>NW_017537378.1:177997-239656 GCF_001853355.1 Bactrocera latifrons | reverse complement strand
TTATGCTTGAGCTCAATAAAATTTTCGTTTATTTTAAAATGAATGTTTGTTGGAAGTGAAAGAAATACATAAAAATTCAAAAAAAAAAAAAAAAAACTAAAATATACTATAAATGAACGAATTTCATTATTAATCAATACATCAATAAAAAAAAAATATTTTTTTAATGTAGTTATCTTTGTTAAAAATAGTCCTTATAACAACAATCCTAATATTAGCATTTCAGAAACTTAAAACATTTCACATATTCCCCTCTGTTGCTTTAATTTGCCAGCGCGACAATTTGCAACAAATTTCTAATTTTTCTTAACACGCTAATGCCATTCACTTTGGCGGCAGCCAGCACAAAGCTGCAGCCGACAGCGACACGGACACGAATAATTTGTTAAACAAAATAAAAGCTTTAGCTGCACAATAAGACAGGCTAAGCAGCGCCGGCTTACGCTTACACGGACACAAGTCAGCTTCGTGTCGCGCTTGTTGGCATTTTTGTTGTGGTTTATACTGAGTGAACTTGAGCGCTTTAGCAATTTCTAGGTCTGCTTTTCACTCGTTTTTCCATCTACACTGGGTTATTATTAGTTTTGCGATATTAATTTTATGCACTGACTTTCGCTTTATCGTAATTTTGTCTGACACGCGACTCATAACAAAATTTTTTCGCAAATTTTTGCGGCAAAATATTGTGTTTTAAAAAAGCTTAAGTAGATTTTAGCTGAAACAAGTATTTCCTTTTCATATTATATTATTTTTATTTTTTTTTAGTGTACTTAGAAATATCCGATGTGAAGAGACTTTAATATGAAACACAAAGTCGAGTCTCGCGTAAGTTGGTCAATGATTCTAATCTAATGTCGCATTTAAGTTGAAGCGAAGCTATTAGGTTATGTAAGGTACAATATTCAACATCCAGACCAGTTTTGTCTTTTGCGATATCAGATGGAGTTCAGTTGCTAAGTCCAAGAGGAGTAGTCATCCTTTAGGATGTCTCCGCTTGACATGAATTTTAGCAGACTCTGCGGCCTCACTATCGATACCTCCTTCAGTGTATCATACCGGTCACACGGTCATTAAGATCTCTACACTTATTCGAGCGTTACAACCAATTGTCAAAGCACTTTCGCCACTCAAATTGAAGTATCTCTAAAGCATGCATTCGTAATGAATTAACAACCTCTTTAGGTGTGGAAAATCTTTTACCTCTTAGTTTATTTTTTTCGAACGGGAATAAGAAGTAGTAATTCGGTGCAAAGTCAGCACTATATGGAGGATGACTTATCAAATCGATGTTTTGACTGCTCAATAGTGCAGTTATATCAATCGATGTGTGATTGCCACAAAAACACAGAGAGGCATTAGTTTCGTGGATTGTTTTGGTTTCGGCTCATCTAGAAACTCTCATACATTTTTCTTGACCAAACGACACGAGCTTCTAATTTTTTTTTTTTTTTTTTGCTCTTATTATATATCTTAATGAATATGTAATGTATCCTGCTTCCACTAGTAGCAATAGTTGTCTCAAGCTCACGATAGGTCTCACAGCATCAAAGGTGTCCGGAATAATAATTGAATTTGCACAACGTTCACGAAATTCGTCTTGCGATCTACGACCTTGATTTGATTCACCATTTTATCGATGAAAGTAATCTTTGATAAAGTTCCACCGCCAAAAATATATTTAAGTTCATCGATACACTGTCCACTTCGTTAATCCACGTCGAAAGTCGTAAAAAATATTTTGAATATTTTGAATATTTTGAGTTACTGTTAACAACATAAATAGTGCTCGTCTGTCAAAACATTTTAAGTATTGGTAAAATTTCAAACTTTACGACAAATCTGTGAGTTGCCAGAACAAATGAGTGTTCAAATATATAAACCTTTTCGATTTGTCAGATGGAAATTTCTATACATAAATAGAAGAGTTTAGTCGCGACGTTAGTGGTTTTTGGTATCACGACGGAACAGCTCACAGTAGTCGAAACAAGATCTCTCTCACGAAAATTGGATTCAATATGTATATTACGTAATTTAATGTAAGTCAATTATAATCTAGAAACCTCAGACCATCTTTATTACTTACTTCTTTTCTCCGTTTATCAGCATTTCAGAGTAATCCATTCGCCTTCCTTTCTTTTAACAAACAGATTCCACGGAATCATATGCAGAGATGATCTAGAAATCAAGAATCAAGAAGCCGAAGCCAATAAAGCAAAAAACATGTGTACAAGAGCATATTTAAAAAAAAAAAAAAAACTCATCTGCACCCAACAGGTGAATTTTTATAGCATAGAAGACTACAAAAGTATCTTTATCTGGCTTTTGATGGGGTAGTTTCTACGCTATATATATGCTATAGTGTCCAATCTGAACTATATGATTGGAGATTGCAGCAATGCCCTGGATAATGTTCTGTCAACTTTCGTGACGATACCTTACCAAATAAAAAGTTTTCCATAGAAGGACTTGAGTAAGTTCGGTCTGTTTGTATGGCAGTTATATGGTAAAGTGGTCCGAGGTTGGTGGTTCTGAGCTGCTTTTTTGGAGAAAAGGACGTGTGTAAAATCTCAGATCGGTATTTGAAAAACTGCAGAACTACTTAGCGATAATACAGACGGGTAGACAAACGTATGTGGTTAAATCGTCTGAGCACGCGATTTATGTTCGAATACACTATTTTCGAGTTTCCTATGGACTATTTTATTAGTCCACAATTACTTTCATTATGGCATGGCAACATAGTATTAAAGGTAAGCACATAGAGCCCAGTCGGGGCTCGCTCAAAATTTATTAGCGAATCAAAAAAAGGTTCTGCCTGCAATTTTAGCAACGCTGGAAATTAGCCAAAAATTATGCAAACTCCATTTTTGGCAATAACCTTCATGCCAGCAACAACAAAACCAACAAACTCCAAAAAGGCAGCTCACATAAAATTTGCCTATCCAGACACATAAACATTTGCATTTTATATGTGATTTCATATGTGTGGTTATATATACATGGGTGTGTGTGTGAAGAATACACGCTTCTCCAAATGTTCGCATGCCAAAGTGGCGGGCGGAAAAGTTACTGGCGGTTACATTGTTGTTGCATTGCGTTAGACGCGTGTACTCGCATGTAGCTCAACTCGAGCATGACTTGTGACTTTTGGGTGCACATAACCCCTGGTTTAGACTTACGAGTGTGTATGTGTACGTCTGCTTGCTATAAGTTAACTAACACAATTTTTTGTATATTTCATTTGCCACATTTTGGCTGATTCTTTAATTCTGAACATTTCGAGCAGTTAATTTGAGATTTTTAGGTACTGAATCTGACTGTTGACTCATAATATGAGCAATCAAATATCTTATAGACATTTTAGATGCATATATTTTATATAATATTTAAAAAGTTCTAGAACTTTAACTTCGATTGGAAGTTAAGAGATCTAGGGAATTAAAGGATGATTAAAAAATATCACAAATATTCTACGATTAAAATTATAAATAGAGGACAAAGAGAGGAAAAAATTTGTCCAGAGAGTTTAGAGTTTCATCCAATAAAAATAATAATTATTTTTTTACTTGGACCACGCTGAAACATTCAAGGGAAACAACTGATTTTTATAAAAAATTTTAGGTCTCCCAACTGGCGGTTTTTAATTTCGGTTACGAAAGAGATCAACTCTTCTATACTACTGTGATCAAATTGAAAGGTAAGGCTCAGTACATATCCAAGTCAAATTTTCACTTACAGCAGCTTTTGTCCATTAGACGATGTTACGTCCATTGAGCTCCAATGTGTGTATCGCCACTTAATGTTAAAAATTTTATTTAAAACGATTTTTTAGTTCGTTTTACAAGTGAAGTTTAGTTAGGGGAAGACTTTAAGTTCACTAGCTTTGCATGCCGATTCCGCATTATGGCTATAATAACTTCAAAATAATTATTTAAGAAATTGTCTTTGTCAAGTCATTCGAGTCAAAGCATATTTTTGAAAGTAAGAGGACTACCATAAGTTAAGTAACTAAGGACCTGACTGTTCAACACATTCACATTTTTGCTTGTCGCTGAATAATATGTAAATGTTATAAAAACGACCTCGAGACTTGATCGATTTTTATTTGACTAACTTCATTATGTTTCAAATCTCTTAGCAAATGGGTTTCAAATGGATTGTGGTGATAGAAACAAACTATCAGTTTTCAGCGATAATGCTCACTCAGAGTTCCCATTTATGCACAATGTCCCAGCTACTGGCATCGCTAGCAGGCAGGATATCACATGATGTTGCAGAACTTTACTAAATTCAGTGGCTTGAAAAGGACTCTTTCACCTTATGGCTTTATTTTCAAAAGCTAAATTATAATATTTTTCTTTTCCTCAGAGTGTACTCCTTTCTTTCAACAGACCCATAAACTCGAGTTTTTAGAAAATGTTTGTGTGTACCGTTAAAGCCCAGTTATAAAATCGGAGCTTACCATACAAACTCGATTCTTTAAACTCACTTTAAGCTGTGATCATGAAAATTTTTTTTGTTGTATCATCAAAAAACATTCCTGAAGTAATTTGGACTAATTCTGTCCGATACGTAGGTCGAAATATCGCGAGAACGGTGAAGAATACACTGTTAAAATCTCCAAATATATGGCTACTCTGCATCTTGTTTCATTCGTTTATATTTAAACTCATATTTTCTCAAACAACTCAATGAGAACATTTTGCTGTTTATTAATACAAAGAATTAAACTGTAGTTTTTCGTGCAACCCACTATTAAATATAAATCGGTCGTTCTCACTTAATTTGGGTGTGAGAAAATAATAAGAAAAAGGTTGTGAACTTTGCTAATATTAGAAAATTCGTCGTAATACGAGTTAAGACGGGATTTAAACTGAACCATTTGCAATCAATATTTTTACTTGACCCCACTGCCTTCGTTTCAACGCAAAATACTTAACATTTTTTAAGTTCGAAACGCTTATCGCGCTTACCGTCACAATTAACTTACTCGCAAGCGGTCACTTTCGGCGCTTTTTCAGCCTTCTTTTTGCGCTTGTTTTTGTATTTTCCGCTACCTGCATCCCAAATGGCCAATAAAAGGTGCCGTCTTGCAGCCGAGTGAAGTAATTTAAGGACATTATTTTAAGTGGCCGTAAATTAAGGCGACTCAAGGCAAACTTGATGGCGATGGGGTGGGGAAAAACGGAAAAGTTGTGAAGCGTTAAATAAGAAATGTACATAAAAGCATGTGTAACGGTACATTTGTATATGAACACATTATTTATATGCTTTTGTTGTTGCTTTGGCATGACCAGACGAAAAGTGCTGCGCCAACTTTTTGAACATTCCTTAAAGGATTATAATCCATTTTATGGAGTCAAAGTGAAAAAAGCAACAACAAGTATACAAAAAATATTACCGGCCTGAGTGGAAAAGAAAAGTTGTGCGGCCTTAAAAGCAAAAACAAAAAGATTAAAAAAGGAACAAGGGAGAAAAAATCTGCTTTGCTGTGGCAAGCTCGGCCAGAAAGCTTTTATTGCCATTAGTTAAATATGATTCTCATTTTGATTCAATTACTGCTGGTACAACAAAAAGAACAACAACAGCGTAGGCCATCGATACCGCCAAATCAGCTAACACGCATAATACTTGCAACAAACAACAATAAAATCAATGCAGCAACAGCGAATGTTCGAGTTCGAAAAGAATCTGTGATTTGTCAGCAAAGATAAGCCACTTTGGGCGTTGCAAACCCCACTGGGGAGGCGAAATTTACTCGGGTCGTTGAAAACAACAATCAAACAAGATTTAGCATTTGTAAATCTGCACGCATTCACGACTTAACCCGACAAAGCCGACCCTCATTTGTAAGCGTAGGCAGGAAAAGGGTTCAATTTAGCGAGAGGAAGGGGAGGGCAGCGGGTCTGTGACGATTGCAAACAGGCTTAGGCGGCTAACTCTTGTAGAATTATGCTATGCAGGGTTGTATTTGGTAATTTCAACGCTTTAATGCTGCTGTTGTTATTGTGTAACTGCTTGTTTACAGGCGCGCGATGTTTGTTGGATTTTTAGCAGGCGCGGCTGTGTGTGTCTGCGTGCGTTTGTGCGCATTTGCTGTTGAATTACGATAATAAAATTAACTTCAAGAGAATCTAATGAAATTATCCAATAACTTTTGTTGACTGCCGCCTGCAACAACAGCAGTAATAACAACTTTAGACTTTTGCGAAATTTGAAAAGTTAACTTTATCGCATTTACCGCCCACTCGGCGCCTGATGGCACTTGCCTCTGCTGTCTCCAATCTCACTAGCTCTGTTCTCCTCATTTCAGCCTCCGCTTTGCACTTCTAATACTGTTATGTTAACACCGACGTTAATTCGTCGACTTTGGCGCGCTTTCAGTCAAGTCTCAAGGCTTTTGTTCAGCTTAGCTACGATGTCAGCATGCGTGCTAAGGCGATTACATACACACATATAATAATATACATATGTATGTAAATATGTGCCGTTATGTCTTTAAACTCTTACACCCACACTCTTAAGTATATCATCTCGCACTTAAATTTAAGCACAAATATTTTGTTTTTCTTCGTGTTGAGTTGCCTTTCCTGATCTCGGATATTAGTAACCGGCTTAAGTTATGCTCACATGCCTCGCGGCGCCAGTAGCGAATTGAGCCCCTTTTGCTAAGTTTAAACCTGAATCTCTTATATATTTGCATAGTCATTCGCACACATCGCAAATTTTATTGAAATCACCAGTAGAACTTTCCTGTAGGGTGAAGCGACCTGGCAGCAAAAATTTATAATTCACACGTCAATCGGTTTCGACAAATTCTTATTAGTTCTTGGCAGTTTAATACTTCTAAAAAACTTGTATTAAATAACAGCAGAAAAGACGATTATTCGATACATAACCTCAAACACATATATCAAGTACGTGCTACACAATATACTTTTGTTGCAGCGACAGAAAACATTCCTCCTCCACACAAATAATGCCCTCAAACTATTTCATCTTACCACCAAACATTGTCGAAATCGCACCTGAACTTTTCAAAGATCCAAATACCAAATATGATCCAAGTCTTTTTCCTTGTTGGCGGAGTGGAAATCTTCAGTGATTGGGGAATCGGGTTCATCATCTCCTGGTGTTAAGTTCTCACTGTCATTCAGGAGGTCGCAGAAGTGTTGCCTCCATAATTTCAGTATGTTCTAGGCATCAGCCACTAGATCACCCCAAGTTCTATAAGTTTTGAAACCTTCTGTTATTGCCGCATCCTTTCGGAGAATTTTCGAGCTATTTTCGATATCTATCCCATCCCGCACGTTTTGTTGTCGATTGTACCTCATCGTATCATTTGTCTTTTCCAAAAATCAATGGTTTCATTTGCAGTTTTAGGTAGGAAACTTGAAATGTACCTTAATAGTGAGTTGTTGACGAGTGTTCTCAGAGAGCAGGAGTGAAAATCGAGAACAAAATCGTTGAGCTGTCTGTTGTGATTGCAGCTTCTCGTCGTCGTACCTTCCTTGCGTTTCTTGACGTTCGTTTTTGGCTTCAGAGAGGCGGTAGAGGCGTATCTTGGTTGCAAACAGATAGTGGTCCGAGTCAATGTTAGGAGCTCGGAGCGTTTGCACGCCTAAACCACTGAGAAGTGTCTTCCGTCTATCACAACATGATCGATCTGATTGGTGGCTTTCCGATCTGGAGACAGCCAGGGAGCTTTGGTGAATTTTCTTATGCTGGAATCTAGTACTGCAGATAACCATATTTCGGGTCCCGGTGAAGTCGATTAGCCTCAACCCATTTGGAGCTGATTCCTTGTGGATGCTGAATTTACCGACTGTTGCGCCAAAGAAACCTTCCTTGGCCACTTTGACGTTAAAGTCACCAAGCACGATTTTGACATCGTGGCGGGGACAGCTCTCATAGGTGTGCTCCAAGCGTTCACAGAAGACATTTGTGGTCACATATGTCTTCCAACGGGCGGTGGGCTCAAATCATCGATATGTTGAAGGAATTCGCTTGAAGCCAGGACTCGGCGACGGAGTCTCTCTACCACCACAAATCCCACCTCGAATTTGCATTTTTTCATACGGCCACTGTAGTAAATGGCACAAACACCTACTCGCTTCAATCCTTGTCCCATTCAACGAACTTCTTGGACGGCGTTGATGTCAGCCTTCACTCTAATGAGGACATCAATCAGTTGGGCAACGGCAGCTTTTCATTTAAGAGACCGGACATTTCGGGTGCATGCCCTCAAATCATTGTACTTATTTCGTTTGCCATGGTCGTCATCAAAATGGGGGAGATTTCTCCAATATGACATTTAAGCTTTGTAATTGCGCCGATATAGTTAGAAATAGCGATCTAAGCAGATGATTGAATTTTACTATAAGTTACATATTGAAGAATCTTTGAAAGAAGGATATGAGTTCTAAATTCTGCATGTATTCTCGCTTGAATCTATTTTTAAGGTTAATGTCAACAGCTATTTCGCCAATATCATGAAATCGCAAACCTCTTAATTACGCTGTCGCACTTTCTCGACGTAAAATCAGCAGAAACCCGAACTCCACTCAGTAATTAAAATCAATCGCGTATTTTCAAAGCTATTAACTCACTTGCAAACACCACACAAGAGACACTTGCTTCACCACATATCACCTGCACGTATGTATATGAATATGGCTGTGTGGGTGTGTGTGTGTGGTGCTCCAAGAGCCGCAAATGGCGTTATATATTAACGCTTCACCAACCGCAAATAGCTGCAATGAGTTGATAATTCGCGCCTTGAGTGCCAAAACGCCGTGTGTGGGATGTGTGGAAAGGGGTGTGTGAGGGAGAGCGGACGGAGTAATGAGTTTGCTGAAACGGCATTGACACAATAGGCGTGAAGTAAGTGCTATTGGTGTATGCCTATTATAAAGCGATACACACACGCATACATACGTACAAATTTACATATCGTCATATGAGCACATACATTTATGAATGAGTGGGTATCACAAGGTCTTCGTGCTATGCCAACTTGCGCGCATAACTCAGCACATACTCGTGGCATTTACGGCGCCAACACATTTCCTCCGCATTGTTCAAATAACTTTGCATGTGCGAACACTTTGCGTGTATGTGTCTGTGTATGTGCTGCTGTCACATTCTTCCACGCTCTAATGCGTACAATCACCCTGTGGCCTTGCATATCAGAGGAAGTTACGCAAGTGTTAGTATACGCTTTGAATGCATGTGTTGGTGTGTGAAGACATCCGTTACGCAAAATAACTTCCTTCCTATATTACTAGGCAAACATAGACTCCGGTGTTTGTCAAACGCGTCGACCACTGGTGCTAACATATGCCCTGTAGGAAAGTTTTAAATGTATGAGTAATGGAATTTTGAGGTCACTCTCTGTATGTATCGGGAATTCCGATTGTTATAGTTTTGGTACATCAGGAACTTAAGGCATACGTTGATTGTTTGACGGGAACCCAAAACGTTATCTAAGTGACCTGCAAAGGCAGTTCTTTGTCCGAACATAGTTTAAGAGAGCTGATTATAACTGAAACTCTGGCGTGTGGCCAATACTTTTGTACTCCTTCAATTTCTAAAAAACCAATACAATTTTGAGACTTTGTAGAGTGGGAATATTATGACGGGCTTTGCAATAAGCTTGTAAAATGACTACATTCTTGAAATACATACTTACAGTCCTTGAGTCAAAGACATCGAAAGTATTTTCGATGGTTTACAAGAGACCTTTTAATGACATGAACCCTGGACTCGTCGTGGAAATACGAAATTCATTACTTTCGAGCTCAACGGATGTTGTGGCTGGGTTATTTGGAAGTGGAGCCCCAACAAGTTTGAAATAAATAATGAAATTAGAAGCGAGGTTTTCAGTCAATGGTTTCTCACGTATATTTTTTTATCTGCTTTGGATATAACAAAATATGCTGCTTTCCTAACCTATTCACCAACTCCTTATTTACTATGTTTGTTCCAATGGGCGGGACCTCAGATAATGGAGATGAGACATTGTTCTGCTTGTGAGCTAGGATCCATATTAAATCTAATTAAATCTAATTTCTCAATAGCGATGTCAAGTCCTATATTATTACTGGAATATCCCAAAAACTATAGACTATCTATATTGACGGTAGCTCATAGCTCTTTACTATGACTGGTAATTTTGTTTTACATTTTCCAGCCGAGATTAGTGGATGAAAATTCGATGATTTCTGATTTGTCGGAATTAAAATTTCATATTTATTAATTAATTTTTTTTTTTTTAGGTCAAAAACTCACAATCCGTTGATATGGAATAATTTCTTGCTTCCATTCATGTCAAAAGGAAAACATTACTTGAATATACCATCTATTATCTAGTATAATTCAAATTCAAAGTTTAAATCAATGAGTTTAGGACATGCCGCTTATGATAAATTTAAATGGTCAGAGAAACTGAAATATAGTATTCGATAAGTAAGGTCGATAAGTTGTTCCCTAGATACTTGCACTCTGCTAACTATTGGCTTAATTTTTGCACTTAAGGAGACTTTTACTGTTTTCCTCGCCGATAACTCGAATATTTACCATTATTGTCAAGAATTGCAGAAATTTCGTCAAACTCCCAGGAGTACGGATTCTATCTGAATTATAATGATAAAAACTCCGCTATTTCTGAATTGGGTTGTTTTAAGATCGGATATGTGTTTCTATGAACTTTTACTCCAGGTTTCAAGGAAATGATATTGTCTGATATAATTGCAGCGGATCAGCTCTATGTACTATTTATATAGTATGTTTTAAATCGCAATATCTTTGCCTTTTTATCTAAAAATACTTTCAGAGTTATCAATTTATGAGCCACATCTCCAAAATCTCTGGCCAAGAAGCAGACGTAAGTTACTTGATTTTCTGCGCAGACTTTATGCAAAGAGACAAATAAAGTACTATAAGCATTGTGCGGAGATTATTTGAGTGATCAAATTGCCCTCATGGTGCTCTCTGATGATTTTTGACGTAAAGTCTCTGCTCAGACTAAGGGGTTAGATGAGTTTGCGGGTTACAAAAATACTCATTTTTCTCTTATAAATTCTACAACACCTCTAGAATATTGTCTCAAATTCAAGTTGATCCGAGTATTCATTTTGAAGATTTATCGAGAACTACTCACTTTAGATGATCCTTTAAGGGGTTACACGGGTTTTACAGTTTCAAAAGTTTTGTCTTATTAAATTCTATAACATCTTTAGAATATTGTTCTAAATTTTCAAGTTGATCCGACTAATAGTTTCGGACATATAATCTTGAAAAGGTGGACGCTCGAGGTCAGGTATAGGCTGAGGGCGCAGTCGGTAAAACTTTAAATGCGTTTTTCTCAAAACTATGTTTTCAAAGTCGGTTGTCAAGATTTCTCGCGAACTACTTAACCGATCTTGATGAAATTTTACACAGGTCTTCGAGATATCATTTACAAGGCCTTGAACGAAGGATTTTTTTTTTTTAAATTACAACTATTAAAAAAAAAATTTCGAGAAATTTTCATCGAAATTTGCATTTTTTTATAAAAAGGTGTGCCAAAAATACAATTTTTTTTTTTTTTTTTTTGTTCTCCTTCGTCCAATACCTACTTTATTGTCTTTACYAAAACACGTATTTTTTATTTTTATTTGAGATGATCCTGAAAGAAGTTCTGCTGACAACGCGGATGCACCTTTTTTCGGAGGGACTGCCGGAAATGACGTCGTAATGACTACCATTTTGATATCTGTTTTTTTTTTTTTGAAAATTTTACAAAATGTTTATTAAATATGAGTTTTTTAAATAAAAAAAAATTCATTAAAATATTTCATTTTTTATATGTAAAAAAAAATTATTGAAAAAAGTCTGTTTTTTGCCTAAGGAAACCCATGTTACCCTTTAAGGAGTTATCCTGTCAAAGCGGGCGCATTTTTTCCGAGGGGTCACCGGCAATGGCGTCACACTGGCCGAGTAAAAAATGTTTTTTTTTTCCAAAAATTTAAGAATTTCCTTATCAATAGTGTATGTTTGTAACAACAAAAAATTCCATTGAAATATTTCTTGTTTTTTTTATATGGTGGGGGGGCGGAAATTGTTGAATAAGGCAGTTTTTACCCGATGAAACTCATGAAGTAAAAGTCATAGAAACATACCTAGTTCTGATTGCTCGAAGAAATAAATGATTTGTTATTTCTTTTCAAATGCTGTAGACCATTACAGGTCTCAGCCTACTTACTCTCTCTTCTTAAGGATATTTAAAACGGAGGGAGGGTTATTGAGTTCTTGAGTTAATATTCTGTACAAATGCTAGAATCCGCTTTGAACTCTTCGGAGTATTTTGAGAAAAGGTCCAATAACGATGATTACCTATATATATATATATATATATATACGATATAGCTCCTTCTTTCAATCCTAAAAAAATTTTCTTTAATGCAGCTATTTTCAGTGCCTCGAGATGAGATACTGAGCGCTGAACCAGAGCACGAAGACTTTATTTGCTTTTTAAATTTTCTGGGTTAAAATGGTTAGATTTTTGGTTAGATTCTAATAAATAAATAATTGTTTTAATTAAAATATTGTTAGATTTTACAGTCGGAATGTCTTACAAATTATATTTTGCCAATAGAATCACATTACTTTTAAGGAAAAGTATGTCAATTTGCTTGCTTTACACTAGCATGCTATCATTTTAACGGTTATTTCTGGCGACTTGGCGGCTACTCTCTTTACTCAGTAGCTAACAACGGTGCGAGTGAGGGAAATATCAGCACATACCACACAGTCAACATGGACCTCAAGCGAGTAACAAAAGTGCATACATGCCAATACTAAGAATATATGCTCAGTCATAAGATATATAGCACATTTTGCATAATATACATATACATATATACGGATATGTATGTGTGGGTACGTGTTGTTATGTAAACCAAAGTTATGGAATGCCAGATATTTCTGTCACATACAGACTTTTATTGTCGTAAGTATGACGGCCTTGTCATTTCAATGACGCACACTCACACACTCATATATATGTACATATGTAGAGACATTCCGAGATATATTAGTTGCTCTTGCTCTGTGTTGGCTTTGAATTGTAGTTGCATCCTTTTTTGTTTTACGTTTTATTGTCATAGCTGTATCGCTTTCCCTGATGCTTTCTTTGCTCACACGCACACTTTCAATTCTTTGCCATCCATGCAAGCGAATTCCTTTTCCGCCTCACACGCGCACAATGCAAATATTTCTCGGTCTATGTCTGTCTTTCGGTCTGTCGGTTCGTCGGCGAATGTCAACATGGAATGATGAGCACCGATTCCCGGCAGCATTGCTGAGGACAGCTTTTGTGAATGATGTGGAGTTCAGCAACAATTGCAACAATACAACGCTGGGAATGACAATGGCTTCGTCACTACGCTTTGTCGGCGACAGCAATGCAAATGACACGCTCTATGTTGGCAATAATGATGGAAATTGCGATAATAATTATAAGCTTTTGAATAGCTGAAAATGGAAGAGTATTATGTTACTACAGTTGAATAAAAAAAAAAAAAAATGTTGAGTAGATAGTGAGTGGTAGGGAGTAACAAATCTCGATATTTCTTAACTCATAATTTCTGTTGGACATTGCCTAGCGCTTGGCTCCACTATTCCGGTAGAAAGTTCGTAGTGTATGGCTCATATGAGATCTCTTTAAATTTTTATATAAAAATACGAAGTTCTTAGCCTTTGGCTGACCTCACTCCTATGCTTGCGCAGTTCTCGTTTTACAGGTAGGTTGGGGGAGTTTAATTGGGCATCGGCGCTATTAAAGTGTTATAGAAATTGTATCAAGTGTAGGAAAATATTTCCTGTATTAATAAATTATCGGTTAAGAATATTTGTGAACACTGCATAATTATTTCGCCTTAATGTGGTACTTATCTTGCATAAGTTTACGTGATTCTATTTTGGTAATATCGTCGCTCAGTAGCTTAACATATGTAATTTTCAGAAGTTAACTCATGTTACATTATGTGAAGGTTTGTTAACCTTGCTGTATTGCTTAAGGCCTTTTATCCTATATTTTACTAATTTAGTTTATGCCACGTATGCTAAGTTAGGTTATGTTATGTTATGTTAAATTAAATTATGTTATGTTATGCTTCGTTATGTTAAGTTAAGTTAGTTAATGTTATGTTAATTTATGTTACGAAAAGTAATGTTGTGTAACGCTATGTTAAGTTAATTTATGTTATGTTATGTTATGTTATGCTTATTATATTAAGTTTTAAGTTAAATTATGTTATGTTATGTTAAGTTATGTAAAGTTACGTTAAGATAAGGTAAATTATGTAATGTTTTGTTAATTTAAGTTATATTTTGATGTATTACGTTATGTCATCTTGTGTTAAGTTAGGCTATGTTAACTTAAATAAAGTTACGTGAAGGTAAGGTATGTTTGTATGTTATATACATATGTATGTATATTATGATAAGTTAAATTATGTTAAGTTATGTTAAGTTATGTTATATTATGTTACATGGTGTTATGTTATTTTATTTTACGTTTATTGCTTGTTGGTTTGAAAAAACACAAATAGACACCATAATAGAAACACCATAGACATATCATTAAACACACCTTAGTTTTGAGTTTAGTGATGACTGCTGCTAAAGCTTTTTTATACTGTATTTACAAAAAACTGGTTCAGATCAAAACAGGTTATAGCTATAAATTCAAAATTCGAGTGGAGAGTTCCAAAAAACATATGGAGTAAGAATGACACTCTTAGCATGAGCAAGGCTGGGTTTCACAGAGTACCTCTTACAGATACAGATAGTCGACACGTCACTCTTGTATAAAACTTTAAAATTTATTGAAAACTTTTCCGATTTTCGAACAATTTTAGAACAGGTTGTTGGGTGCCAAAACACATAATTAATTTACACTGGCTGAGTACTAAAAATCAAACCTTTTTTTAACCGCAGAGCTTTCACTAAAAGTTCAGCAGCAACTCGTACCACAACGCTTTTCAGTAAAAGCTTTCAGCAAGTTATCACCCGCGGAATCGGACTAAAAAGCCAATTAAGCGTACACCAGTTAGTATTTTCTGAGTTAAGGAATGCCGATGTACAAACACACATTTAAAAAATCTAAAAAAAAAAAAAATTAAATTAAAGTGAGTAAAGCAAAAAGTTCTCACACACACACCAGCGGCAAGTACAAATTTCATTCATCTCTTCAACTCATTCATAATTCCCCTGTGCAATCGCCTACATTTGAACGCACGTCCACGTCATGAATGTGCTTATATTATTTTATTATTATACGGTAGCTACATTGTAAATATGTATGTAGGCCGCCTCCACGCAAACTGTCACAGTTTTGCATGCTTCGTTTAAAACTTAAATAACTCTCTTGCTCGCTGGCATTCTGCGTAGAGCCACAAAGCTCCCACACGCTTTCGAGTTTCACAATGTGAAGGCCACTTTTTCTGCTGTGAAACTAATGGAGATCTATTGTTTGAGGTTATGTGTGTGGCTGGGTGCGTTTAAGTATATGTAAGCGTGTGGGAATGTGTGGATTTTAGTTTGATGCGTACTAAAGATCCTCTAGGAAATATTTTAATGGATTGGATTCTTCTAAGAATATTTACTGCAATTATAAGAATTTTAGGGGCTTAGAAAAATGCTATAACAAGATTGATGAGAAGCTGAGGTCGATCGAACTTAACCTCAACAAAAATTTTATCTTTTAGTATTCTCTCTCGCAATTCGCAAAATATAAAACAATATCATTTTCACACAATTTACTGGATTTTAACAACATTATTTTCCCCAACCTACAGTTTTAATCTCTCAAATCCACACACACAAATTCCTCGGCTTTCCTATGCTTTGCTCCATTTAATATTTCCATCATTTACTTTAAATGCAATCTTTTTTGTGGACATCCTTCTTTTCGAGCTTGTGGCGTTGCTGGCTACAAAAGCATAGCGTTAAAAAAAACACAAGAGACAAAAGCAGAATGATGAATCTTGCAGCTCTTGATTGAGTTACTGACGGTTTGTGGCTTCTAACCACGTCATTAAATAATCAGAGTATTTTATCAAAGCATCTAAATAATGGGTTTACGCTGCTTGTTTTCTGCTCACAAAATTAGCCAGCACATAAAAACCTGTATGTATGTTAATGTATGTGTGTTAGTTTGGTAAATATGCTTAAGAGAGAACGCAAAGCGAGCAATGTAAACGTGCAACGAAGACATCTTTCAGCGATTTCATTGTTGTAAAGAATTCATATTAATGACGAAAAGGGGTAATGGATATGTTTTAGTTTTTGTGTCAACAAGTTATTCGTAAAAAGGGGCCGGAATTATAGGCGACAACGCTTGGTTTTTGCACCACGATAAAGTACCATCGCATTGATTCTTCGTGAGTTTTTCGCAAAATTTTAAACCAAAATTGTGCCGCAACCACCATATTCACCTGATTTAGCTCTGTGTGGTTTCTGGCTATTCAGCAAACTCAACCGCTCCAGAGAAACCGTTTTGAGTCGATTGAAGGCTATTCCAGAACTGTTTCGAGAAATGGAAAAACGTTGGAACAAGTGTATTGAAAACAAGAGGAAAGAGCGATGTAGTAAAGATACGACAAGCAGCAGAAACTAGCAGGAAGATATCAAAATGTTGTTTTTCACAATTACTTTATATCTAACAAAGCTTTAGGCGATTTTATGTTCTCTCGTACGACCTTGTTTGGTCTTTGAGAGGCTTAGGCACGCTGATTTTGCGATCAATGATTGAAAAGTAAATGTATGTAGCACGTGGCATATACTCGGCATATATATTATTCAAATGATCATTTTTCTTCGCCTTTTTTCATTGTTGTTTCTAAGTATTTGGAAAAGAATTTATGGCTAAAGTTTTCTCTCTTGACTCAATTACTCCATCGTTAAATTATATTAAAGAATTTTTTTAGAAAAGTCGCCTTTAAAATCAACTGACGATAAAAAGAAAAGTCATCAAATATTATCTAGCTTATCTGTGCTTACTAAATGGTGATCCTTACTTTTTTGAAGAAAAAACACAGATACTTCCAATTTAAAGGGGATGGTTTATTGGCCTTCCAAAGAATATTCTTTTGTACTCATTTTTTCAAAGTCTAACGGTGTGATATCACTATCTTGGTGGCCATTCTACCGTGAAATTATCTACTCACCGAAATGTTCTCACAATAAATCTCTTAACTAATGCAATGTGGTGGAAGTGGCGGCGTCTTGTTGAAATCAAAAGTCGCCGAGATCACGAGCTTCAATTCAAACAACAAATAATCAGCTACAACGGTATCCATTAACGCTTACGTTCTCACCGACATCATTTTTGGAGAAATATGGACCGATAATCTGCCCAAAATCACACCAAACCCTTGTTTTTTCTGAATGAAATGGAAGCTATTGAATCTCTTCGGATTACACTTCGTCCCGAATGCGGCAAATTTGCTTGTTTGGATACCCATTGAGCCAGAAATGGATTTCATCGCTAAACAAAATTTGGCTCGAAAACGCGGGAAGGTCGAGCGGCTTCAGTTCTTGCACAAGCTGCATATAAGATTTCAACGTAAAATACGACAACTCGTTCCCTACCTCAGCCACTGAAATTGAAAGTTTAGGCCGAACTTTCAAACAAATCCTTTCACTATTAACCAAAATGCAAGGCACGATTAACATGAGTGGATTATAAGTTCGATGTAAGCTCACATGTCTTATTTACTTATGCCAAAGCTTTAAGTCTTAGACTTTGGCTTTCAATATTAAATTATCCTGCATAAGTAACTAATCTGTTGGCATACAACAACAGCAGCAACGAACTAATGATACAATTTCATACAAAATATTTCCTTAAGTTCAACTTTACACTAAACCCGAGGGAAAACCCTGCTAATAACTACTTTGAGCCGCAAATTCTCGCGCACACATGCGAAACTCACGAGCAAATCCCAGCTAAGACGCGGCTTTGAATTGTTTGCGATGAGGATTTTATAATTAATGCAACACAGAATGACGCAGAGATGAAATATTAACCTAACAAAGCGCACGAGAGGGCGGGCGAGAGAGAGAGAGAGAGAGAGAAGGTGAGATGTGTGATGCGAAGGAGCAAAGGCATTCGTATATGAGGCTGGCATGTTCTAATGAAATTAATCATAGTGCATTGCGGTAGAAATAATTAAACACGAAAGGATGCACACACCAACACACATACACTAATTAACCTCGAATGCGTATGAGTTTGTGATATTCTCCTCGAGATACTCAACTAGCAAAGAGCATTCTAATGAGCCTTTGCACCGTCAACGAACAATTTTAGCCACAAAAGACAAGTGCGGCTGAACCGCAAAAGAAAATACATACACAGATTTAAGCAAATTATTTTCGCTTTACTCGCACAGCGAACGAGAGCAGCAGGAGCGGAAGAAAAGGTGCTGTTTTGCTCGAAGGAATTCCAAAGCCACTTTAGCACTTAACAGGGTTCGCAACAAAAAGATTAAATACTAAATAAGTGGCATGCAACAATGAGCACAACAAGTGGCGGGAGTAATGATAAGATGTGAAAGCAGAGAAGTGACAGATAGAGAGCGCGGGGTAGTCAAAGAGCCAAAGCCAAGAGTTGTAATGATGATTTAACTGAGCCTATTATGGCCAGACGAATGTGCTGCTAACGGTAATTAGATGACAGAATAGAAAGGGTTAACATCAGAAAGTGAAGTCAAGTATGAAGGGAGACAATAACGATAAAAGCACAATTAAGGTAATAAAAAAATTAGAGAAAATAACTGTTATTGAAAAACTGACTTACTTGGAAGAGAGTGAGAGAGTAGAACACATTTTATGATAAAGTGACATGTAGTTACAGAAACGATAAACGGAATATTTTTGAGAAGATGGCGTAGATTATAGCACACACATAATCATGTGACAATTCATGCTTTAAGAACACACAGTGAAAGTTTTAGAAAAAAAAACTTGAAATACTATTGAGTTGGACTCGATCTTCGACGGCGAAACAGCAATCATCTCAGGAAGATCAATGAAAATTAATGAAAAATGAACTGATAGTGAAAATTTAATTGAGTGGTTATACATATCTTAGACTTCTGTACTTTTACTATTTTACTTTTAAACGTTCTTTGGCTACTCGCAGGATACTCGGTCTAAGGTCGGAAGTCGTAAGCTGCTTGACCTATATGTAAAAAAATTTCTTCTGGCCACTCCCAAGTGAGCCTGCCTGGAAATCCAACGCTGAATAACTCTTGCTAACAGGTGCTAGTTTGGACTGAGTAGGCAATTGAGATCCTTTGTCGACAAACAAAAATAAACCTGTATAAGTCACTCGTTATTTCCTGCTTCTATATGCTGAAGAGGTATTGATGGTGAGAACATTTCATGAGTCGACGGTAGACGAATTCGAAAATAAGGTTTTACGGAAGATTTTTGGTATTTTGCGTATTGGCAACGGCGAATATCGGATTCGATGGAACGATGAGCTGTATGAGATATATGACGACATAGACTTAGTTCAGTGAGTTAAGAGACAGCGGGCAGTCAGTTTTAAATTTCTTACTTTTTCAAGGGTTGACTACAAGACTTTGACATTAAAAATTTCGGAACTACAAAATTTTGTTCAGAGACTCTTCTGAGTGTAGTAACAAAATTAGCGAATTGAAACGAAAATGTGTGACGCAAGAGAATTCCGTCACGCTTGCCACACAGTAAAATAAACTTAATGGGTAAAAAATAAAAGCAGAACTAGAAACCTAAACTACTGCAGAAGTCTTTGAGTTAAAAATGTTTTTAAGGGTTGCCACCTATTATTAAATTTTGAAATTCCAAATTTAAATTCAAGTATTTAAATTAATATATTAAATATTGCGCAATAAGCATTACAACTAATTAGGTTTGAAAAAATATATCTCTACATAAATAAATAAATAAATAAATAGATATGTTTCGTGGCCACCTCTTTGAAAGAGAAAAAAATTTAAATATTTAGTATAAAAATATTTGTATCAAAATAAAGTTTTGTGAGATGATTGATGTGTAAAAAATATATTCACGTAAATGAGTTGCGTTTCGCATTTTAGCAGTAGTTTAGTCAAAAACCGGTTCCATCAATCTAAGGAACTTGTTCATCTAATTTTGAGAGCGTAAGAAAGAATTATGGATTGAAGCAATTACTTCGTCTCTGTTTATGATGTGAAAATATATAATTAAGAAAATTTCAATAAAAAAGAGCTTATCAAATATTAGACAGTTAACCGGAAGCTAACCGGATTATAACTTTATAATTACATTTCAAATCGCATCACATTTCAGTGTAGATTTCTCTGTAGACAAGTTCGTCAATTAATAATCAGCCGCAATTTACATAAACAATAAAATTAAAAACAACAACACAAATGCAGGTCAAGAGCTCCAGATAACAGCCTAAAGCTCTCATCACTTCCAACGCCTTTGCGCTCATCGTATTAACTGTTATGTGCAGCGTTGATCCCCATAAGCCAAGAACAAAGCAAAAGCACGAGCGATGAAAAGCTTTTGAACGGAAAGGGGAGGAGGGAGAGCGATGGTGGCAGACTGAGAAATTTAGAACTCATTGTTGCTGGTGTGAATAAGTTAGCTTGTTTATTTGTGTATGTGTTTGTGTGCTTTGTTGATGAGCTGAATTCTGATGAGATGAGCCATGTTGATTAAGCATAATGCCAGCTCAAAAGTAAGTAAACATCAAGGCACATGGATGCATGTAAATACATATATATTTAATAGACGTATCAGACACAAATACTATATATGCCGCTATTGGCTAACTCGCTTACGGTTTAAGAGCAGCGGCGGAAGCCAAGTCTACAACTGCTCCCATATTATTATATAATACATTCAGATATATGTGATTAGTAGAAAGGCTCAGATTCACATATGCGCTCACGTTGCAAAGTGGTGCTTCTTCGTATATTTATGGTGCTAATGGAAGCCACTCGTGCATCCGTTCAAAGGTAAAAGGTTTTCATACACCTAGTTCCTGAGCCCTTTGTCTCGACGCAATTAAATGAACACATACCCAAAGTATGTTATATATATAAATGCTCAAGTGACTATTAAATCCATAAATGTAAAAAGAGCCCACATCCTTCACTAATAGCCACAAAATATGTAGGTATATTGTCAGAAGAGTGCGCAAGAAGAGAAAGTGAGCGGAAACAGCTTGCTGTTGACTTTGCTATTCAATGCTTATAAACTAATTTCTGCTGAATAAGTTTATTGTCTCTAAAAACTGAAGCGGCTCATATAGTGCAATTTGTTTAAAGAAAAATTTATTCAGCTTATGCCTTAAAAAATTGCCTATTTCCTTTTCTTTACTGACATCGCTTTTTGGCGCCAATTCGAGATACCAAGTACAGCCAGGTCCTTCTCCACCTGATTTTGCCAACGGAGTGGAGGTCTTCCTATTCCTTTACTTTCACCGGCGATTGCTGAACCGAAGACCCTCAAAGCTGGAGTGTCTCTTGTGTCTCTTTCATCCAACATTTCAGCGCTGCCTCTGTCTCTTACCCCTGTCTCTTACCCAGAATCATGACCATATCCCATTACGTCCCAATTGCCTACTTTAAAAATTTTAAATGATTATCTCAAATATACGTAGTCTTCCAAAAGGTAGCCACTAAGTTCATTTAACTTATTCTGTTTATCTTTAGACTCGATTTTCTCATAACCCAATTTTTCAAAATTTGCTTGAGTGAATACTCAGACGCAACTTATCTATGTTATGTTTTTTCCACATTCTTGTAACTGTGACGTATTATCAGCTGGATATTTAGTTTAATATGAACTGATGGTTACGCCCTACAGGAAGTCAAAGCTTTGTGCATCATTTAATAGAGATTTGATATCTAATGCTGACACTTCAACTAGTACCTTAAGCTTCGAAACTCCTAAATATCGCAACCGAGCAAGTAATATGGTCGCATAGAAGCATAGGAAGTATTGCAGCATCTTTTTTATGCCCACTTACATGTATTTTCTTCATAACTCATTAGGGCAACGACTGGTCTGCAGTCCCTTAGAGACCGTATGATCTTGGCGATGCTTCATTTCCTTACGGCATTCCATCTCAACTTGTATCATATTTAGTGGCTTGGGTATTTCCTGTACTGGTTCGGTAGCCGTTGTCACTTTTGGCGTTCTCATCAGCTATTTCGTTTCCCGAAATTCCTTCGCCGCCAAGAACCCGGTTTACCATAGAAATAGTGTTTGGAATGCCAAAAACGACCAAAATTTTCGGATATTTTTTTTATTCTAAAAGACCACTGTTTTGACAGTTTTGGATTTTTTTCAAGCGTATGTTACTTTGTGTGCAATATCTTTTTTTCGAGTTTTTATATTAGGTTTCAACCACGGAGAAGACTAGAACTAGAATATATAACTTTGTTGTTAACATGGAATTTTCAGTTTTTTAATTTCCAAATTCTACTTTTTTAGGCTGTTGCTACACCGAAGGTCACGTATAAAGATTGTCGCTTTTTTCGTTCGAGCAAAAAATGTACAAATCTAAACATTGCAGTGGCTGGTAAAACTAAGGTGGCGACTCTGTGAATTAATTATGAGTTTCATGAAGCATAATTGATGTTATTTAATCTTCTCCATTTATAATAAAATATTTGTTATATATAGAAAATGTTTAAATTAGCAAATTATGGCAACCCTATTTAAATTTTAGCAAACATGTTAAGGAAGCAATTTTTTCTTTACTGCGCACGCATTTAAAGCCTCGCTAATTTTATGGTTTTCTCTGGTTTTTCCATTTCAGTAAGTGCGACAATTACGTTAGCTGGTAACTCGTTGCGAAATAAACCGAGTTCTAATTATTCGATTCATTGAATATATGAATAAATTTATGAAAATTAAAATAATTTCAAGTAAGTGGCACTGCTGTTAAGTTTAGCTGTTAATATTTTGAGGCAATTCCTTTTTTTTTTTTTGTTTTTTTTAAGTTTAAAATAAAATCTATACTGGTAAAAACATTTATTTATTCATTTTGCAGTATAAAATATTTTCCAGAAAGCTTCATTAGATGTTCTTCAAATATGTTTAAAATTAATTTAAGGAAATATGGCAGCCACACTGACAAAATTTAGATCGATTTTTGATATAAAGCCAAAAACTATCAAATTCAAATATTTTAAACTACTTTTTCAGTAATATTTTCTGTAGAAAATAGATGTGTACATACATATGTATGTATATTTAATGCTTTGTATAACTATCTGGCAACTCTTCAATTAATTTATTTCGTAAATAAATATCTAATCGTGTATTAACGAATTTAAACCACTTGCAAATAAATAATAAATAATTTTCCAAATTTGTCAGTAAATAAATTTTTTGCTACTGTGGCAACCTCAATAAATAATAATTTATTTTTTACTCGATTTTCGGTTTCCCAAAATAAATATTTAGACAACCAAATTTTCCAATATAGTAAAATAATAAAAAGTGGCAACGCTATTATTTTGAAAATTCAGAAAATTATTTGGTTTGACTTTTTTCTGTATCCAAAAAATAATTTTCATGCTAAATAAGTAAAATAATAAAATATTCGGTTATCGATATGTTGATATATGTATATGTATGTACATATATACATACATATGTACATATGTAAATGACTGTGAGGTTGCCAGATAATAATGAGAAAAAACAGAGAAATTGTATTGTGTATATTACACATACGTATGTTTTATACACACATATACCCGCAAGAAAAAAAAAAATACTTTTTTCAACATTTTTTATAAATTTTTTGCAAATATGGCAGCCATATTTAAATATATATAAATTGATTACTATAAAAATCGGATTTAAATATTTATGTACTTTTTCTGTTTTCCAAAATAAATATTTGGAACACCAAATTTTGCCAAAAAGTAAAATAAAGAAAAGTGGCAACGCTGGTTATGAAAAAAAGCAAAATATATTTGATTTTGCTTATCACATTAATATATACATATGTACATGTATATCAAAAATTTGTTTTCATTCCAGCTAATTATTTAAACAATTTAATTTGTAAAATGTGGCAACGCTGCTAATGAAAAAGAAGTAAAACACCTGGATTATGCATATGCAATAAATTAGTTTAATATTTTTATTTTAATAAATTTATTTATTCGAGAAGTGGCAACCACATTAAAAATAAAATATATCCACGTTACAATCTAATTTAGATTTTTAAGATTTTTTCTACTTACTGAAAGAAAACTCTGGTATAAAATTTTCTATCTGATAAAATTTAAAATTTTGCCCCCTTAGGTTTATTTATTCGTATAGTGGTCAGTTAACTAAACATGCAAAATAATAAAACATGGTAACCCTAGTAATGAAAGAAAACATACAAATTGGAAATACATACATATGTGTTTGTATGCATGTATAATTTTTGCACTTCTAACATATTTAATCCCATTTAATCAACGTGGAATTCACTTAATAATGTAAAAGAAATTAACTAGGGTTGCCAAATTTCATTTATGCGCTTGACATTCGTGAAAAACTCTTCAATTTCGAAACTAAATCCCGCTTTCGTTCTTTAGTTCATGCAAACTCTTTAGTGCCACCACAACACCTGTGTTCACACATACAAACATACATTAATGTGTAATCGGCGAGCGTGCGGTACTTACCGCCACTCACATTACGTAACTTAAACAGCATTTGAAGTGCTCCACATGCTGACGCTCAAGAAGCCAATTAAAAAGCCACTTAGAAACTAAATTGTAAAAGCAATCGAATTCCTGCCACACACAAAGAAGCGCCGCGATTAAAGCATGCAGCGACTATGTGGCACTAAAAACGCTTAATGAGAACTTAATATTATTGCTGCCAGTGAAGTTGCTTGTGTGTGTGTGGCGCGTGTGCACTCATATACAAATAAAGCGATTTATTGCACGTCAATAAGGTTACTCATACGCCACGGCGCACATGAGCCGCCTTCACAGGCAAGCGAGTCAAGAACACATATATGTGAGCGCATGTGCATGTGTGCGTGTTTGTGGGAATTTATTTGTATATTACGCGTTATGAGACTTACAATGTTGAGTCGTTGTTGTAATTGGCTTCATCAATCGTCGACAATTTGCGGTTGCACACATTTTATTGACACGCCACGGAGAGGCGACGACTTCAATGTGAAGGAAAAAGTGGAAGCGAGCGCCGAGGAATGTGCCTTTTTATTGTTGTTGTTGTTGCAGTTATTTGTTTCTTTTGCTTTTGCTTTCATTGTGTCTAAGTGACAGGCGTCACATTATAATAATGCTGCTGATGATCATAATAATATGGAGATTAAGTAATCAGCATGTGTTGGCAGCGTTGCCAGATGAAGCAACAGTCGGTGGCGTTGACAGCGCACTTCCGAGAGAAAGATATGTATGCGTGTGTGTGTGTATGTGAAGAGTGGTTGCCTGGCGGCGTTTAAGATGCCTTGGGGTATTGTTGCAGAGCAGAGCTGACAGCATGACTTACTTGCCACATACATAACGGTTAATATATATATATATATATATATATAATCCACCCTTTCCAGCTCAAGTGCGTGAAATTTCTCTGTCACACTGTGTGTGGCCGAAGCTGTGCGTAATTAAGGTTTATGAATATTTTAGCCAACTTGCCGTCTGTTTTCGGTAGTTCAGTCTCTTCGCCAGACTCCCAACAACAATGCATGTCAACAGTTGACTAAGAGCCTGTACTTTGGTGCGCCTATAATTGTAAGTGTGTACTACAGTCTATACACAATAAAAGCCCAGAAAGCTCAGCGCTAATAATGCGTATGTCGACAAGGGCTTACTTTGGGCCCTACATTGTGTGTCCCAATAAAATGTTACTCTCAGGTGAGTGTCATGCGTAGCTGTCTCACATAAGTACTTATGCTTATGGAATCTATGCTTGTGTTATTACAACGAAGTATTTTTAGTTATAAAGCAAACAATAATGTAACACTAAGTGAACATATGTAGTAGATGGCCTGTAGGAAATTGAAGTCACTAAAGTTGGAAGGTGTAAAAAAAATTAAAATTATAGGAAATATTGACACATATAAAAAACAGAAAAGCAGAATAAAGAAAAAAACAGAAAAAAAGTTAACAAAAAGTTTCAAAAAAATTTCAATAAAAATTCAAAAATTTTTACAAAAAAAAATTAAAAGGAAATTTTTGAAAAAATTACCAAAAAAAGTTAAAAAAAAAATTTAAAAAAAAAACGTTAACTTCGGTTGCACCGAAGCTAAATACCCTTCACAGGTGTATTTCTGTTAGTAACTTTGTGTTCAGCTTGTATGGAAGCTATATGATATAGTAATTCGTTCTGGAGAATTTTTTTTGGATATTATATTAATACCTTAAGTAGTAATCCATGCCAAATTTCACGAAGATACCACGTCAAATGTGAAAGTTTTCCATACAAGAATTTGATTCCGATCGTTCCGTTTGTATGGCAGCCATATGTTATAGTTGTCCAATATCGGCAGTTCCGAAAAATGAGCAGATTATTGTGAAGAAAATGACGTTTGAAAAATTTCAAAACGATCTCTTAAAAACTGAGGGACTAGTTCGTATATACATATACAGACAGACGGACATGGCTAAATTGACTCAGGTCGACATGCTGATCATTTATACATGTATATATATTTTATAGGGTCTCCGACCCTTCCTTCTGGGTGTAACAAACTTCGTGAAAAACTGAATATACCCTGTCCACGCTAAAAAAATTAAAAGTAACAATGTGGGGTTTATCTACCAAATAGTTTTTTAAGCAGTCGCTGCTTAATCCTCCTAATTGTTCAAATATTTTATGCATTATTAACTGCAATCGAAAAATAATACACTTTTTATAATTCATGAGAAGCCTAGTGTAATTTTTATAACGAATGAAGATCTTACGTTTAAACCCGTCAGGGAAGCATTTTATCTCTTACTTACTGTGCTACTATCACTTGCTCTCTTTGGTACCGTTTCTTGTCACCATTTTCTACACACATTACACTAAATATGCCATCCTCATTAGTCCTCATTTGACAAGCACAAACGACAGATTTCATGATTTCAAATCGCTGAGAATTTGTAAGAGGTTTTGTAAGTAATTTCCATGTTCTGATCTTCACTAAACACAGTTTTAAATACCGGTGTTTTATTAACGAATATCGCATGTAGATATCGCTAGGGTTAAAGTTTCTACATATTCATTCTGTAAAGAAAATACTGAAACCTGTTGCCTACATTTATAAAGTACTTCGTTTCGGCTAAAGACTGGCATATTTCACTCGTAACTTGTTATGAAATTACAAACGTTTGTCCATACAATTAAAACGAATTCTTGGGAGAGTTGACAAAGCTTCTTCTGGATTTGCCGAAAGAAAGGCGTTATGTTAAGATTTAATGAAACACTCGAATTGGTTCAAAATGGGTCCCCTTTTCTATATTTTTTTGTTATGCTGACTATTCTATACCCTTTCTGATTCTGTTGACTAGCGTAAACCTTTCTTCTGACATACTCCCACAAAAATTTTTCTACAGGCATTGAATCGCATGATATTGACTGTTATTTGACTGGCCCATTTTTCGGAATTTAGACGAGAAATCTCAGAAACCTTATCTTTCTCGTCTAAATTTCGCCAACACGTTTTAGAACAACATCAAGCGAAAACTGTCGTGGTCGAGTTGGTGACTGAGTTAAAATGGATTGTTAGGCAGAGTTTGCTAAGTGTTTGGTGGGATTTGCACTGAATTATCTACTAAGAGTATGAAGTAAAACATAGCACAGGCCATCTTTGACAATTTCGAGCTGAATTTGGTTTCATAAAAAAAGTCAAGCCATACAAATAAATCTCGCCAGAAGCTTCGGACCCGACCTAGTACCAAGTGATTATTCTATTTACCTGTCTACGGTCTATCTCTCACTGAACTTCTCTACTGCTTCGATTTCATTCCTTTCAACCTAGATCACTGCACCGCAGAACCTTCTCCTGGCAGTTAGCAGCTCAGACATTAACGTAGGATTTGTGGGCATTGAACAATGAGTGCAGTGCTATTTTTCTTGTATGGATCGAAGCTATGGGGGAGATTAGGTGTTGGAGCCTTCTATCGGAAGCAATGCATTAACTCTACTTTCAGACTACCAGACCACTGTAGCGGCTTTCAAGATCAGGTGGCTGCCATCAAGGCTGCACTAGATGCAAAGCGCTGAAGTGCGATACTATACTGGCTTTGAGCTCACTGACTGTGCGTTATAAACTAGTGAAGGAGTGCATTATCTCATTAGCAATAGCTTCAAGCTACTTTTATATTACACTCGTAGAGGTGCTCGGTCACAGAGGAATCACCAACGCTGGCCATGAAGGGCATCCTTTCCCCCATTTCCCCCACACGTATGTTGACACTTGTCAGCAGCCAGCACTTGTGAGACTGCATGGTTTTTTGACCACAAGAGATCATTCGAATTACAAGAGCAAAAGAAGTCATCCGATTAATGTGCTTTTAGAAAGTCAATCACGCTAATTTCCAAATGAGATTCATCAGTTTTGCATCAACCTTACGATCTAACCTAACTTCTACGGCGATCGATTTTGCTGGTGAAAAAGTGGTCAAGAGATACTTGTGAAAATAGCATAGTGAAATCACTTAAATAAATTCTGTTTTTTTTTCAAAGACTTATGTCTAAAAGTTTCACCTTTTCAGAACTTCATCTCACATTAAAAATCTAAAAGATTCTTTAAACATTTTATTAAAACTGAAAATCAATTCCTGCAGCATCACTACAAAACGCAGCCCAGTCCGGATGCAGCGCTGAGACAGTCACAGCCTCAATGCTTCAGTGGAGCCTTGCTGCTTGCACTTCGTAGATACGCATCGAAATGAGTCAACAACTCGATGGTAGTTATTTCTATGCTTCACTAAGTGCATATGGAGTTGTATGTCTTCACTCAAAGTGCATGCGTGTGCGTGTATGTGGTTGTGCTTGCAACGTATTTGCATGGAAAATCCCAATTCGTATGCAAATGTTTTGCTTAAGTCAAGCTAAAGCCCAAGCGTAAACCAAATACTACATTGAATTGACAAAGCTCTACAGCAGACTAGCCCAGCCTCCTGACTGCAGCCACATACCCCGCTGCCCACAAACTTATCCTGCACAATTGTTTATTTGTAGGTGCATAAAGCCTGCTACATGATGTATGTGCACATATATTGAGCTGGGTGCATGAAATTCTTTAGCTGCTTGTTGTTGCTTTTACTTAACCTTAGCCATCGATTTATGTTCGAAATTATTGGCATTTGGAAAATTCGAATCCTTTTTGCTTCAGGCAATTTTAATTTAAATATTTCTCGGTAGTAATGAGTTTGAGAATTTACCGTAAGCCACTTTTTTGCTCGATTAACTGCCAATGTTGCAATTAGAAATTCCATTAATTTCGTAAATTATGAGGCACGTAGTGTACTCAACTCTTTTTGAATCTAGTTTTTAGCTTGCCGTATATAGTATTTGTATCGAAGTGAATGGAGAGTTATAAAAGTTGTTTAAAGTAGAAGTCGGGTTGATAACATTTTTTATGGCTGGCTTGTATAATTTGGGTATTGTTCTATGTGATGATTAAGAAACGAAAATTAATTATTTATGTGCAAAACTTCGTTATTTAAAAATTTTCTTTAAATTTTTGCAACAGGAGGCAACTATTACCAAAAAAAAAATGCAAAGTGATTTTTAATTTTTCGAAAGATTTAACATTTTATACTGGTATAAAAAAATAAAAAAGTGGTAACGCTGCTCCAAAATATTTTCACCTAAAAATAAATATCAACTGAAAATAATTTTCGAAATATATTTATTAGATTTTTTGATTTTCAAACAAAGTTTTTAAAGTTTTACCAATAAAGAAAATTACACAGGTGGCAACTCTTCGACAAAATATTTTCACCTGAAAAAAATTGATTTCTTAAACTGTTTAGTTTTCGAAAACATTTTGAAAATTTTACGGGCATTATAAGTTAAATAGGTGGTAACCCTACTCCAAAATATTATCACATGATAATAATTTTGGAAAGGTAGAATTTTTAATTTGCCAAAATAATTTTTATGATTTTACTGACATTGAAAATTAAACAGTTGGCAACCTTTCGCCAAATATTTTTAACTGAAAACAAAAAAATTTGGAAAGGGATTTCTTATATTTTTTTAACTTTCGAAAAATTTTGAAAATTTTACTGACATAAAATAACAAAGGTGGTAACCCTGAGTCAATATACTTTTACCTAAGAAAAGGTATTTCCTAGAATTTCAGTTTTCGAATATCTTCTTTAATTTTATTTACAGAAAAAGTTAAAAGGCTAAGAAGCCCTGTGCCAATATATTATATCTTCACCTAAAGCAAGGTATTCCTTAAATTTTTTAGTTTTCGAAATTTTTTTAAGTTTTACTGATACAAGATATTAAATAGGTGGTAACCTTTTGACAAAATATTTTCACCTGAGAAAACTTTTAGAAGGAGATTGCCTAAATTTTTAAGTTTTCGAAAATTTTGCCGACATTATATATGTATGTATATAAATATAAATATATAAATATATTCACCTGAGCAACACTTCTGGAAAGAAATTTCTTGAATTTTTTTATTTTCGAAAATTTTATACACAGAAAGTAAACAAGTTGTGGTTCGTCATAATATGAACCTGACAACAAAAATGTAAGACGGGATTTCTTAACTTTTATAATTTTAAACAGGTGGCAAGACTTCGCCAAATATTTGTAAGCGAAAAAAAAACTTTTGGAAAGATACTTTTTAGTTTTCGAAAAATTTTAATTAAAAATTAAGAAAGGTTCTATTTCATATTTTACATTTAGCTAGTATTTGCAAATAGGTGGGAACACTACGTTATGTTTTTTTTTATTTTATGTATTGTTTCAGTTAATTTAAACTTAACTTTAAGTCAAGCATACATATTTTACAGTTTCTCTCACATACAAACGTTTTCCACTTAAAAATATTCAAATAGGTGGCAACCTTGAAACTTTTTACTTAATTTTTGCAGCTTTTTTGCTGTTTTATTCAAGAAATAAAAACGTATTTGCATATTATTGTTGCAGAAAACTTGTTTATAAATCGCTTTACATTTTATAAGTTTAAGTTAACTTAAAGAATTCATGTAAATTTCTGGCATTAGGATACTGGTAGAAAATATAACTTTATTTTTGGATTGAACAATCATTTTAAAGCACAAGTTCCATTTTACTATAAATTATATTCCTCGGAATTTATTGGCGGTCTAAATGACTACTTCAGTTCAACTTGACTTATGTCATTTTAGCATTTTTAGCCGCATAACCAAATATAGAAAGTATTACTTAACTATTCATTGTGATGCCACTTATTTAAAATATTTCAATATTTATTATGTGTACGACCCGCCCTTTCTAAAGAAACTCCTGCCGAAGTGCATCCCTGCCATCACAGGCAAATGTAAAATAATATTTTAGATATCCTCATAAGCATTAAGGAGAAAATACGACGAATTTTTCCGCATACGAATGCACACACACATACTAGTACACATGTATTCCGGCTAACAATCTATGCTAATTTTCGTGGTCGATTTGTTTGCCTTTTGTTCTATTTTCAAAGTTAAACTCTTCATTGTTGCTACTTTTTTTTTTGTGCTCCGAGTTTCCTAACAAAAATCGACCGCAGCTCCGTTTTCTGTGTTTCAATTTTGTAATGTAAATATTATGACAGGATATGCAGACGAGTGAACATCATTAGGTTACTTTATACTTTTCGAGAGAGATTGTGGTTGCCGATATACCACAAATACACATACGACGGTACTTTTAACCTACGAATATGAATGTATGTGTGAGCGACTGCGTGTCAGCTGTATATTTTTCGGAAACTATCCGATACTGTTTTTTCATTTCTTCATTCCATGCGTCTGATGAATGCTATATTTGAAGCAAGTGCAGAAGCACACACGAGGGTGGATCGAAAGAAACCTGAGTTTAAGGAAATAAAAATCATCCAATTTTGCTTAGTGGCAATTGTGAATAAACATTAAAGAAGTGAAGAAAAATTAATGTAGACATTTTTTCACCAAGAAGCTTCCCAATGGAATGATCAAGATCATTTTCTTGTAAGGAAAACTTTATAACTTTATCAGATACCTTCACAGAATTTGGCATAGATAGTCTTCTTCAGAAGAAAAAGAAGCATTTTCTTAGGCATCATTATAATCCGTGAATTATTCAGATCGGACCACTATAGCATATAGCTGCATTATAAACTGATCGTTCAAAATCAAGAAAAATATCTTTTTATACCCTTTTTTGTTATAAAAAAAAATTCACCTGTGAAGGGTATTATTGCTTCTGTGTAGCCAAAGTTGATGTTTTTTCTTGCTCAATAGCTTCTAACCTAATGTACAGAAAACGTTTGTACACTATATATACCCACATAGCAATCTGGTATATGAACATGTTCTCATATTCACCACAAATTGGACGTACCAATTTCTAAATTGCAATTACCACATGTGAACAAAAAGGCAAAAAAAATTCCAAAAGTAGTAGCGGCAAATTCAAAAATTAAATATTGTAACTTGAAAATTTTGCATGCATAAAATTTCATTATTTTTGGTTACGTCTAGAATTGAAGCCAAGCGACCATCAAGCGCGGAATACGTTCGGAGAATAGCCCCAAAATGCGATGACTACCGACTCCGATTTTCTCAACAAACATTATTTTAGCAGTGAGGCTTAATCTTGGTTGAATGCGTATGTTGGTAAGCAAAATTATCGTATATGCAGTGACGACACAAACCAAAACCATATTAGAGGGCTGTTACATTCTCAGAAAGTCACTGGTGTGCTTGAAGTTTAGTGTGCTCTATGGGTAGAGAAATCCTTAGTACATATTTCTAAAGCCTAGCCTAAAACTTAGCTATATGGTTAATGACTTTCTCATGCCAGAAGTGGAGGACGTTCATATGGACGATCTTTGTTCAAACTAGCTCCGTCTTGTTATCCCATACAACCCACGGAAATATGAATTTATTGAAGGAAACTTCTAGTGAGAACAGCATCTCAAGTCGTGGGCCTTTAACGTGGCTTCCAAGCTTGTGCGATTTAATACCTCTGAACTAATTTATGGCCTCGTGCCGATTGACACCTTGAAAGGTCGTGAAAGATTGCTGCTAAATTGGGGCGATCCTTGGAAATTTATTCGAAGTTACGTTTTAGAAACATATTGAAAGTTAAATACTTGGTCATAGCATTAAATTATATTTCTTTTATATCATCTTGAAAACCACCAAAATCACAATCCCTAATGAAATCATGTGGAGGTGCTTTAAATATTTCCCATCTATTTTTCGGGCAGTACCAATTATACAATTAAATTATTTTACGATTATTTTCAAGCAGATGGCAACCTTTCTCCAATGTATTAATATCAGAAACCTTCTATAGCCTAATTACTTTGTTATTTTCCCTCAAGATAAAAAAAACTAAAACAGGTGGCAACTCTTCTCAAAAATATTTCGGCATTCGGAAACTTCTTTGCTTTTATACCCAAATCATTGTAATAATTATCTTAGCTTATTTAAAATTGATTAAATTTTTGGTATGTAGGTTACAACTCTTTTCAAAAATATTTCAGCATTCTTAAACTTCTTTGATTTAATTTTTATATTAATTTTCAGGTAATTTACTTAGCTTATTTAAAATTTAATAAATTTTTGTCGGTTGGCCAAACTTCTCAAAAATATTTAAGCGTCTTTGGGCTTTAGGTTCACCTTCTCCTGGTATTATGCTTTCACTGCCATTGAGATAGTAACCTTTTTCCAAAATAATAATATCAGAAATCTTCGGAATTTAATCAGTTTTATGCCCACAATGTAACAATTTATTTAACTCATTATTTTCCTTTCACATAAAAAATTGAAACAGGTGGCAACTCTTCTCTGAACTATTTCGGCGTTCGGAAACTTCTTTGGTTAGATAACCATATTATTGTAATTATAGGCTTAGCTTATTTAAAATTGAATACATTTTTGTCAGGTGGCAACACTCCAAAATAGTTCAGCGTTAAAAACTTCTTAAATCCTTCCTTGCAATTCCAATATTTTCAACTGTTCGTGTAAGGAAAGCACTTTGTTCTATTAGGTTTTATGGCAGCGGTTCGTTAAATTAAAAATGGTTTTCCGAAAAGTTTCAAGCTGTGGGTAATCCACTAACTTTTGTTGTCTTAAGCCGACCATGCTTTGGATGCTGAAATAAATTTCAATGTCTATAAGTGGATCCAATATTTTTTCATAACAAAGTCAGTGTATATAACTGTTTTAGTATTTTCGAAACCCCTTTAAATTAAATTGCTTGTTAACAAAAGTTGCGGTGTGTAACTTTGCTAAATAATTTGGTGAAGCCTAATTGTAGGCAACATTTTATTAACTTTTCCGGATTTTTATGTCTATAGGTGTTAAATTAATAGGACGTAACAATTAGGAAACTATGAACTTAATAAATTAAGTATCAGTCACTAAGCGTCGCTGGAAATCTAAAATAATATACTGGACGGCACTCCATGGTGGACGACTGCAATTCAAATTGAAAAATCACAACAATTTTTACAAAATTTTTAAAATAAAAACTTTGGTCGAATATAACTTTATTCCCCCTACATTTTCGGTCTAACCTCCACTTAAAAAAATAACTGAAAAATAGCGTAACCAATTCTCATTTTCTCATATTAAACCAAACACTTCAGTGTTGCCACAGTGCGGCGGATTGCAAGTGGGAACTCAAAATACTTATGGGCATTCTTTTTAGCAAACTATTTAAGCGTTTTTGTTTGTTGGCAGCTGAAAAAGTTCAGAATTAACTGGAGCTGGCAAGCGTCCATGGCTGGTAGAGTTCTGAATGTTGGCAGTAGACGCCATCATGTAACTGCTGCTAATAGACTCTTGTCGTAATTTGTTAGCATGTCAGTGCAGCCAACTTGTCTGTCTCCCAATTTGTGCGTCGGCTCTTCAACTGAAGTAGCAATAAAAAACTTGCCCCGGAAGTGCAAGTATTTGCAAAATATTCGCAATGCCAATGCAGGGCGTCAGAAAATATGGTCGTATGAGTGTGTATACATTTAGATGACTGAACTTTTGAGCTTGATGGTGCTCGAAATAGCATATTTACGGGGTGACGTTGAAATGCTGAGAATTATTCGGTTGTTGGCTGCTTTTTTGATCATTTTTGCTGCTCAGTTATAAGAAGAAGTACACAGTATTGGGATGTGTTGGTCTGAATTATTCCACTACCAAGTTCACATTCTGAAGACGGATAATAAAAAGAACTAAACGGAGTATGAATAGCCTAAAGCTTAACAGATGACTTCGGGTTTGAGGTTGTTAGAATGGCCGTATATTTCCTAACTCTTCTTACGATTTTTTTCTTCCCTCCTCAGCATTATCAAAAAGTTGTGCTATCGATAATTTCTAACTCGGTCCTCCCCCTATTTGATTTTCATTGTTTCAAAACAGTGTTGTTATAATAAGCAGGTGTTTTATATAACTTTATGGAGAGTCGTCTTTGGCGTTAGAATTGCCACAGGTTTACAAATTTTAAGAAAAATAATAAACAAATTACACGATGCTTATGCGCAAAACCAAAGCATTTAAAAACATTAAAGCAAATTTTTTCTGAACAGAGTTGCCATCTGTTTGAAATTTTCATGTTTATATTTCATTGTTCATTTTTTCTAATTTGTTGTTAATTAAGTTAAATATTATAATATTATCATATAATAAAATATTTTACAGTAGGGTTGCCACATGTTTCAAAATTTTATGAAAAAATTAAAAACTGACTCGATTAAGTTGTACAAAAAACTGTAAATTTTAAGAAAATGTAAGGTACATTTTTTTCCCAGTAGAGTTACCAACTGTTTGAAAGTTTTCATTTATGTGTGACGTTGCTATTTTTTTTCTTATTTGTTGTTAATTAAGTTAAATATTATAAATAACATAGTTGTGTTGTCAAATAATAAGATATTTTAAAGTAGGGTTACCAATTGTTTACAAATTTTAAGAAACATAAAAAAACTGGCAAATTAAATGTTAAATTTTTTCAGAGTAGAGTTGCCACCTGTTTGAAAATTAATATGTTACATTGCTAATTTGTTGTTAATTAAATTAAATATTATAATTAACCCGATTTTGTTATTAAAAATAAAATATTTTAAAGAATTGTTGCCATATAGTTGAAATTTTATTTAAAAAATATTATTAGTACGAAAAACGATTGCCGCCTGTTCGCAAACTTTTAAATTTAATAAAATAACAATAAATTTAATAAAAGGTATTCATTCTAACACTAGTAATTCCATAATGCATTCCTGGGTATCTGGTTCAGGCTTATTCACAGGCCGGCAGATACTTACTCACACCCTCTCGAATAAATACTCAACTAAAACATGTATGTACATGTTTATCCATCAATTTCTAATGACTTGCAACAATAAATTTCTATTACTCAATAACTTCAAAGTTAAACTCTTCTAAAGTCAACGTCAACTCTACTAACATTCTTAATCGATGGCTCGGTTTTGCCAACATTTCGCATGAAAATTCACAAGTGACCATATAAGAAAGAAGAAAGGCGAAAGTATGCTAACATAAATTCAGCACAGACACGTGACTTTGTGTGTGTGTATGTACTCACGCGCTCGCTACCTTAACTTGGCTTACTTTGATGGAACTTTGTCGTTGCTGCAAATTATCCACTTTGCTTTTACCTACAACCAGTCAAAAAAGAACGCAGCCAAGTACTTGTTACGCCGCCAACTTAGTCAACGGACGCTTGCGACTACAGCTGCAGACGCCAGCGAGTGTTTAGAGACAGGAGTCGAGTATGTGAGTGAGTCAGTGTGTCAGCCAGTTGGCCGACAAACCAAAGTAAATTGAGTTGAAGTGCTGTGCGCGCTAAGCTCTGCAGAGGACATTCACCGAACGGACAGTGGATCAACTTTTACGGCAGCTCAAATAGATAACCAGAAAGCCAAAATACAGAGGAATTAAAAAGCAGGAAAATAATGCTGTGGGAAAATTCGCAAAGAATATCAGGGCGTACAAAAGCGCCAAAAGAAAATATATAGATATATAGAGTGAAATAAAATATTTGAAAATTTGGTAAGCGTTTTGCTGGAAAGAAAGTCCAAAAGAAAGTGGATCTAGTTGGCAGGTGTTTATGTATATGTTAGGGTGGTTCCTAATAAATTGCAGTTGCCGTCTTTTTAGTAACTTTAGAAGGTAATGCGATTTTATAATTCTCATAACACACCCTTATGCTCTCCGCTGATAATAGACACATTTTTTGTGTGAACTTCTTTACCTCAATATTAAGAAGTTCGCCAATCCAATTAAAGTTTTTTAGAATTAGTAGGACTCCTAGAGACTCTTTTCCATTGTGATGCCCATAACTCTTAGGCGTTGATCGAAAAGACTGTCGGATATCAATCAAACGCTTAGAGCCTGATACAAATTTATTGAGATGGCTAATATCCATTCCAGGAAACTCGTCGAATTCGTAAAAATTTTGGCTTCCGAGATGGTTTATCCAGGATTTTATACCTAATAAGCGGCCCCTTTCTACCCAGTAAAGTACGCTTATGTTAACTCAACGATTTCCAGAAATATATCCTTAGCTATGCGAGCAACATCATTTGCACATTTATCAAACGGCATTCCCGTCCGTCGTATTCTTTCAATATGTCATTTAACCTCAAACCTATCCAGGGCACAAATGACATCTTTCGGCGCACATTATCGAATGCTCCCACATTTTCGAGAAATTATCCCATCCCATATCTCTTATGTATGAAGGCTCGCTCCAGCAACAACACAACGGCATGCAGAGAACTGTATACCGTCCTGCGTTTCTTGTGGAAAATCCGAGCCCCAATATTATATCTATCGGTATAATACTCACAATGTGCAGGTCTGAAAGATTCTCCAGTAACTTCAACAAAAGCGAGAAGAGGCTAATGGTCCTAAAATCCTTTGAACTGAATTAACGTTTACGTGAGGTGGCCCTCGTCCAAAAAATCGAAGGAAGCTGTACCGCTCTCCGAAAGGCACTTGCTTGTTGTAGTCGTTTCTTAGAAAGTGAGCACCTAGGCCTTACTTATTATTCTTAGTAGGGTCGGTTGAGGAACGTCATGAAACATTTTGCGGCTTAATTAATATTCTTAGCAGGGTTAGTTTACCTTTGACCTTTAATATACACGAGACTTGAGCGTTCGTGACACCCTTCCATCCTTTTCGAAGAAGAATCTCCGCGAAACTCTCTAGGGTTTCCTTTTATTTTCTGTAGGGTTAGTTGAGGAACTCCAAGAAACTTTCTGGGCTTTTATTATTATTCTTAGTAGGATTAGTTGAACATTGACTATTCTGTCATAGATCCCAATCATCTCTAATCGAAAGCATGCTAGTCACGTGGTACTTCTGACGTTTTTAATATTTTTTCTCAAGATAATAGAATTTCGAAGAACTTTAATCCAGTCAAGAACTATCAATTCGACTTCATATCATGGATTGCGGAAATTTTATCGAAAAAAAATCACAACCTCATTTTTTATGATCACCATAATATACATTTGTGACATGCCTGTATGTGTGTCTGTTTCAGTTGCAGCCGAAACTTCGTCTTTGCTGGCCGCACGGGTTTGTTTGACCGTACGCGCCGAGTATAAGGTTAAGTAGCAGCGCCAGAATTATTACCGGCAGCTAATGTAAACTTTGACTTTTGTTGCCGACATGGTCAACTTTTGCCAACTACTCGCCCACACACACACACACACACACACGCAAGTAAATTTATATACACGCACACATACAAATGGGTCATGTTGAGCTTGCGTCGAGATTTTAAAGCAAACAAGCCGAGCGGCCAAGCGGCGCTGCTGTCGATGCCTTCAAACTGAACAACACACCCTCACACACACATGTATACTCACACATACGCATATGCATCGCAATTTATATATAAACGAGAAATATATGGATAATACAACGATATACGACCGAACTATCCACTTATATATATTATAAATGTGTGTGTGTGTGTGTGCATTTAACTGCTTCTCCTTATGAGCCATCAAGGGCTAATATTTCCAGCCTGTCCGGCTGCTCAACCGCCAGGGCATAATGTGTCGGCCATTGTTGCGGTTTCTCTTGGCTCTTGCTCTTTGCTGTTAAGCTGTGGCATACTACGTATGCATATGTGTGTGTGTGGTTTGTGGCGTATGTGTGCGCGTGTATGTTCTGTAAATTGATGTTGCTATAAAACTAGCTTAGCCAGTGAGGCGACAGAAATAAAACTGAAATGAAAATAAAAATAAAAATTTAATAAATGAATTTACAACCAATAACACACGCACACACTTTCGTACAAACTTGCAATTGGCGGTTAGTTTTAAAGATATTACCAAATTTTCATACCGAAAATTAAATTTTCACTGAAAAATCAGTTTCTGTAGTTTAGATTAGGGAAAGATGTTGCTTTGAAATTTCAGGCTAGAGGTTATGTACCGTTAACTTTAGAGGACTGAAATTTATTACTGCAAAAAATTTCAACATTCGATACTTCCCAAATCCATTATGTTCACAAGAGTTTTAATTCCATTTTTCTTTAAAAAATATATAAGTAATTTTGTAAGCCGGGTTACCAACTATTTTTATATACAAGCACTAAGACCATCATCAAGCCCAGTATGCACCCAGTCGGTAATTTTATGCAGAAACTCAGTAGATTTAGTAAAAGCCTTATTCTCTCCCACCAAAGCTGCCAAGTGTTCTGATATAATACTACAAAAGATGGCCTAGAAGTAGAAGCTTTTTGATCTGTTCATCAACTTAACTACCTTTAAGGTTACGTGGCCATGGGGTGTTTTCCTAGGGTTCATTGCTTTAAACAATCCTTGAAGAAACTGAATGGCCTCAGCCATCTTAGGGGAATTGTGTTTACTGCTGTCCTTGAGCGAGCCTTTTACCTACCTTTTTCTTTACTTCTATTCGTATATGACCGGGTACCCTAATGATATTAACCGAGTTACCTACTAAAAGTTTAGTTATTGCCAGCTCCTCGTGCGTCACCGTTACTCGATCACAATACCAGTTTAACCCGAGTTCATTAAGAAATTCGAGTATGATACCCTTAGATGGTAATTGCAAGCAAGCAAGCTCGCTGTTTCAGGGGCTTAAAATAGCACTTTTCCTTTATTGCCCTCTATCATACTAATGAATCATATGTTAATACTGGACAAATGACACTTGTATAGAGTCAATACATCATGTGGAATCACAAACTCCACTTCGGGACAATTTCTCTTCGGTAGGTGTTCCGGATTCGAAGTTCATGGAAAGCCGTGCTCTTAATGTGTTCTCCACAGCTTAATTAAATACCTCTTGTAGATTGAGCAGTTGAGTTACATATACAAAATAATTATGCAGAGTTGCCAACTATTAATAGATAATGCCAAAACTATGTCATCCAAGTTGTTAATAAGCTTTAATGCTTGAAATTGTATATTTTTTGTATCACTTTTAATCCAAACACTTTTTTATCTGTTTAGGGTTACCAAATATTGAAAGTAGATAATATCGTCATTATGCCTACAAATAGAAATTGATGAAACTTCGTGAGAATAAATATTATATCCACTAAGCTTTTGGGGAACTTCATGGTCGGGTATATGGCCACCATATGGATTCATAAGTTTAAACTTAATGAAAATGGTTTTTGTATGAATCATCTTCAGTTTGAGATGCATACTTTTATATTTCATTATTATTTCTTGTGAACAGGGTTGCAACTGATTCTAGTTAGTAAAGCTTTACACTTATTCACGTCAAAAATTATTATGTTTGTTCTAATTGGCTTATTCAATGGCTACAAGTCGTAGAACAACTTACTTGAAATATCCTCCTTTTACCTTCCAGCGCGATATGGGACTAGCTTCCCATTCTACGTTTACGAGGCGCATTCATGCATAATATAATGGCTCGCTTCGACAGCTCAATACGTGCGTTACGCGTAGAGGCAGTTCTCTAATACAAACCATTTCTAAAACCAGCTGGCCAATCATCCAATGATTTGAAGTGCGGAACATGGTTTTTAAGCGGCAGCTCAATCGATTTTGTCTTGTGACCTGGAAAAGGGATTTGCTGGAACACGCAGCATCTTAGCAGAAATTGATTGGTTGAGAGAGTTTATAATAAATTCAATCCACTCATCAGTCCATCGCCTTGGTGTTAACTGTTTATGAAACTGCTAGTCAAATTTGATTGTAGTGACATTTTATGTAAAATTTCTATATAAAATCTGGTTTCATGAATATTTTTAATACAAATCGCCTGAAAAAATATTTTTTAACTTAATCTTAAATATATTCTTTTGAGAATTCTGTTCTCTTTGAATATTTACATTTAATTCGTACTGTAGTGCGAAAAATTTACCACAGGATGCCAGATCAAAAGAGATCACAAGTTATGTTCGCTTAGTATGCAAAGGTTTTATATTTCATTATCGCTGATTTTCGTAAATTTCCTCATTAATGACAAGGTAACTTAACCTTAATATTAAGGCAAAAGAGTATGACAATAACACATGTATACTTATAATAATTTTCGACGGAGATGTCAAGCGTTCTTCGCAGAGTCTCTGGAAATATGTCAAGCTGTGGAAAAATATTCGCCTTCTACCGTCCTGACCGATAGCTGATGATCATTCGCAATAACAAAATTTTACCACTTATCGTTCAAGTTGTAGATGTTTTTCTCATGCCGAAGTCTGAGCTATAAGGTGGAATAACTTCTCGTCAAATCTCAGAAATTTTAAAGGATTAGTATATTTCTTCAATACTTTGTTCCGTTAAAATTTACAAATAATTTTTTGGTTGCTTAAAAAAAAATTAAAAGAAAAAATTAAATAATTTAAGTATTTTAATAAAACATTTTTTACTAAACTATTAACATAAATTATTATAACTGTACAAAAGTCAACAATATTGACAGGTCGCATCCAAGTTGGTACATTCTGGGTGACGCTAAATGATCTGCGGCTTTCATGGCCTTTCAACTCCTGGACGACTTTAAGTTTGGAACTGGTTTTTGCGAAGGATTTGCTCTATAGGGCTTGTTAGAATCCTGGACTGGCGGTTGCGATATTCTGCCACCTAAGTATGATAAGGTGACACTAATCAGTAGTGGCCGAAAAAGCCCTGGCAGGCATCGTAGTACGTTTTCAGTATCAGTCCTCCTAAAGGTGGTCAGAGGAAACCCTGAGCCACCCCAAATTGGAGAGTGCCTATATAAGGAGGCAGTCTCTTGGGTGGGGGAGGTGTGGAGGGGAGCCAGACTGGAGGCTGTAGACAAAGTGGACCTTTCAATTCCCCTAAGGCGTGCGTCTGACTTCCAGCTGAACCTTCCTCAGCGAATGAGATTGAGAATATCCTCAGATAATCTAACCCCCTCACTACCCACAAATAACTAAACTGGAGCTGATGTATAATTTTAATTGCGTATAACTCTTAATGACTGCTTTTAGGAGGAAAAAAAAAGAGTAATTAATTTTTTTTGTAGAGCGGATTTTGTACTAGAATATAATGCAAAATATCAAAAAATTACGATTTTATAACCAAAGAGGGAATATATATGATACAGGCACAGTTTAATATGAAAATTAGGAACTTGTTTGCCCTTTATGTACATACATATATATTTATTAACATGCCTTTAGTCCGCATAATCCAAATACCAGCTTTGCCATATATAGTACAGCTTAATATTAACACACACACACGCACACATACACAAAGTATTAAACAAAATATGGATATTATTCATGGCTTATGCATCATTTGCATTCTTGGCTTTTTAAGTGCAATTTAAAGCAAATATTTGCATTGGCAACTGCAAACAGCAATTCTGCTGCAACATACTATAAATATCGCACACACATACACATGCGCGCACAAAATACATGTGTGGTTGTGTCTGCATAGCAAATGAGTTTGAACAACTGACGCCTATAATAAATCCCGATAAACCCATTGATGCATTTCACTTAGCTGCATTTCGAATAAATCTCCACTAAAAGTTGTTTATCTTGATTTCCGCTATTTATTTGCTAAGCTCTTTTGCCTCAACTGCTGCCCGCTCGCAAACCAGGTCGGCCGCCGTGCTTGGCGTCTAATCGAGAGGCAGCAGCAGAGTCACATTGAAATTGACAGCATGCCCAGGGGTGTTAAATGTCAGGAGCAATCAGCAGTTATTTACAACTACAGACAAGCATATACACACACACATACATATAAACTCATACTCATATACTGACATATACTTATGTATCTGTATACAGTCTGAGAGCAAAATTATAGTCATAGCCCTGTGCAACACTCTGCAGCTTACTTCTAATGCCCACATACACACACAGCAATTGCTCACTTTGTAGGGTATATTTATTCAATTGCTGCTAATAACTAGCAAAATGCAAAAAACAGCGCTTAAATCAAATTTGTTAGCAAAATTTATGTGCGCTTTTGTTGATTTATTGGCTATTATGATATTTGGATTTTTCCTAAATTAGTTATTGATTGTTGTTGATTGATTGCTTGCATTTGCCCAGTTGTTGTTAATAATTTCTGTTTGTCAATATGCCATAAATTGACGTTTCGCTTAATCGATTAATACCAAAAGCACAAATTAGAGTCTTCATATATTTTCTGCAATTTGCAAATTGCATAGCTATGGATGCTTTAGCCAATTCGGCTTAAATATTTGTAAAGAAATAAATAAATATTCCAAATATAAATACCTGCTTACAGACTTAAGTTTAAGTTTAAGTTAAAATTTAAGTTTAAGCTTTAAGTCTAAGTTTAAGTTTAAGTTTAAGTTAAAGTTGCCGGGCCATCAACTCTCATATCTCAACAATGATTACTTGACTGAGTTCATCAGCAACCGGTTAACGAGCCAACAAGAAAATGCAAATCCAACCTGAACAAGACCTGTGTGTATAACACAAAAGAACAACAACAACAATACCAGCAACAAAATGTCGAGCAGACCTTAAACTTCATGAAACAAAAGTCAAACAAAGACAAAATGCATGCAATTTTTCATCGAGTTCCCTATGCTCTTAGCTACAAAACTCTCCATATTTTGCATGTAGACTAATTTACCACCCCTGACTCATTTTACAGAGATTTTAGATGCAGTTCACTGCACTTCCTGTTGCCAAAAAAGAAAAAACGTTTTTGGGAGCAGCAAGCGTGACCCACAGGTGGGAAAATAGAGGAAATGAAAGCAGATGAAAACGGAACGAAATGGAATTAAAAATGTTACTGGCATGGTGAAAATAAAATACATTTTGGACATTGTCAAATTTGTGTTGACGTAGGGGAGGCGTGAGAGGAGTTTTCAAAATTTATAAATATTTTTTTTTTTTGCTTTGTTGAACTCATATGGATGCAATTCATTTAAAAAAATTAAAAATTAAATATTTCATAATTTTTCGAAATTCATGTATGCTGAAATAATTTTTTTTGCCAGCGTTCGATAATTTTAAGCGTTTTGTATTCAGTATACTTGAATTAAATATTTAGAAGAGGTGGCAACACTAAAAAATATTACTTAAAAAATTCTTACTTATTTCAATAGTTTTGTCAATATAATTAAATAAATTATTTGAAACAGGTGGCAACGCCAAACAAATTAAGAGAAAAATTCTTTATTTTTTCATATAATATGTACGACGTTGAAATATGTTATTTGTCTTGTTAATATATCTAATTTAAGAAAAATTTTTAAAAATATAGCAACCCTACTCAGTTTTTTAAGTTTGCTCTATGCAATGTTTAATATTTTTAGTTTCATAGCCATATCGCAAGAACACGTTCACTTTTTGTCTTAACAATTACTTTGGATCTGCATTAGTTTTGAAACAGGTGTCAATATAATTGAATAAAATATTTCGAACGGGTGGTAACCTTAAAAATATTAAGTCAAAAAAATTCTCGTTTTTTTTCTTATAATATACTATTGGTATGGTTAACAAATTAAAAAAAACATTAAAAATATGGCAACTCTACTCAATTTTTCTATTTTACCCGGAGCAGTCTTAAATATTTTTAGTTTCATAGCCACATTACAAGAATACATTCAAGCAGTAAATTTGTTTGAGTTAAAAAAATTAAACGGGTGGCAACCCTAAAATTTTATTTCAAATTAAATAATTTCTGCTGAATCATTTCAGTGTTTAATATTGTTTGTGTTAGCAATTGCTTTGTATACAAATAACTTTTCAAGCAAGTGGCAACTTCTTAAATTTAATTTAATCACTTCTAAATAATCCCCCAGATAAAAAAAAATTATACTCATATTGTTTCAAATATAATTTTGATAACGCTTCTATACTCCAGCACAATGGAATTTTGTTGCACTACACATTTTTGTGGCAGTTGATCTATATATTTTCATCGAGCCTTTTTCCAAAATAAAGTGTTTTCAAAATTTCTAGATTATTAAAAATTTTTGAACCATGTCTTGCTTTATTACAAACCATCATTTTAATTGCCTTACAACTTTTATTACGCAACGCTTTTCCACGCGCATTAAATTTTGTTCCAATGCTTCGAGAGTTTTCGCTTGCATAAATAATGCCTTTCAGTGGATTAAACATCGAAAATTATTTGTAATCCAATTTTTAAATGAATTTTCATTATTTCAGTGCTATAATAGATTATGACTGAGCTGCTGGCGTTATTTTCATGTGCTTTTATTTGTTGTTAACTATTTTCTTCTTTTTTTTTTGTTTTTTTTTTCAATAAGCACTTAATATGCCTACAATTACTGAATAACTTGAAAAGCGATTTGCTGATTGATTGCAGCAACAAAGTGAGCGAAAATTAATATTTACAATAGAGTTGAATATTCATGTAAGTATGTACATATATGGTATGTACATATATACCATATATGTATAGATATTAGGGCGAGCACGTCTAGGAGATAGTCTTGGCTAAAGTGCTAGCTAAAAACAAAAATTGAGGCAAAACACTTCTCTAAAATCAGTTTGAATGATTTTTCGTGAATTCTACGCATATTTGGAATAAAATGGAGCCAAAAGGGAACACCTGAGACCCTAAAACCCTCAAAGTTGACCTTCAGGTTGAGCTCAGTCCATATTTCTATTTTCTCTCTGTATGCATTATATATACGTAGTAGTCTCTCAGTTTTCCAGATGTTGCTTTGAAATTGCGCACATATTCTTTTTTCATCAAGAATCTGTTTATTTGTCGGACCGGCCGATATAGTACCACTATTACATATAGCTGCCATACAAAATGAACGATCGGAATAAAGTGATTGCATGGAAAACTTTTTTCATTCGACAAGATATCTTGACGAAATTTGGCAGGAATTCGTGCACATAGCTATGCTATAATCTGCCAATAAACTATTAGATCAGACTAATATAGCATATAGCTGTCATACAAACTGAACGTTTAAAATTACGCTGTTGTATGAAAAACTTTTTGTTTTGAGGAGATATCGTCACAAAATTTGGTGTGGATTATAAGCCAAGGTAGTAATGCAACCTGCGAAGAAACTATTCAGATCGGTTAACTATAACACACATGTAGCTATCATACAAACGTAACGATCCTACTCACGCATTTGTATGAAATACTTTTTTATTTGACAAGTTACCTACACCAAATTCGGCATACATTATTATTTAATGCAACGCCACAATTTCTGAAAAAATTATTCATATCGGATCACTATAGCATATAGCTGCCATATAAACTAAACGTTCAAGATAAAGTTATAGGTCTTTTCATACCTTTTTATGCTGTAAAAATGCTTCTGTATATGTTATTATGGCTATATAGTATAGTTTTTTCTAATTTAATTTTTTTGTATGTGTTTTGCAATATTGACGCTATTTTATCACATTTTAAAAAAAATTTCAAAACAAAAATTGAATTTCGTTTGATTATGATTTTTTCAATAAAAGTGAGCTTTGTATAAATTTCAATGGAAGTATCTTTTTTTGGAAGCAAACTGAACCACCCTAGCATACAGCACATGCTTAACCTTGCATACAACGCATGTTCGCCACAACGTATACGTAACGTGTAAGCGCTATTACGCGCACTATTAATATGGTCTGCTTCCTCAACAGTTTATAAATGTAAATAAATGTATGCAAATACATATGTATATATACTATATGTGTGTGTAAATACAATTCTAAAGCCTTGCTAACAAGCAAAAGAACGTTAAAACGATAAATGCGATTAATATGATTAAGTATAAAAGGCGGAAAATGTTTAATACGCACAAGCGCTGACGCTGGCACACATCCACACGTGTTCATACACAAACAATTCATAAGCCACAATGGCGTATTGTGAGTGCAACTTTTTAATGCCGACTTATTTAACGCTAATTGATTGCATTCAATATTAATTAAAATTGAAAAGTCAAGCAGACGCTGTGCAAAATCAACTTTTGCGTGTGAATGCATGTGTATGTGTGTATTTAAAAGTGCCTTTGTGCACTTGTAGTTACATAACAGCTTATGAAAGTGCTTTAAAATGCGGAAGAAGGTTAAAAAAAATTTTGTTTAGGAAATTTTCGGGCTTACATTTTTTTTTTTTTTTTTTTTTGTTTGGCTTTCTTGCTTCTACCCATAAAAATGTAGACCGTTAAATTATATTACTTAAAATTAATTATAAGCAATTTTTTCACTATCACAACTCAACACTTCCCTTGTGCCGCTTTTGGCGGACCAAAACTCATTAAATTTTCATGAGATTAGCCGCAATTGCGCATAACACACATACGCACTCACTCTGTATGGTATTTGTTATAATGTTTTGTAACCGCAGCAATGGAAAATTGTGCATCAATATTCAAATTTAACGGTAAATATGTGTGGTTAATGCATAATTTTGGCTTAAAATTGAGCAACAGCAATTATGTGAATATATATATATAAATATTTATATACATATGTATGTGTGCATGCGTGTGAATTTAGTAAAATCAAAACACAAAATTGAAAAGCCGAGCGGTAAGCATACAATTTATTCACTTACCACAAACGCTTCCTTGCGCTCTCTCGCTCTTTAAAACGCTTTGCTTCATGCATTTATTGTACCAGTGTTGCGCATAGTGTTGTTGCTATAATGCAAATTACTAACTGCAATTTAGTGATATTAAAATATTGCATTAAACACAGCCATATAATTTTTATACAATTATTTAAATTTGTGCATTAAAATTGTCGTTATTCAAACGCTTGAGCTTATGAGCTGGTACATACACGCACACGCACACACATCAACAGTTACATCAAAAGTCATTGCAGTTGTCCACATCAAAAGTATAGGCGCTCTCCCTGCTTTCCCACTCCCTCTCTCATCCTCTATCTCCCACTGTTATGTGTTAATTTCCACCCGCATTTGAATGCGCCTAATTGTATGCTAAACAATTGGAGCGGCATAGATTTTAATTTGCATTGATTGCGATTTGCTTTATTGCTTCGTTCTGCTGATTATTATCGTTGTATTGTTTTAGCTGCTACTCTTGTTGTTTTTGTTGTTGCGATAGTAAATGCAGTTATTAAGTTTGACTTTGCTGTTCGCTGCAGTTGACACTACCATCATTTGAATGATAAGCTTATCAAAATTATCTCGCTTTGATGCGAGTGATACGTTTAACGGTTTGTAAGCTTTTTTTCTTCACTTCAACTTCTCAAAAGGCGTTGCCACAAAGAGTTGAAAATGTCAGATATGCAAATTAGTGTCAGGACAAATGGAAAGTTGGCTTTGTGCCAAATATGTGCATATACACACATTCACCAATACAACTGTGAAATGTGCATTTAACGATGACTGATTAGAAGATAGCTTTCAGTTTGAAGAAGGTGTTAATAAAATATGTTTTTAATAACTAAAGATGAAATTTATCTTTGACGAAAGCCAAAAACTTACTAAACCGCTGCGGTATATACCTGCAGTTAATCTAATTTATTTCCTTTTAAGCGTTTTTAAGTTTCTCTGCAACTCCAAAGACAGAAAACTTTTCAGAAAGATACAAATTTTATTATGCAATTCCGGCTAGTGGTAAAAATGCTGAATTCAAAAAGAAGAAATAACATTTTTATAAAGATGGCAACACTTCTCATAAATATATCTTCAATTATGCTATTGAATTGATAGGTACTATGATGTATTGACACTATATTCCCGAATTTTCAAAGCAATCGCAGTAAAAGTGTAGGAGATAGAATCTCCTATGGAAAAACGGCTCATCATGCTAAACCGGTCGGCTACTTCAAACCTTTGATCGTGTTTTTCTCGAAACATCGTTTTCAAAGTCACTGATCACAATTTTCAGAAAGTAGTGAAGTCAAATTATTGAAATTGTTCATAGCTCTGCTTAAATGACTGACATCATGATTGCCCTAAACAACTCTTTTCGATTACAACTAATTTTTTCAGGAAATTTGTGGTAAATTTTAGACCTAAAATCAAACTATTTTGTTTGCAACTTGGACAAAAATTAATTTTTTTCCCAAATCCTTCATTATTAAGGCAGAATCTCACTACCGCTAAAATCAACGAAAAATAGAAATAGGCACTTTTTCGGCCATCAAACCGTAACTGGTTAAAAAACGAGCAATATCTATCCAAATGTCGCAATTATAACACTATGTTTTTTTTCTAAAGTTTTGAAATTTCTCAGAATGGTGTTTTTCAAAACGGTTTCCACTCTCAAGGAAAAGTTTTGAAGATATCTATCTTCAATTTGGAAAGAACATTTTTAACGACATTCTTTGTCGAGCTATGGAAGCTTTTATTTCTTTCCTGAAATCGTCCTGTTTTTTTCTAAGAAAAACTGTCACAAAAGGTCGATACTTTTTATACAAATCACCGTCATTTTGTCAAATTACAAAAATAAAAATTCTCACAGCGCGATAGTGACTTTCCTACAGATCAATAATCCTTTTGAAATTTTTGTTTTAAGTATATCAAAATTGCGAGCGTAGACGCGGTGATCGTACAATAAATAAACATAAAAACAAAATCATTTTGCATTTTTCATGTGAGTGTATTTGATTACAAAAAAAAAGTCGAACTGATTAGTTATTTTAAGCATAAATAGAAAATCGCGAAAATCTGTGATTTTTCGAAGGAGTCACACTGAGACGATTCCTTAAATATTCAACTTATGAAAAGTGATATTAGGTTGTTTTGTATTTTAGGTGAACATATGCGCTTGATCCTTACCGGTAAATAAAATAATACATAAAATATGTACTACTTAAAAAATATCAATTTGATTATCATAAAAATAACCTATTAAATTATGGTCATAACTTTCTTCGCAAGAATTTCGTTTTTTTCCGGATCTGAGATACTTTTAGCTAAATATTAAAATAGTAATAGTCTAATATTCAAAGCCGACTTATTTCCTAATTTTGAACCATACGGATTGATTTGGGTTCACAAAAAAGTAGAATGGGGAAAGGAAAGTCAAATATGCAAGCTAAAAAAAGAAGATAGTAAAAAAATATTTTTCAGAAGAGTTGGCTAAGTCTTAGCATTTCAACCTCAGTTGTTCTGCTTTTGTAAAACTGAAGTGGAAATATTTCGGTAGTCTTACCTTCAGCGAACCAACAGACATAGCTGAACATTAGCGGACATTAGCCGTTACCACAAATTTGTGTTAAGCTCAAAGCGCTTTGTCGATTTGTATGAATCTTACGATCTTTTATCTTAGTAGGAGTTTTAATTTTATGATTTATTATATAAGAAAAAGTTTTATATACCACATGAACCGCAATTCTAAGCATTCTAAGTGAGATCGCTGTAGGAATCGACTTCTTATACTAACCCATCCTAGCATAGCTAAGAACCCGAAGCGATTTAAATTCTTTCGTTCCGATCCACTGAAAAACGTGTTCGTGGGTGGATGTCCCAGATAAGATTATATGAAATACGCCTTACTGTATACTAATTAAACAATTTAGGCTCATTAGCTTTTAAGACTAAAGCACATTGACTACATTGGCAACAATCCATGCAAATAAGTATCTCTGCAGCCCACAAAGCCAGCTTTCTAACTAAAAGCCAACAAAGCCACAAGCATTAGTAAAGACATATGATAAATGTATGCGAACAAGCATAAAAGCCACAAAACGAAATAAATGTGCGTGTATGCCATATATATATACCTGAACTCTCAACATTTTCAGAACATATGGGCAATAATGATTCTCGAACAGCGGTGCCACCAAGCCAATAATTCAGACATTAATCCAATTGCCTACCGACTACCGCAAATAAAAGACATTTACCCGAAGTTATTTGACAAAGCACACACACACATGCGCGCAGGCACTTCACATGAAGAGGAATAATTTCCGAAATAAAAGGGGTAAAATACCAGAACAACAACAAAATAACGATATGAAGGGATAAAGCAGACAAGTCAGCAAGCAATGAAGGCAGGAACAGCGGAAGGGAGGCAGGACGGAAGGAAGTGCGTCAGTGAGCGTAAACTTCCGCATGAGCGAACAGATTGAACCCTAAAAGCAATGGATGTGCGGCAATGCCATTCACCAACGCACAGACACACCCATACAACTCACATACGCGCACGCATGTGAGCAATTGAATGTGTAGCAAGAGCAACATTCCACAATTGCCATGAAATGAAAGGCAAACAAGACAGCACTTGGACGGTTTGTGTCGAGACCACCAGCAGCAGCAACACCTGCGTGCACGTGAGCGTGTGTGCGTGCGTTTGGGGCTCCACACCGCTACACACAGTGGCATAGTGGCACCGCTTGTCAGCACAGTCACCTCAATTGGCACCGCCGTTACAGGATGGCAGCGCTTATGGCGTTGGCAATGTACAAGTGTGCGGTTCTACTTGCTACCTTCGATTTTTTATTGTTACATGTGCGAGTTAACCGATGATAGTGGCTGCGTGGCGAGATATCGCTGCAGCAAACGGTTCATTGGTTAGACTATGGGCTTTCAGCAAGCGGCGAATACGCATTTGGAAAGTAACCCGGCATTTAAATTACGTTGAGCCATTTCAAAGCGCTTTTAATTGATTTTAAACCAGTGACGAAATAGCTACGGACTAGTTATAGGCTAGTCATTTTCTAAAAATATATTTAATATCTTTGCATAAAAAAAAAAATAATAATAATTGTAATCTACCATCTTTAGCTTGCTTACGAGGTATGGGACTTGGATAAAAAAAAAGTGAAGCAAACAAAGTCACCGATGCCCAGCGCATACTGAAATTATGGAGGCTGCTGAATGGCACTGAATGCACAACGCCAGGAGAAGGCGAACCCGATTCCACCAATCGATGATGATGGAGCAGCCGTTACATTGCCCGATCATGAAGAAGTTCGAATAGCAATTACCCGCCTGAAGAACAACGAAGCGGCGGAGGCCGATGGATTGCCGGCAGAGCTATTCAAACATGGCGGCGCAGAACTGATAAGGAGCATGCATCAGCTTCTTTGTAAAATATGGTCGGGCGAAAGCATGCCACACGATTGGAATTTAAGTGTGCTATTGTAATAAAGATTAAAGTCCAGCGTCAACAAACTGATTGGACCTTATCAGTGTGGCTTCAGACCTGGCAAATCAACAACCGACCAGATATTCACCATGCGCCAAATCTTGGAAAAAGACTCGAGAAAGGTGTCCGCATAAGCGGTGTCTACGCCAATTAAGAAGAAGAAGAATGAAAGAAAATAATCCGTTAACTATATATTGTACAAAATTTATAGTAAAACACTCACAAAAAATTTAATCTTGCCTTTAAAATATGAAAATATCAGTGTCTACTTTAATTTAAAATCCACCAATTCCAATTAAATGCAGAGGTATGTGTCTTGGATAAAAAAATTTGTTCAATGTCCCAATTGTGTGCTACGCTTGAAATAAATATAGCAATGTGGATACCTATGTCATAATTTAATAATTGTGATCAATATTAATAAGTGAATCCTGTTTGGACGGTATAATATTACACTTTTCCCTTCTTAATACCATAAAAACCTAATCCTTAAGGGGTCATATAGGGATTTTTTTATAATCTTATTAAATTCTGTATCACCTCTAGAAAGTTGTTTTAAATTTTCACTTTGATCAATGCAATGGTTTCGGAGATACAACATTGAGATCTTAAGTGCTCGAGACTAGCTAGACTAAATGCGCCGTCTTTAAATGCGGTTTTTATCGATATGGTTATTTTGAAGTCAGTTGACAAGAGTTCTCGAGAACTGCTCAACCGATCTTAGTGAAATTTCACACAGTCTTTGAGATACAATTCTTAAAGACTTGGAAGAATTTATTACTTACAGCTTTAAGTTGCTTAAAAAGCTGTTTGTGTGTTTGCGACTTGGATGAAATAATATTAGATGTGCCTGATTATATACCACATTTCATCAACTATTTATTACCTCCAATCCAATAGCGGAAGGCTTTAAGTGCCAGAAAGAAATTCGGAACCCGCTGCTCTTTCTGATATACTTACAAGTTGTCACCTTATAACTTTTAGTAAACGGAACTACGAAGATGTTGAATTAGCACTAAAGAAATGCATATCAGATAAAAATATCCACAAGTAATTTCGAAAAATTCTCGGAAAATATAAACAATAATTTATATTTCTAACAAAATAAAAATAAATTCAATTAAAAATAATAAATCAATTAAATTCGTGCCATTTTACTAAATAAGTGGCTTATGGGTGTATGACATGGCTAAAATATTATTTGAGCGGCTAGAATAGAGTAAAAGATTTTTGAAATTTTTATAAATATTACCTAGTTGCCAACTGATAACGTTTGAGCACAGATTAGATATTTTTCCGCAATATTAAAGATTAAATAATAATAACATATAATAATTAATAAAATTTTTGCTACTTTAAACGAAACTAAAAATATAAGAAAAATGAATATTTGTGACAAAATAGAAAGGAAAACCAATAAAAATCCTATTTAAGCCGTGCCATTTTACTAAATAAGTGGATTATGCATATGTGACTTGACTAAAATATTATTAGATCGGCCTGAATGTATGCAAAGATTTTTAAAAATATTACCAAGTCGAGAGTACCAAAGAGTAAATAATAAGAGCCGCGGAAAAGCAATCAGCTTTAATTGCTGGAACCATTACTTTTAGATTATTTACATTCCAAAATGCCATAAAACGGGTTCATCGGTGTGTGGCTTAGATAAATGTGTTGCTAAATAATATATGCTAATAACGCAAAATAATTGATTTATTTCTTAACTCTCTAAAAAAAAACTAAAATAAGAAAAATTATTCAAAACGCGTTTTGTAAAACATCTTTTTCATTCTAGTTTGCTTAAAAACTCATGTGATCTGGAAAAGATAACAATAAATTAGCTTACACTGGAAAAAATGATATATGCCTTCTTTTAGCAGCATTTCAGGCTAAAATCATATATATAAGTAATACGTTTGATTAGACGAATTTTTATTTGAGCTTTTTTTCATTATAATTTGCTGAAAATCTTATATATGGGTAAGTGACTTGGATAAGATAACAATAATAACGTTAGAATGTATGCTCAGTTTGCCAAAACAACCTTACATTATGAAAAACAGAATATTTTCCTAGTTTTAGGTGCAATTGGTGCCTAAATCTTAAATAAATTAATTTTGATTTAATTAGAGGAGTTGTTGTTTTAGATCTTTTTCATTCTAATTTGCTGTAAATCTTATTCTTGGGTGTGTGACTTGGATTGAATAACAAAAAATGCTCACGAATGTATGCTAAGTTCACCAGAACAAACTTACATTGAAGAAAAAAAAGAAGATATTTGCCAACTTTTAGGCGCTTTTCAGGCTGAAACCGGTAATAAATAGAGTTAACTAAGCGAAATACTTAAAAAAAATTTAGCTCAAACTTTTAGCAACCCAAAACTATAAAAATCCAATCCAGAGCACCATCAAAAATTTCGATTCTTTACTAATTGAACCATCATCAAACCAGTGCCATTCTCCTACCTGATTCTTCTTTGTACTACACAAATGCGCGAATATCTCTGTCGATGTGGCAGTATTCGATCTGGTAATGCGATTTCATTGCGCATTGTATGCGTGCGATAACCAAATGAGCCAAAGGCGGTTTTCACTCTGATGTTATGCGCCCATGCGATTGTTGGATGAGGCGGCGCTGATAGTTACTGTTGCGCATATGGCACCTAGCACCGGAGTACAGATCACAGGCACCGCAGCGCTTGGCATTTGCAAGCGTTCGCATGAAATTCTACCTGCATGCAGGTGATGCAACACCCGAGGCACTTTGTTAGATGCCAGCAACCAGCATGCAGACTCACCACACATACTCACATTCACACACACACACACACAAGGTTAGAGCTCGCAGTCGAATTTGCATACACAAAAGCTTTGGTTTTGCTTTTACGCGTTTTCACCGCAATTGGCCCCAAGCTGTGCAACACGACTAGCAGCACTTATGCGCAGACACCCAACAGTTATAGTTATATTCATAACGACATATGAGAGGTGATTTTATGTATATATACTTCAATATATCACAGCGCTCTGTTTTAGTTAGAAAACTTTATTTCTTCCTCATATCTGCTCTGCTCCTTGCTTATATCAATTCTTTTGTCTCTATATAAAATGTATATGTATGCACAGATTTCACATGTTGCTATTCGCTATCGTTTGTAATGGATTCACCGCTTCGGTGATTGCACTAATTCCTCCAAAATATGTTCGTTTCGTCCGTCGTCCGTATGGGTTAGTTTTGTTTAAACTACAATGGATTATGTGGCCAATATTGGTGTTGGCTTTCGGGTCAATTGAAGTGTGAATTTATCTATGTGCGGTTGTACGAGTATATGCCAAACACTGACCCAAATTCTAAGGGCGGCGAACAATTAGTAGTACGGGTATTATACTAACGAGTAAAATATCGATTTTACGCAATTTTTTGTTGAAATGAATTTGCTTCTGAATTAAAATATGGAATTTAAGCAGACCTAAAGTTCCTTGAGTTATTTGTTAGTTGATTTAAGTGGAATTTGATGCTTAGTTTAAATTGTATAAGCTAGTTTAGCGAAAAAGGGAGCTTTATGTTGTGCTGGTGTCATTTGATATCAGCAATTGGCTTAACTTTCCATATACTTTTCATATTGGAATGAACCTGATGGGAATTAAACGCAAATATTATATATATTGTGCACCTCGCCTAAGCCCTTCACTTCTCTTTTGGTATTTTCTTTGAATTATGATTTATTCGTTGCTCATACGCCTGGTTGAACTAGTTCTCTAAATCTGCTTAATTGATAAACTATTAGCAATTAATGACTAATATGTAAGAATAATAAAATAGAAGCAGGCATTTTATAAAGGGTGTATTTTTTAGAGTTATAGATTTTTGATTTTAAATACATCTCGGAAAAAATTTTGAAATTTTCAAAAATTTGGATATTGAAAACTCCTATCATTTACATACAATCTGCGTTATATGAGCAACACGAGTGTGTTTCAGTTGAATTATATTCTTCATATGTTATCTGGGGCATAATTGGCCTTTTCTCAATAATGTCGCCCAAGTTTAATTGCAAATTGGTAAGAAACTGACAAACAGTTGCTTGACATACTCAAATCAAGTCACTTAGATGGCCAACCTTCGGCTTCGAATATATATGTATATATCTATTCCTCCCAATATATTTATTTCACCCATTGCTGCATTATTACTGATAGTAACGACTCCCTTTAAGTCTTAAACAAGGTCATTTGTAGTCAAAATATACCAAAAAAATATTGGCGGGGCGTATGAGTAACTTGTAACACTTAACATTAGCACGTTTAGTGGATTGGTGCGCTTTACTGTGCAATTTCACCCTTTAATTCCAGGAATTTGCTCATTTTCTTTCTTGAGACCACCATTCTATGTTTTCTTTGTAGAAAAAATCTGATATCGTGGTACTTGAGTGGGTTACTCATACGCCTAGTTGGACTAGTACTCCAGCAGATATGTACAGTTATATATAGTGTTTTTTTTTTTTTTTGATTATTTTGATATTTATATGATATATTGTGTGGGAATTAGCGAAATCAGCGTAAAACCACGTCCTATTCCTGTATATAACTATTTGAAATGTCATCTGATTCTTTCCCTTTACGGCCCAGAAATTTAGATCCAATGACATTATCGAAACAAAAATTAGCAAAATCGCACATCCGTCTAACAATTTTCGGCAGCTGATCATAATTTTTCAAGCAATCTGATATCGAAGCATAGAAAACCTTCATTTTATGCGGAAACTCCTAGTCAATGGTTGAAGTTAATGAAATTCAGGATGTATCTATTCCTGATAATAATGTGTCCATGGGTCAAAACTAGTTAAAATCAGGCCAGTAATTCTCTTAGCCTTTTATTGTATACCTAATGCATTGTTTTTTTTTTTTTTTTTTTTTTTTTTTTTTTTTTTTTTTTTTTTTTTTTTTTGTGATTTTATACGTTGTAAACTGATCATTATATAACATATCTTAATGACATTCAGAGAGAATATTTCAATACTTATAGCAAGACTTTAATCCTAATTTTAAAATACTTTATTTTTTTCAAAATTTATGCTCCTCAAAATAATCGCAATTAGCCACCATACATGTTTTTTCCAATTAAAAGGCATTACTACTTTTTGCCCAGAACAGTATGGTTAAATTGGTCTTTGGATTCAATTTCCACCCTTAACAACTACAGTTCAATATAGATCTGGCTTTGATCTTTGAAAATTGCAAGAGTAATAAATAAACACAAAAGGCAATGTAAATGTAATCTAAAAAAAATCCTTCGTTCTAGACTTTAAGAATTGTATCTCAAAGCTTTGTGTAATTTGTCTTGAATAGTCTTGTTCTCGAGAAATCTTGCCATCCGACTTCAAAAGCACAGTTTCGAGAAAAACGTTTATAAACACGGCACACTTAGCCTAGCTAGCCTCGAGCGAACAAATTTTTAAGGCTGTGCATCCGAAACTATTACTCGGATCGAATTGAAAATTTATGACAATATTCTAAAGGAGTTGTAGAATTTAATAAGACAAGAAAAACAAATCGATATTTTTAGACCCGTAATACTATGAATATAATCGATTAAGGATGTGCCCCTTTATTTTCGTGGAGAAACTTTTGTGAAGCGGAAGTATCTATATAACAAGATTGAACAATGTTTTATGTGTAACAAATGCAAACTGAAAAGTGAAAAGGCTATTCTAGTACGGTACGTTACTCATACGCCTCCGTGGTCATATGAGATTTTGTATTTTTCTTTTTTCACATCTCTTTATGTTTTATATATATGACAACCCATTATTGTCAAATAAAAAATAGAAACAAGCAATCTAGTAATTTATTGGAAAAATAAGTTTAAAAATTTGACAAAATGGCGCTTTCTTAGAAAAAATAGTTCATAAAAAATTATTGATTAAAAAAAATTTTTATATTATTTACTAAAAATATATTTAAAAAGAAATAGATACGAAAATTCTAACTGTATATAATCCCTTAAGCAAATCATTCTCACCACCTAAACAAAAGCATTAGTTAATTCGAATTTACAATATCAGAAATTGTCAAAGTACACATTCTCACAGCTTTCTCTCAACTACTGACACATTTGAGATGTTCACTTTAATTTAATCAGCAAACGATTTTCAACTTAATCCCTTTTTAGCTTCCCAACAGCATCATTCAGCTGGCATTAAGCTCTTTTAAACCCACACAAAGCGCCATTTCCCAGCACAGCTTTTCATTAGCATCTTATATGCCGCTAAATAATTGATTCCAATAATGTCAGCACAATTAACGCTCAGCCAACTACACGGCCTGCCTTGCCACTATTATGCTTGGCTATAAAAACACACACACTTGCTGCAAGAGTGAGAGTATCTCACAGACCGACGATGCGCTGTGGTCGTTGGTCCCAATATGGCGACAAAATAACATTTACTTTATAAGCGATTAAAAATTAAAAACTATTAGTGCTGCATGACTGGCGGCAGTCAAGTGTATGCAGCTCAGGCGAGAGCGCTTTCTCGCACATATACACATACGTTACTGAACCAGCAGTCGAAGGAAGGTTGTCTGTTGCAGTCATCAATACATCGACAAAGGCAGCTGGATAAGTTGGTGGATTTTGGAATTACTCGCGTAGAAACTCGAAATGTGACATTGCATGTTTTGAATTTCGTTAGTTGGGAGAACAAAGTTAATAATTTTATTTCTATAACCATGAATTTCAAAAAAGCTACTTCGAAATTACGTCTCGGAAGTATTTTAGTGCAATTTGTAGAAGAAGATGAAACTTTTCCACCCATATTTTGCTTATATAAATATCTCCTATTCAGCGACCTGAAACAGTAACTAGAATAACACAAAAATATAAGAGATCCCACAGTCCTCAAGATTTTTTTTTTTTAGGTTTTCGTTAAGGCAACTATTTCTCACTGAGTTATCACTCCATTACCATAAAGCGACCTTCATGTTTATTTTTGTTTTTGCTTGTGCTTTCCTCTGTGCTGTAGTGTGAGTGTATGCGCTTGTGCGCGTTGGTCCAACAAAATGTCAGCATAAATTTTTAAAAATATTCATTTCCTGAACAGCTAAAAAATGATCACTAAAGATGGACGGACAAGCATTACACACATACATATATGTATATGCACAAACTACATATTATATTTACAGACTTTTGTAATGAAAAGTGTTGCGACGGTGTAAACAAGCGAACTAAGTGGTTCGGGAAAAGCCATCAATAGAGCGAAAAAAACTGTGAAATATTAAAGAACACCTTTATAGTAATTTATATAACGTATGATTTGAAACACTCATTATTTTCTTAAAGAAAATATGTATTTACTCTTTGTTATATGCATGCTCGGTACTGATGCCGATCCACGAATATACAAAAAATATATCTGCATTCAAAAATCGTCTCTTAGTTGTGAACCGGAGACTTAATTTGGGATACTCAGAGATTCTGATGCAATTTCTAGTCTTTAAATTTACTTTATTTTTAGATTCTGCGAGGTCTTTATAAAGCTGCATATCACTATTTGATTGACTATTTGAAAAGGAGGGCGCGGGAGTGCAAGACTTTAGGGGGCGGCACTTAGACCCTCAATAGGCACATTTTCAACCCCATTGATACACACTTAAGCCTTATTTAGTAACTCAGTGGATTTGGTAAAAACCCGGACTATTTTCCAACACATCAAACCAATGTATCTTAAGTTGGACCATTCGGAGCGCTGTATTATGCCCCGTTTCATATGCCTGAAAGCTGCGCATTAGCAAAGATAATGTCTTATCATCCCTTGCGTATGCTCTGAACTCCACTGAATTTACTTTACCAATTTTCCAAAGGTAAAATCTTAAGAATAGGTATCCTGTGATATGCCAAACAATGTAATCTAGTTCCATTTCGACTAGAAGTAAGCCCTTTCTAGTATATTCAGATTTTCTATCATTCATTGTTTCAAACAACTCTTGAAGAAGCTAAAATGTTGGATGCAATTTAGTGGACTTATTGTTCCTGGCTACTCACTGAATAGATCAACACGTCTACCTTTTTAACTCCAATTGGACAAGGTATTACCTCTTTGCATAACCTAATGCAGTGAGACTTCGTATTGGCCTTACGAATATACTTAATTGCCTTGCTACTTAGATAGAAGGCCACTTGGCACCTTCTACAATGCCAAACATTTTTCAATAGAGAATAGGCTATTTTTCCAATTCTCTTCAGTCAGTTTGGCCATTTTATCATGTAAAGATATACGATCCATCAAAGAGTCAAAATTATTACAATTTATTACCGAAATACGGAGTCAGTGGCCTCAACTTTAAGGGCGCCACACTCAACTTATGGGCGTCATAATCATGATGTCAGATCAACAATTGAGCGTCTGGTGAAAAAATTTGAATCCATAGGCACAGCGCAAAATATTTCCGTGCCAGTGAGACAAAGAAGTGCCCGTAATGTCGAGAATACTGCTGCCGCTAGCGCATCAATAGAGGAAGACCCAAATTAGTCTTTCACTGGTCGTTCTAAAGTGTTGGACATTTCTGTGACGTCGTTGTACGGAAAATTTTAGGAAAAGATCTTGACTTACATCCTGACAAGATCAAATTGACGCAATTAAATAGAAATTTTTTTACTTATGAATAAAAGAAAAAACTAAAGTCGTCTTTCGCGGACTATAAGAAATGTTCTGTTGCACTCAAAGTCAATAAAGAATTAGTAGCCTGTTCCTCATGTTCCTCTCCCCGAACTGCAACATAGCAGAGAGCCATCTGAAGCAATAATTCAAAATTCGAAACAAATTTTTGCATTAAAGTGATATTAGAATTTAGAAAAATGTAGAAAACTTTTCTTGCCTGTTCCCAAACTTCTTCTGCGGACAACTAGCAAAATT
>NW_017537378.1:151688-177955 GCF_001853355.1 Bactrocera latifrons | reverse complement strand
AAAAAAAAAAAAAAAAAAAACGAAGTCAAGCTCAAGGTTTTAAGTTTCAAGTACATGTAATGACAGGAGCAGAAACGCAGAATTCTACGAAAACACAACAAAACTCAAAACTACAGAGCCGGACGGAACCAAAATGGCCACTACTAATGGGCGCATAATAACGGGTTTCTATTGCACTCGCACACACATACGCATAAACAAATACCTGCATATGTATGCATTAATGTGCCTGCAACATGCCACACGCTTCCGCTGCACAGGTGGCGCGCTAGCAAAATAATTGTGATTATGCTTGTTTTGCTGGCCAATGTGCTTGCAAGCTACTGCACGCCACACACCCAAGCATATGTATTTAAGTATGTATGTGTGTTTGTAATGGGCAAATAAAAACTAAACAAGACAGCAACGAAATGCCAGCGAGCAACATCTGCTGCAAATGAAAGCCGTAAAACCCATTATTAGAGCGTCATTTAGGAGGGAGCCGCAGCATGCGGAAATAACGGAGAGTATTAACAAATCCAGGATGCTGATGACGGTGATGACGATTATACGATGGAGGGTGGGGGGCAGGTTTAAAGCAGCGGCTAGCATGAAAAGGGTGTTCTCCACAGGTGAACTTACACTGCAGTGCATGGACAACAGCAACACCGCCATACTTGCGGCTTAGACTCACAGTTGTGCGCTTGACCGCCCAAAAGTATGCTTCCAGCTTTGCGCACACCTAATAATAACAAACGGAATGGCGAATGCAGCTACACAGTGCACAGCTAAATTTATATTTATACAAATATATGTGTGTACATGTGAGTGTACGTGTGTGGTGGCAACAATTGTATGCGACACTGCGCTGCATGTGGCCAAAATGGTCAACTGCACCGTTGGCTCGAACGAAATAAAGGAATGTGTGAAGTGTTAGAGAGAAAAGAATTTATATGGTGTATGTGTGTGTGAAGAAGTGGAGGAGCTGCGAAGCAAATGCAATAAGGATACACAAGCCGGGAATTACGGCGACAGCGCACGAAAGTGAAAAACAGAAATATTGTTCGGCGATGTATAAAGTGTTGCAAAGGACATAAAAACGAAAGAAGTGCAGTGTAAGCGGATTTATTTATAATCTCAGCTATTTAATATTTACACCGTACTAATGGTTAGCTGGCGTATATTAAAAAAAATGCAGTCTATATATATGGACATATGTACATATGTATAGTGTGCATGCACATATACATATGTATGTACATATGTATAAAAAGAGCTTCAAATTAATAATTAGACAAGTGCATAAAACACGTATGTTATGAATGGTTAATATACGTTAATACATATTATTCACATTTTAGTCTCTTGTTTGATATTATTTTTATAACAAATACGTGGCAACTCAATTGAAGAACTTTCTGTCAGATAAGTGCATAATAAGTGATGAATGCATAATAAATTTCTTTGTTTTAAAAAATATTATATATAAAATAGGTGGCAACTCTGCTGTTATATATTAATCATTTTTTGGCAAGAAAAGTTATATAAATCTTTATTTTGAGTGCGCAGAAAAATTCGTTGATTAAAAAAAAACTTTATATAAAATTAAGTGGCAGCACTGTTGAAGTAAAGTATTAATTTTTTGTGATATTTTGAAAAACGTGCATAAAACTCATTTTCAATGCATAATAAAATTTATTGTTTTAAAAAATTTTCGTATACAAAACTAGGTGGCAACCCTGTTACTATATACCACTTTTTTTCGTCATAATAGACGACTTTTTCGTTCCTTTGAGTGCGCAATAAAATTATTGATTTAAAAAGTACTTCATATAAAATTAAGTGGCAGCACTGTTAAAGTAAAGTATTTATTTTTTGTAACATTCTGTAAGACGTGTATAAAACCCATTTTGATTGGACAATAAAATTTACTGCTTAAAATACGTGCGCATAAAATTAAGTGGCAACCCTTTTGTTGTACATTACTTATTTTTCAGCAAGAGAAATTGTCTAAATCTTTCATTCATTGAAATCTAAACCAAAAGTAATTAGCCCTTTTTTTAAAAAAAATTTTTTTTATAAGTGGCAACTAAAAATTGATATAAATTTTTAAGTAAATTTTTGAAATAGTTTTAAAATTTCATCACAATTTTGATAATGCATTAAATATGAGTTGAGTCGGGTTTTTTAAGTGGCAACTCCAAGAATAAAGCGAACGACACAAACACGAATTTTGCAATTTTCTTGTTATTTTACGTGTAGATTTATTTTTTCCAAATATTTTGTTGTATGTAGTATTATATTTTTTATATATTTAAAAAAATGGCAACACCATCAAACTAGAGACTGAAAAAAATTTATATGTTTGATATTGTATTTATTTTGTTAACATAAAAAAATTATGTAACTCTATTTTCATAAACATATGGTAACGCTATGAAAAAATGTTTTCATAAAATATAAGGGACACGCATGTACTTTTAAAGTCCCTAAAACCCATGTGGCATAAATCTGTATGGCATATATTTTTTTAAAGATTGTCAACTCCAAAAAAAACAACATCATTTTTAAATCTTTTGTTATAAATTTAATAAAATGTTTTAAAGGAATGGGAATAATATATATATTTTTTTTTTTGAATGTATTAATTATATGTAGGGTGGCAACTTCGCGAAATTAACACCTCCAAACAGGTTTATCTTTCAATTTTATTTTAAAAATTAAATGGTAGCTCTATGTGAAAAATTATGTCATAAAATATAAGTATGTTTAGTACATACAAACATACATATATATGTACATATGTACTTACATACAAAAATATAACATATTCAATGATTCGAACTAAAGTACTTTTCTACCAAGTAGAATATATGTATATACATAACTACAAAATATAGAATAAATACTATTGTGACTTTACAAGTATACCATCATATGTATTCAATATACATATATAAGTCCTAAGTGGTGTATAAATGGCAAATGCTGCACTGTCCAAATGACTTACCTGCATTTCTCTAGCAGAAGCTTCGACCGACTGGCCAGCAGGCATTTTATACTCAATTTGTAATGCCCTTGTTACCAATTTACAGCATACGTTGCTTTTTTTGTTTTTGTTGTTATTTGTAGCATTTTTGAACTCATTGTTGTTTTTGTTATTAGTATTCTATTCTGTATGTTGTTCTTATTGTTGTTAATAGTATTACTATCATTTTCCCATTTTTTGCTTTCATGTAGCTGTACTATTCCTAGCCGCCTGCCCACTTCAACTCCCTCCATCCAGTTTCGCGAAATTGCGACTCACAGCTGCCCTTTGTATTAAGTCGGCATTTCCCTTTTTCTCTTTTGCTCTGGAAGGCAGGTATTTCTACCTTTTATTGGCCCACAGCTTCCATTTTGCTATTGTGATTTTTTAATGTTTCTAAAATGCGAATCCTTTAAGTCCACATTAGGCGGCTAATAAAAGCTTACCGAGTTGTACGGAGTTGCCAATGGAAATGGCAACTTGAGCCGAGTTCAAATGGAACTTGTTTCATTTATTTTGCTGTTGTTGTTTTTATGTTTTTTTTTTTTCTAGAAATAAATAAATAAGCAGTTAGGAAGTACATTAGATGTAGTAACTTGTTGTAGTTCTTGTTGTGTGTGAAATTCCGTTCTTTGGATGAAGTAATTCCTAAGTCTGTGTGCTCACACTATATACTATGTGTGTAATGGGGAGAGTTTTTGTTGAAATGTTGATGACGGCAAATCTCATTGCTTTAATGCTTTTGTAATTAGAAAGTTATTTCACCGTTAGCAGTTTTTGTTTATCGAAATGTAGGTGAGCAGCATATACCATTCGGGTTTCTTACATTAACACTAATTCCCGTTATAGCAGTAATTAAAAAATTTAAAAACAGATCGTTGTGCTAGTACTACACTAACACTACTACCAAAATTGAAATTATGTGAGAAATTATCTGAATACTGCAGTACTCGTTTTGTCTAATTTTTTTCTACTACACTCCACTGTGCACTCAACCGTAATATTTATAAATTCAGCAAATGAGTTTTATATGGATAAATAACATGAAAACTATGTGATGCGTACGGAAAGGGTGTGTTGACCGAATGCCAATGGCTAAATTGGTGTGCAAGATTTCGTTCCTGCAATTTCGTTCTTGGAGATGCACCACGTCCTGGTAGGCCTCTTGAAGCTGATGTGGATAAAATAAAGTCATTGGTTCAGAGATGATAGCTCAAAGAGATGATAGCATAATATGATAACCAAATGAAAGAAATGCGAGGAACTACGCGAGAGTGTTAACAAAAAGTCCTGAGAACTTGGATATAAAAAAGTAATGAAGAAACACGGTGTTCGCCATCAGACTTAAGCGCTACCAAAACGGATCACATTGTAAGGCGCACTCTTCCCCACACACGAAAAAAGGGCCCGACCTGGAGTAAATTCCAGCAAAAATCCTGAAAATAAACGCTGCAGAGCGACCGGCAGTACAATTGAATCTGAATCGCCTGTCCTTGAGCCGGAATATACACTGAGCCCTAGAAAAAGCAATGGCCGGTGTTAATCAGAAAGGGAAAAGGTGATCCCAAGTTGTCATCAGCAGGTCACTATGTATGCTTCACACAGCAAATACCAAGACTCGAAGCGGCAATCAACGAAGATGGAGGACTTTCCCTTACACAACATGGCTTTAGATCTGACAGATCAACTCTAGGAGCAATAAAATGCGCCATTAAAAGTGCAGAAGCCGCGCAGCGTAAATGACATAAATTCAAAAGAAATATGTTGCTGGATATGATCACTTTTCTCCAAAAAAAAAGGTTTTCAATTCAGCTACGACGCTGTATTAAAACTCTAAATGCCAATTCCGAGTGTTTTAGTGAGCTTCAGATGGCATATACCGTTGCTGAGACGACAGCACTGATGATGCGGAAGGCATTTGCCACTGCCTCGCCCGTAAAACAACTTTTTTGAGAGATTTGAAATATTAAATTTGTTTAACGCGACCGTTCACAAGCACGTAAAATGTCTGCAAATAATTTCTAAGCTTGACCTATGGTCTTACAGAACGAAATTTACTTCATCGCATTAATGACTGTGACTTGCTTATTAAACCTCAGCGAAAAGTATATTCTTTACATGAATGTGAAACACAAGAGATTATGGTCTAAACAGGATGAACCAGTTCAAACTACTTCGAAGGCTGCTAATCACTAAAAAAAAAATTATGCTGTGTGTTAGGATTTCAAAATGATCGTCTATTTAGAGCTTTTGTCAGACCACGACTAATCTTGAAGTATATTGTTATCAGCTTAACAAATTGAGAGATGCAATCAAAACGAAGAGGCAAAAATTGATCAATAGAAAAATTGGACGTGTTTCGCCAAGATAATGCGAAATATCATACAAGTTTGATGACTCGATAAAAGCTTTTCTAGCTTGATGGAATATGCTACCACCCCCACCATGTTCTCCGCCCTTTTATCGATTACTGCAACATTTGTTGTCGAAAATGGGTTGAATCGGACCCATATTTCCCTTAGCCCTCATATACTTAATATAAAGATTTTCGAATTTCCGGGTGACCTTGTACCGCATATATCGACCAATATGTGAGTTATGCCAATGATAATCAAATAGCGTGTTTTATAAATAATAGTGTATCTTTTTTCCTAAAATTGATAAATTTGTGCGAAAAAAATTTAATTTGCCTTAACTTTATTTTTAAAAGCACTGCAACTATTTTTTTTTTTTTTTGTTTAATTATTTCAAACAATTTATAATTCTCAAAAATTGTCTTCCAGATGTTGTTATGATAGTTCTCGAAAAATATTTTTAGTTTAGTTAAAAAATTCCATACAAAGCCATATTCGGATGGCAACTCTATAACGACGATTTGTTCTTCGCATTTCTGCGTAAACTATAAACATATAAAATATATACTTTAAGATGTCCGCTATATACTAGCTGAAATTTTTTTACCTAAAAAGATTTTTTTCTTTAAAAATTATGTATACACTTAAAGTTATGTATCAAATGTAATGTATTCACGTGGTACACCATGTGCAATGAGCAACAGAGAATGCATACTTAAATCAGTTGAATGTAGGCTCAGGTCATTCGATATATTATTGGACCGAGTATATCTCTTGAAGAAATGATTTCATGAAAAAACTTCACAAATCCATATGTTTCATGCCAGAACCTGATTTTGATCGGTCGGTTTGTTCGGCAGCTATATGCTATAGTATTCTGATCTGAACAATTTCTTCAGATATTACACCATTATCTCAGATAATGTTCTATACAAAATATCGTGAGGTTATCGCGTCAAATAAAAAGTTTTCCAGTACATGTACTTGGCTCCGATCGTTCAGTTTGTATGTTAGCTATAACTAATTGTGGCCTGATAGCGGCGGTTTTGCCATATAAGCTGATATAAAGGAAGAAAAGTACTCATGTAAAATTTCAGATCGATGTCTGAAAAATTGAGGGACTAGTTCTCGTATATATAGTACCGACATACAGACAGACGACGTGTGATTAATAAAAACAATCAACTGGAGAAATATCGGGTTTCCGAATATGCTTTTACATTTTTGTAACGGAAAAAAAATGTACTCTGTATTTTAAATTTTGTACAGATAATGTGGCAAAATAATGTTGAGACCTCTTTATGTGTATGTCGGAAATATTGACAAAAATTATGTTGTTTTTTCATGCCACATAAGTAGCTAAATGTCTTCAGAATTTGCACCATTCTATGCATATGTACGCATACACTCGCAGAAAAAAATCCTTAAACACGTAACGATAAGTTTTAGTAACAAAACCCCAAAAAACAAGAACAAATGAGCAAACGAAAATCCGCAAGCAACGAAAGCACTAACAATGTAATCCAAGAATTGTGTGCAGCAAAATGTCGTTAATTAAATCTGGCCTCTAACGCCACAGCCACAACATTTACACACACACTCACCCATACACATACTCTTATTATGCGCTGCAGTTGCTGGCATTGTTGTGCTCGTTTTTTTTTTTTTTTTTGAGGGACTTCGCTTATTCTTAGCAGTTTTTTCGCCGACATTTGTTTTTGGTGTTGCATGCCCGTTTTTCAGTTGGCTGCAATTTCCTGACGGTGCAAGTGGCCGGCCGCGAATTGCGTGGCAACCGAAAATTACGCGGACACATTGTTGCTTCGTAAAAACGATGAAGTGATGGCCAACCGCCGTTAAATGAAAAGCAATAACAAAAACAACAACATAAATAGTAATGAAAATATGAAAAAAAAAACATCAAGAACAAAATATTATGAAAATCCGCTTGCGAATGCTCGCTCTCATATAATTCAATCTGTCTCCATTTGTTGTTGTCATTTTACTACTTGCCGCAATTTTTGCTTATAAATTATTATGTATTCTTTTTTGCTCTCTTCTCTATGCATTGCAGGACTTCAGCGTTTCATTAGCGCCACATAGCCAACAACAAAACAATAAGAACAAGATCCAGTAAAGAAGTAGCAAAGGCAGCATAGAAGCGGCGAGCAGCAAAAAAAGGGAGAGAAGAGCACGGAGGAAAGGCTGCGAAATCCACTTGAGAGCTCTCTCAGCGCCTGTGAGCGGCGTTCTTGTTGTAGCGTGCAGTTAACTCGCTGTTCGAGGCATACTGGCAGTGTTACAATTCTTCATCTAACGGTATTCACAGTTGCTGCTGCTGTAGTTGTTATTGTAGTAGTAGTGGTAGTGCAGCACGTGCCGGCGTCATTCCGTGCTCAACACACCGTGAAATGTGCAATTCTTGGCTCCTCATAATTGCGATTACACTGGAATGCTTATGGAACTCGCAGCTGTCCGAAACATCGAAATCATGCCCAGCCGAGTGCATCTGCTTATCACAGACCCAAGTAAGTGTACAGGGCGCACAAGGGCGCAAACAAAAAATATTTAAATTATCATAATAATAATAATAAGAAAGTGAGTGGATGGTGGATGGTAGAGGAATGTGCACACAGTGGTGAGCTTTGATTTTTGCACATAAAGCTTATTTTTCGTTTTTTTTATTTAACTGTTTTTCTTTTTTAGTGTTATTGAAAAGACTCTTGATAAGTTTTGAAATAACGAGAAGGGTTAATAACTTTACTAAGTTATGCGTGTCTACGCTTAAATATTAAATGTTATTTGAGAACGCGCCTGAATGTAGGCAACAAATTAGAAAATTTTATATGAAACTGTTTCGAATCATTTCTGGATTCTTGGCCGGAGCTCAAGATCGATGAGCGAAACTATTAAGTATGATATACATATTTTATATTGAAACATCGAAATCATGCCCAGCCGAATGCATCTGTTTATCACAGACCCATGTAAGTGTACAGGGCGCAAGCAAACATAATTCTTTGATTAGAGATTTCCGCGGTATCCAACAAATAATTGCCACATTCAGTGCAAAACACCGGCATCAATGACAACTGTATGCTATAGATGTTCGATCTCAAAAACTTCTTCAAATGTTGTGGCTTTGTCTTATATAATACTCCATGCCAAGTTTCGAAGAGATGTCACGTCAAATAAAAACGGTTTCCATATGAGGACTTGCTTTTGCTGGATTAATGGCGGCTCTTATATTTTAGACTTGATAATATCGGCTCAGTTCGTCGTGCTGATAAAGTATATATACTTACAGGTTTTTTTTTTGAAAGTAATAGGATTGATTTGCTTCCGCCGCGACTGTACTTCGTAGCGTGCGAGCACCGACGGGATTTGGTAGAGGGTATTCCTAGCTAACGAGCGGCTGGTTAGTTGTCTGCGTGCACCTGGAGAATCAGGACAAACATTTTCGCGCGACGTGTTTCTGTGAGTGATGCAAACCATAAATTCAGCATTCGTTAGACCATGCTAGAATACCTGCTGGGAGACCGTGCTGGAAGTCCTGCGACTTCGACATACACCGACAATGTGAATTGTGTGCGCAAAGTTTTGAACTCAGACCGTCAAATAAGTATTCGTTGAATTGCCCAGTTGTAAAATTTATCAACATCTGCGATTCATGACATTGTAACGGAGCCTGTTGGAAGTTGTACCACGACAACGCCCCGACTCACAAAGCCTCTCTTGTGAACAGCTACCTAATCAAGGCCGGCAGCAAAACGCTTCCGCAACCATCCTACAGCCCAGATGGGACCCCCTGGAATTAAAGCAGTATTAGTTTCCGGACAAAACCTGTTTACTTCATACTGTCTCCAACTTCTCTTGCTCTTCTGAAGGTTAAAAATTTCGTGGCAATCTATAACTATAACTTTAAGCATGATGTAGTAGATTGCGTTGATCTGTGACAAGAATCCATTCATAAACCGGGTCGTATAAAAGTACCTATGGTACGAGGGGCTCATCACTTATTTATAAGGAAGCTGCAACCCTTAAGAAATAATGCTTACCACATAATAAAAGCCCACAAAAACTCGCAAGAAATAATTCTATTATGAGAGTCTGAACTTAAATAAAGAAAAATCTAGGAGTGTAAGTTCTGACAAAGAAATTATTCGATACAAGAAAGCTTTATCTTTATAATTGTCTCCAGTATTGAAGTATACGTACATATGTCTGCATTATATTTGTATCCCTAGGATTGTTTTTATACTCTCGCAACAAAGTGACGAGAAGAGTTGAAATCCGGATGTCTGTCTGCCCGTCCGTCTGTCCGTCCGTCCGTCCGTGCAAGCTGTAACTTGAGTAAAAATTGAGATATCATGATGAAACTTGGTACACGTATTTCCTAGCTCCATTGGAAGGTAAAGTTCGAAGATGGGCAAAATCGGCCTACTGCCACGCCCACAAAATGGCGAAAACCGAAAACCTATAAAGTGTCATAACTAAGCCATAAACAAAGATATTAAAGTGAAATTTGGCACAAAAGATCGCATTAGGGAGGGGCAAATTTTTTTGGAAAAGTGGGCGTGGCCCCGCCCCCTACTAAGTTTTTTCTACATATCTCGGAAACTACTATAGCTATGTCAACCAAACTGTATATAGTCGTTTTCTTCAGGCATTTCCATATACAGTTCAAAAATGGAAAAAATCGGATAATAACCACGCCCACCTCCCATACAAAGGTTTTGTTGAAAATCACTAAAAGTGCGTTAACCGACTAACAAAAAGCAAGAAACACTAAATTTTACGGAAGAAATATCAGAAAGAAGCTGCACTCAGGCTCCTTTAAAAATTGAAAATGGGCGTGGCGTCGTCCACTTATGGACCAAAAACCATATCTCAGGAACTACTCGACCGATTTCAATGAAATTCGGTACATAATAGTTACTTAACACCCTGATGACATGTAAGAAATATGGGTGAAATCGGTTCACAACCACGCCTTCTTCCAATATAACGCTATTTTGAATTCCATCTGATGCCTTCTCTGTATAATATATACGTTAGGAACCAATGATGATGCGAGAGTATAAGTAGAGTTCGGTGACACTCGAACTTAGCCCTTCCTTACTTCTTTTTTATTAGTATGAATACAAACCCTGTCATAAAACAATCCATACCACCCCAATCCCTTGTAATCCCAGCGCCGTGCATTCATTGACTGCTACTGAAATATGAAAAACCTAAACAGCTAAACGCAAAAACAACACAAGCAAATAATTTCGACTCTCAAGACTAAAAAGCTCAAGCGCAGAGCGAAATATTCCAGTTAAGCAAAGTGAAGTGAATGGTGATGCAAAATAATAAAGACCCACAAAAAAAAGCGCAACAGCTGCAACAATAATTTAACTGCAAGCTGCAGTTCACAAAGCAACAATAAAAACAACAATGGAATAACAATAAAAACAACAATGGAAAATACGAAATTAGTGGTGATGGCAGCGACTAAAGTGTTGTCAACAACAGACAGAAACATGCCGCACAACAGTAGATTCATTAATGCAGACATCTCAAACAGCAAAGTCCAACGGAGGCACGCAAAAACAATAATGATGCAACAGAAGCAAAACAAAAAAAAAAAAAAAAAGTAATAAAGACGATTTTAAAACTGAAATTGGCGAATTTGCAAAGGGGATTGAAAACAAGCAAAAATCGTGAAAAATTATGAGAACAGAAGGGCGGAAGTATGCTGTAATAAGCGCACGAAAAGTAATTAATTTATGGGAGATAATAATTCAAAAATCACGCGATTATTACTAAAATGCTAATAATAGTGGAGGAAGCGGGACTATGAACTTGGCGGATGTTATGAGAAAGGAATTTACATCTTCTCCTGTTTGGATTTGGAAATAATACCAAAGGAATCAAATTTGTAATCGGAACTGTTCAACAATCTAGCCAATGAAGACTAACACAGTCTCGGTATATAGCTAATATATCTAGTATTGGATTAAGCGTTGTCATGCTTGTATGGCTCAGTAGCCTATTTTGAAAGAGTTAAATCTGATCAGGTGGTATTTATTTGTATAAAATATTGTTAAAACCTTATGTTTATAACTCTCTTAGGGATTTCTATAAAAAATGTATTGGATCACTCTGTGAAAGCAATTAAATATATTTTCTGTAGTTTTTACAAAGCAATTAGGAATTTTTTAAATGATACAAAAAGTTAATAACCAGGGTCTCTTTCAGCTATGGTGTTAAAGTTATACATTTGATTTCAAACTCAAATTTCTATGAAGTTCTTGTTATAAGAAGCACTCTGTGTTAAGGACATACTTTTCAAAAAAGAAAAAACTTTCACTAATCAGTCAAAAATGTCCAAGATCAGTATCACAACATAGCTTGAATATGTTGCGAAAAGGGATTGATTGGGTGGCCTAATAACTTTTTTAATCCGCTTAAGGAAGCATACATTTTTGTCACACATTTTCTTTCCAGAGAACCTCACCTCTTCAGCCGTATAAGTAAGGTTCTATAAGATAAGATTTGTATAAATATATGTGAAAATAGAGTCCGGGTTAAATTTGATCAGGTAGATTTCTGTAAAGCAATTAAATATAATTTCATTAGTTGGAATTCGCAATTCGTTTTTGAACTAAGGTACATTTAAGCTTAGACACTCTTAACACTTTGTTTCAAATTCGATTTTATAGGAATCCTTCTTTATAATAGACAACCTGTGCTAAGGTCTTATTTTACATAAAAAAAACATCCACAGAAATTATCATGCTCTCCTCCAAACCATATCCGGTAAAGTACGTTTGCGAGTATAAATCAGTCAAGAAAGTGAAAGATTGAGATCATAGTTCAGCTGGCTTCGGAAAATATTAGAAAAATATACGCAAAAATATTTAATTGATTTTTTCACATATTTCCAATTCCAGAGAAACCTGATCTCATAATCATTTTCTATCCCTAACCTAGCCTAACGAAGTGCTTACTAAATTTACACTTTATGAACCTAACTCGTTAAGAGATCGAATCAAAAGAGATTCAAATTTACATATAACTTCGAACCATAGCTACCATAAATCATTTGTCGCAATTCTGAAATGCTACTTTTCAAAAACATCGTGTTGCCACCTTATTTGTCAACAAGAAACATGTGCTAAAGATGCCACCTTGACAAATTGTGAATCTCTGAAGTTGTCCTGAACTCGCGACTACTTAGCGAAAGTCCTCATTCTACAGATCTTGACAGTTTCAACTAATGGCAGGTAAAAAAAACAGGAATTATCGATAAATAAATATTTGAAGTAATAACGAAATTCTTCGAAATTATATATCTATTGTTAAGGTTTCTCAGATCAACTTCGAAAGATCAAGCTGAACCGGTAATTTTATAAATGCGAAACAAATCGAGTATTTTTGGGCAGCTCAAACAAAATTGTCAAAAATTCGATATTTTGCGCAGCTGATATATCGATATTTTGCTGAACCGATATTTTTCAATATTCGAAACATTTCAATTTTTTTCGCAGCTCATCCGATATTTTTCAATATTCGAAACATATCGATATTTTGGTAAGCTAAACCGATATTTTCAAAAATTCGAAGCCTACCTTGATCAAAATCGATATTTTCAAAAATTCGAAACAAAGCGATTTTTATGGGTCGCACAGCAAATTTTTAAAAGTTTCTACACATTTCGATTTTTGCGCAACTAAGGTCAAAAGCGAAAAACTATTTGCTTATATTCAAAGTTCGATAGGTTTCTACAAGTCTACTTCCAGATATCATGCGAGAAGAAAATTTTCGAATCTTTCTTATCGAAGAAAACTTCGAATCTCAAGTATTATCTTGCGTTATAAATGAGGCAAGTGAATTTTTATTGAGTAAAACTCGGTAATACTGCAGACAGAACAAAGGAAATTTTATGTAACTGCATTAAGAGTGCATAATATATACAGCGTGGATTTTAGACCCCGCTAGGACAACAACAATATCTTCGAATAATCGGAACGCACATAAAAGAAAAGCAATACGAAGTGACAGAAAAGAAAACTAATATATTCTCAAAGACTCGGCATTCGCAGTGATTGTGCCTCATGCCTCATGCCTTTCTACTTTTTATTTCCTTTTCAAATGATTCACATTTTTTCCGCTCCCTCATCAGAATGCCAAGAAAATGCTTATTTGCGTGATTTCAATTCGCCAGCGTATCCTGTGTTATCCACTCCAAACTGCTTGCTGCTTTTTGTCTTCATAAAACTCAAGCCCGTGGAGAAGACACTAATAGAACGCGTCCCCAATGGCAACCGCCGCGTACGCTCAATGTTGTCTGGCATGGCGCTGACAGCTACACACACACAGCCGCATAGAATTAGTTGTTGGAAATCGCTTATAGCTAGTACTCAACCCCTCCAAATCAGCTTCAGCGCCACTGCAGTGAGACCTCAATACGTTTACGCTTACGAATTGCTATTAAATTGGAAAATTTAAGTAATTTCATTATTCCAGATTAAATGTGGGTTGGTGGCTGCGGATAAAGACAGCTCATCCCGCACGCTTAGTGCGGCGTCACCGGATGCAACTGCCAAATCAGTTGCCGTCGCTTTAGCGCCTTGCGTCGCGCTATTATATGGTCAATTCCTCACTGTGCAGCCCAAGCGCTGCTCTTTGCTGTGGCTTCGGTTTCGGCTTCACAGTCGCTATGTGTGTTCAGTGCGACGCTTGGCTCCACACTCAGTTGGTTGCGTCGAACATTGCTTTGCTTCTGCTCTTCTGCGTGCGCTGTGTGTTCTCGCGTGGCATTCCATTTTTCAACAATGATGACGCGACATGAAACTTGCAATTATTGTTCTAATAAAATTGTTAGCGAAAAGGCAGTGAAGTGCAAGAATTGCAAAGATGATATGCAAAAAGTATGAAAACTAATAACGAGTCTTAAAAGAATCTGGGTGAATGGAGAATTTTGATTCGAATTTAATGTTGACTGCTTTTGGAGGTACCCAGTTGCCAGCTTTGTTATATAAATTTAAATAATCGAAATCATAAAATAAACTCAAATTGCAGCATAAAGCAAGATTCAATGACAACATTGGTGTTTAACGTAAACACCATTAATAAACACGGAGTTTAGTACACAAGAAATGATGAAGATCGTGACTGCCGGCTACGTAGAGCGATGTAGAGCTTATGGTCTAAAGAAAGTTCCTGAGTACCGTTGACGAGTTGACGCAAAGGTATCTCACCATATTAACAAATTGGAGAGTCATAAAGACATCCGTTAGCAACCAGCCGATACAGGAAATATCCAGGGCTCATCCGGGAAGCTATCATTGCAATCAAATTTCGAAGAGAGAGCAAACAAGGCAGCGATTGTCTTGTACGGCTACAAAGGAGCCATTGGCAAAAGGTGTATTCTCTCACCGAAAGTGATCCTCTGGCTCTACGATAGTCAAGACCATTATATTCTGTGGAGTCCTTATGTGGTGGAGGGCTCTAGAAAAGAACTACTTGCAAAGAAACTTGGCAGCGTATGTATCGCGCACTAAGGTACACCCCAACTATGGCACTTAATTCCGTCTTACACATTTTGCTCGTAGAAATCGTCGGAAGGTTTATGACTGCGAAAGATAGTCTGAATTCGTAAAGGAACACGTGTCTCAACACTCGGAAAGCCTCACTCACATTGACTTCATACTGGATCACATGGATCATGGAGTCACCAAACTGAGCCCTGACGGCTCCTTTTCTACCCATTTCCCGCTACCCTAAGGCACTCTAAAACCACAATCGGTAAAACGGGAGTATGTCGGTGCTCCCGTATCGCGTATCCCAGATAGCTGGACTTCACGGAACCATGACCAGCACTGGACTACCACCGGTAAATGCGCTGTCGCAAAAGCCTTGGCCATTGTCCTATTGGCGATCACGCTATAAGTCTGGGAATCCTACCAGACGCCATTTGCAGAAGCTGTATGGAAGAAAACGAGGTGAAAACAGTTCAACATTTCTTTCTTGACAGTCCTTTTTGAGAGAGGTTCTTATTTTCTCTGGCCTCTTGTAAAGCATTAAGAGTTTCAGCTTTCTTACAGAAATTGATCATGCTCCTCACGTTGAATATCTTTATATGACAGATTTTGGTTGGTCTTTTCATTTAATTTTTAGAAGTTCTCGTAGTTAATTTTCCCTCTTACGATGTCACATATTTAGATATATTATTGATCTGTTTCGATCTCTGTTTAGAGCTATTGAGTTTCATATCAGTTTAGAAAAACTTCTGCGATATACTCTAGGTCCATAGAATTTCGCAATGGCGTAGGAGCGGTTCGTCGACTAATGTACGCTAAGCCCATTAGTCCTATGCCATAGCGCAGGGTGATAATGGAGACCTTTACGTATTACTTCGGCTTTGCAATAGCCAACGACTCCTCACCCAATCAAACCTGGTGAAGTTGCTTGATGTTTATTCTTGAGAGAATAGAAATTCCCCGGCTGTCGCAGTGAACCTCCCTAAAGGAACTTGCACTTCCTAACAGTATGTCTAGCGCTACCTTAATAGAAGCCACGTCAGCCTGAAGGACGCTACAGAAGCCCGTTAGTCTATAGCTAATGTTGACGGAGAGCTCCTTAAGAAAACCGTATAAAAATGGAGGATACAATTTCGGAATATAATATTTGTTCGGACCCCTTCACAAGCCCCCCTTCCCACACATTTGTCATATGAAAAATGGTATTAAGTGCTTTGGTGTAGTCCGGAGTGCAACAGCCGCTCTTGCGATAAAGCAATATAAAGTACCAAATGCCTTCTTTACGATCGCTTTGAGCCTCCCACAAATTTGCTGAGGTTGTGAATGTCAGTTTTGACTATATTTTCTTGTTTGATGAAAGTAACACACTTCATACTCACTATTGCAAAGGCTGTATTATAAAGTGCTTAGCCGTTTCCACCTCGCTCTTCTCTATATACCTTTGACAACCAGCGTCCTTTGACAAATATTTTCTGAAGCATTTATTTAAAGCTATCGATCTTAAAATTTCAGTTTGAGCATAAACGCCTCCAACCTAACCTCACAATCTGAGTTCGCACACTCAAAACGAGAGTTTATCACAATTAAAACTGAGAACAAATGAAATTCGACCATAAAAGTCAACTTAATATTCATTCAACAGCCAGAATGTGAAATTTACTTCCGCACCACTGCAGTCCCCCAGCACCTGGCGTGCGACTGGCTGGCATGCATGTCTAATTTAATTCAATTTAGTTGAATAAGTTGAAAAGGAAATCAGTCAAAAATCACGCGCATTTAATGGCGCTCATGATTTGGCACTTCCGCGTGCGGCTGTGGGGGCACCACTCGAGAAGTCGCCACACAATACACCAAGAACGAGACATAGTCGAACGCACTACAATGTAGCGCCTACATAGCAGGCTCGGGTGCCATAAACGATTCGAAGGAGAGGAAGGAGAGAAAGAAGAGGAGGCGTATGCAGAAATAATCAATTTTCCACGCTAAAGAAGACACAAGCAGAGGTGGAGGGACTACGCCGACCCAACTCGATTTAATTTAATTTGCTACAATAATGGCGCATATTCAATTTACTCACGAACGCATTTAACGCCATAAAGCGGCACTGAGAAATGAAGCCGGATCCGAAGTGAAAACAAAGGCTATGAAAAAAGCGTGAAGAAATTGTGGAAACAAAACCATAAACATGAACATTAAGATGCGTGAAAATAGATATGCGGATGAATGTGCAGACAGACGGACGGACCACGAGACGGACAGACAGTTTTGCAATAAAAATTGCGCTGCTGGCGGGCGCGATGTTACGCACGAAGCAGACGCAAACGCGCACACTGCCACGCCACGACAACGCAGTAGTTCACACCTTGACTTGTCAGAGCAAACACACACAGCGCGACGCGACTCCCTGGAGTACACTATATAACGGTTGTTTTTGTTTGCTTTCTATTTTCCGCTTTTGTTTGCTTAGTTTGTGTTGCGTTGCGCATTTCTCTCCGCCCTTCCACACGCCCCGAGTATGTACTCAGCCACAAGGCAAACAATTATGCTATTAGCACGACCCCCGCTGTAGTGAACTCGAACTCACTAATTCTTTGTCTATTCCCACAGGTGCTGTGTAACACTGGCGGGCTGGCGCAGATTCCGTTGCGGCAATTACCCTCGACCGTGGAGAATCTCGCATTAACGAAAAACAATTTCCCAGTCATAAAACCGGACTCCTTTGCCGGACTGCGCGCGCTAAAGAAGCTCTCGTTAGACGGCAATAATATAACGCGCATCAAGCAGTTCGCCTTTCGCGGTTTGCCGCGACTCAAAGAGCTCTCCATACAGTACACACCATTGCAGACTGTCGCCCAGTTCGCCTTTGCCGGCTTGCAGAATCTCTCGACTATACTGCTGAGTCACAATCAAATCGCGACTATCGAGGGTAACGCCTTTGCCGGCACATCGAATGTGAAATTGATTTTACTCTCGAACAATCCGCTTATACGCATCGACAGTTCGGCATTCTCGAGCCTCACCAATGTCGGTCATCTGATATTGCCGTCCGGCATACGCACGATCGAGCCGGATGCCTTCCTCGGCATGGACACGGTGGGTTTGCTGAAGCTCGCGTACATGGATTTGAAGGAGCTCTCACCATACACCTTCCGCGGCCTGACAAATGTGCTGCTGCTGACGCTGCAAGAGTCCGATTTGGGCATTATATGCGCGGACGCTTTCACCGGTCTATCGCAGGTGGACAAACTGCAGATATTGAATAACAAAATCGATTTGATTGAAGAGCTCAACTTCACCTACACCGCAGATATCAAACTGCTCAAATTCCACGGCAATCATGTGCTGGAGACGCCCGATCCCAATTCGATAATCATCGACGGCGTCTCACAGCTGGAACTGGTGAACAATCACTTTCCCTGCGGCTGTCACATACATACGCTGCTCGACGGCCCACTGGTCGAGGGCGCACACAATCTCAGTGAATTCCTGCTGAAGAACTACTGCATTTCGCCGCTGGATGTGAACGGTCGCGCCATGGCCGAGCTGGACATCGATTCTATTGGTCGCTGTCAGGATCAGCTAACGAAGGGCAATCTCGGCTCGTCCGCCGCGTCAATGGCGCTGAGCGTGAATGTGACCTTGCTCATCGCAGCGGCGACAATTGAGCTGCGCATCTTACGCACCCTCTCGCAGCAGCTGCTGTTGTTGTGGCAGTATCGTGCGCGTGGCTCGCGCGGTCGGCGGCGCCGCTGGCACCTCGTCGGCAGATAAATCCACGGCGGTGTCTACACAGTTAGTGATATACAAACATACATTTAAGTACATGTAATTATGGCAAATTTTATTATGCGTCAATTTGCGGCGAATTGATGGCGAATTGTGTAAGTAAGTACTGAGATTTATTGTTTAAGTAGCGGCGCGCGGTGCGTCTAGCACGAAATAACTAATTAATTACTGCTAAGCTTAAGGAAAATGCCACAACTAATTAACATAAATTGCTCATTTAGTTTAGGTATTTAATATTAACGATAACTAAATTATCTTTATAATAATAAGAAATGTAAAAAGGCTAGTTTACTGCGCAGAGTGTTCAAAAATTTTTTAGAAATAAAATATGTTAGTTAATAATAATTTTTTTATTTAATAATTTTTAAAATTTTTTCCTATTATTTATTGTATCATATCTCACATTTATTGTTGTTGTGGTCATAACGGTTACCTAGTCCCCGTTAGGATGGTAAGGATTAGATAAGTTTTCAACGAGGCAGGCCCAGGAAACGTGCTGTTTCGACAAGGTCGGACCATATGGACTAGATGTTTAGGGTTAGCAGGGCATACAAAGAGGTGGCTGGTGTCATCAGAGGACACGTTGCTCGCTGGACATGTATTTCATGTGTCAGACTCGCTTCTGGATAAGTAGGAAGATTTTTCCCTGTTACACTATCCAGAACGAAGCTGCGCAAGTATCATTCTCGATTCTGACGCCAACTCGTCTGCAGTGGGTGGTGGTTTGCCTCCAATTATGCCAGTCAATGAGAGATCGGTAAGTGTACTAATGGCTCCACTGTGAAGGGCAGTCAGTGCATGTCTGATGCTTGTTGCGAACAAAGTCTGTTCAGCGTATTGTTTTGTGTTGTCGACATTGTTGAGGAAGGACCTCTTGATGCTTCTGGGAGACGGTTTCGCTACAAGCAGATGACTGCAGGAATGATTTCTACAAAAGCACCCTAGCAGAAACTGCTTGGATTCCATTATCCTCTATAAATGAGATCATTTGGGTTTCACTTTCACTATACAGTTGTTCGATGGGAGACATCAAGAGGCATCCTGTCGTAGCTCGGAGCAAAGTGTTCTGACAAGTCTGGAGCATTCTCGTCCGCATTTCACTGCAACCAGGCGAACATTTTGGTGGATCGTAGTTGCAGACCGGCCGATCGATTATCTTGTATGTAGTCAACAATGAGACTTGAGGATTTTGTTGCAGCTCTGTGCTTTGGCAATAATCGCGGTCGTGTAAGGAGTAAAGGAGCGCAAGCTGTCGAATGTCGCACCTGAAATCTTAGGGTTGTTAACAGTTGGAATTTTAAAGCCATCGACTGCAATATTAAGGTCAAGTCTGTACTCCTTGGTCCAGTTAGTGAATATGGTCGCTGGGGATTTAGTGAGTGTTAAGTTCCGTGTTGCGAGGAAGCGAGTAACGTCTGAGAAAAAACCGTTAACGTTTAAGTATATGCCGTCTGTTCCATTTCCTGACGTGCAATAATCAGCTTACGCGGTGATAGAAACTCCCTCGGGTAGTTGAGAAAATTTCGAGATGTAGCAGTTAAACAGCAACGGGGGAGAGAACACCAACATGCAGAACCTCTTGTTTAAATATTCTCTATTTAAAATTTTTACCTCGAAACAGTACGGAAAATTGTGGACCACTCAGGTAGTCCACTTCTTCAGCCCTGGAAGGATTCTCACATATCATTTACTACGGCAACCCTACTTTTGATAAGTTGCATTTTATAAAAATTTTTGGTTTTTTTTACACATACTGCTTTTATTAAAATAAATTTTTTGGCATTGAAAAATTTAAAGAAATATGCTTAACAATAAAAACTACTTACACATGGCAACCTTGAATTTATTGAAACAGCAATTTTTTGAAATTATTATTAAATTTCTATTCAGGGAAATACTAAAAGCTTAAAAAATAATACAGTTGTCAAGTTTATTTAAATCATAATAAAATTGCTTCTTTTAATAATTTTTATAAAATTTTTTTTTTTTTTTTTTAAGAATGAAAAATAAAATTTTCGCTTCTCAGTAACATACTTGTATATAACAATACTTATACTTAGACCCGTTTATCTGTCAACTGGATTTATAATTCTTTTAAAGGTTGTATTTTTAATTAAATTTTTAAATACCTCCAATGTCTCTTACATCCACATTGATCTACCTTTTTTTTAGTTTGACATGTGGCAACTCCATTTACAAACTTTTAAAATCATAGAACAACTATTTTGAAATTAATTTTAAAATTTAGCTCTGTTGAATGTATTAACGGTATAAAACTATCAATCCTTATCATTTCAATACCCGAAGAAGAGTGTAAATATCACTAGAATTCACTATCACTAGAATGTATGTAACATTTCAGTTACAATAAACAAAAACAAAGCATATATTTAGACACATTTTAGCCAAGTCGCACACCACTTAAACTTTTTTTAATAGTCAAGGTATTATTGCAGTTTTTTTAAATGTTTATTTTCTCCATGACGTAAATTAAAATAAAATTATTATTTTTCTTTAAATATTTGCCATTTCATCTTTTGTTTTCAACGAATTTCAACCTACCCTGATCTTTTCTGTTTTAAACACTATCTACCCTGGTCTATTGAAAATCTTTTTGACTAAACTACTACTAAAAGTAGGTCTTTGAAAGGCCTTAACAAATAATTTTCAAAAAATGTAATAATTTACATTTAAAAAATGTCCATATAACAACCATAAAGGTAACAAAATAGTGAGAATTAAACTATCATTAGGTCGCACTCTTTTTCGAATTCAAGGTGTGCAAGTTCATAAACTGTTTTTTATGCCAAAATTTCTTTTCCAAAAAAATTTCAAAATTTTTTTTTCTAATTTGCCAGCACTTCCAAAGACATCAATTTATATATGTAACTGTATTATACAAGTATGCTAACTGCTCATCATACACCATCAGATCGTCAACTAAAAAGCAAAATTACGTAACATAATTTTTCATAAGTTTTCAGGCGAAAGGAAAACGATACAATAGAAACCAGTCAAATGAAACAAAATTTGCTTTTGGTTATATAATGGTTATATATCGGTTAAATATTGGCTACATATTGGTTATATTTGTGTTGGTTATATATGAATCATAAGCAATAAAAAGCTCATTTTGGATTTTGTTGGTAATACGTTATTTTGCATTTTAGGTGACGATATGTATGTATGTATGTACTGCAATTGAGAGCTTGCTTTAAACACATCACTCATACGCACTGTCCACCTCAATGGCTCACATACTTTGTCTTAGAGACGTGTATATTTTTCGAATTTCTTGTACAAAAGCAACAATGTAGCATCTGCTCCATTGAATTTATCGGCAATTACACACATACAGACACAAATACACAAAAGTAATTGCATAGGAACAGTTTATAGCATCTTTTATGCCACTGGCTGCCTTTCTCACTTTTCTTCAGCGATCAATTGCTGTAAATATGCTTTCTAATACGCACCTACATACATATATACGTGTAAGCACTTAAATTCGGCATTCCGAAATCGTTTGGCTATCGAGCAAATTTTTAACTGAGCAATTATATAAATTGTTTTGCGGCTAATGGCGTGTAGGTTTTGGGTTGTCGTTAAGGTGAAATGGTCATCTTAAAGTTATTTTTTTATTAAAAAAAAAATATTTGCAAAAAACACTTTAGACTGTCAGTATTTCTCGAGTAAAAAAAAATATTACAATCTTTAACTTCAAATTTATTTTTGAGTAATTCTCTACACAGCCGGAACCTAGAACCGAAATCGTAATAACCTCAAACAATTTGTAGGCAATTCCCTGCAATTTGTGAACTAAATTGAAATAAATTCAATATTTCTTAGCTAAATTGATGTCACTAATTCAGTAACGGCCGTTTTCAGTTATCATACGTTCGTAGGCACACACATAAAAACTATCATAAATATATATAAAACTGCACTGTTACACTACATAAAATAGATGAGCGCTACAATAGCAACAACAACACCTGTTGCTGACCCACCACAAATCTACAAATTTTGCAAATAAGTTAAGTGGCTGCCACTTTGAGTGGTCCGAACTACGGAGTCAGCAGAGCGCAAAGCCGACTTCACCGCTATATTTGCCGGATCGAGAGCGAGGGAGTGTATAGTGGGGAGAGAAGGTGAATGCGGGCATGAGTAAACGGCTGAGTGGTTAGTATATTCACATAGAATGATAGTGTGTAAGAGAAGGGAAAAAATTAAGCCTGCTGCAGTTGTGACAGGAAGTGCTTGTGAAAAGGAGTAAACACGCTGCCGGCGGAAGGCCGAAGGCTGAAGAGACTAAAAACATTTTTAGTTACATGTGTGCATTTACTGCCGCAGCCATAAATGTAAATGAACATAATTGTGGCCTGAAGGAAATGGGGGAGCAAAATAGTAAAGATGTATCTAGTGGTTGGCCTGGAACGAGCTTTTCTACAAGGTAGGGAAAACATTTCTTTATAGTATTTGGAAAGTAAATTCTAGATATAATTCCCTCGAAATTGCTTATATTGGTCTCGCTCAATCTGCATTTTTTACAGTATATAACTTAAATTGAACCACTAAGAGCTTTGAGCTTTCACAAAAGCTTGCGTGTAGTGAAAGCTAAAGGTGAAAGCTTTGCGCTTTCACAAAAATTTACGTATAGTGAAAGCTTGAGCTAAAAGCTTTAAGCTTTCAGGAAAACTTGGGTATAGTGGAAGCTTATTAGTTTCTGACTGATTACTCCATACTATTCCGTGATACCGGCGACACAAGATAACTCACTTGATACCCCAAATTAAATTTTTGGCTGAGATTCGCCTGCATTAGCTTTTCCAAGTAATTTCAATTAGAAAGGTACAGATAATTGTTGTCACTCACTGAAAGCTTAATCTTTGATCACCAATAGTAACTTCGGCAGCATATTAAATATTTAGTTCTAATAAAGCTCTACTGAGAACCTAAAAGCTTGGGCCATAAACACCTTCAGCACAAAACAATGTGACTTTAAACCGAGTCTCCATTACAAATTATCACATAATTTTACAAAAATTAAAGCTCTATTCACACAAATTCTGAGAAAAAACTTCATACCTTAGACTATGTCCAGATAATTTCCAATGCCATCATCGAGCAGCTCAAAGCAGTGAAAGCGTACACACTGCATTTGCAGCACTAACTAAGCTAGCATCCCTACGTGGCATGCTGCGCCACATCTATACATGTCTGCCTTTAATATGTAGTCCACGCATTGCGATAGTATCATCGTGTTGCCGCACATCCGGCTGTCAACTGCCTTTTAACGATTCAATTCAGTTTAACTGTTTTATTTTACTCGCCCATTTTTCGCGGTCAGCACAGTGTGAGCATGTCGAACCAGACGTGGCGACTCAGCAGCCGCCAGCAACCCTGAAAGCATTCTTTTCTATCTTCTGGTCTCCAACATCCCATCCAAACTAAATTCATCCCTCGTCATGCGCTTGTTGTCGGCCAGCTGTGCTCGCCAACCGCACACACCGTTGACTTAATTGTTCCCCTTGAATACGGTTGCTCGCCACTATCTGCTGTCCATTCTCTATACAACCAGTCGCATTAACGAAGAACTTCCATGGATGTGAGCCGTGAAATGCCGAAAGGAGGAACATTGGCTAGACAGTGAAGAGTAGTCCGTTGGCGGACAGCAGACAGCGGTCAGTTGGCGAGACTTAAATCGGGAAAACAGTGTGACAATATCACTTTGAAGATAGGCGGCATATTGTCCGACACGACGAGCCTCCATCAAATACATAACCAGCGAGAATGGTAAAATAAGGGTTTATATTTAAAAAAAATAATGGCATCCCACTTTCTTTTTCCATTCTCGGTTAAGTGAGAACAACTATGCCCTTGTAACTAATAACTACTATTATTAATAGTGTGTGACAAAGTTGGGTTTCTCGCGTTGAATTTTTATTGAGGGTTCCATATAGGCATCAAAATTTACAGGTTTTCTGGAATCATTGGCGTTTGAAAACAGATACACATATAAACTCTACTTGAACAAGAACTAGAATATGGTCAAAATTAAGTGGTGAAATCTGATCCAGAAGTAAAGACCGGTATCATCACTCACCACCCACTCTTTATTCGACGAATACATCAATATTGGAAAGAGTTCTTTTTTAATAAAAAAAAAAAAAAACAAAAAAAAAAATGAGCCTTAGTCTACCGAAGCTTCATGCTTTCCATCTATTCGTAGACCACAATAGAGCATCGTTCCTACCTACGTACTTGTACTTAAGAGACGCGTGTCGGACCATTTCAGCTTTGATAATACTCTTGACTTATAGACTATTAATAATGTTGAAGTTCTTATATTTATATTGCCAGTTTTCCTTTGGTTTTCTGAAAGCTTTTCAAATCGGCTTTTCTATCAGAGTGTTTAGAATAAAACTCATTTTACTATTTAAATTTAGCTCCAATGCAAACACAATTAATTCTTTAATGGCTTTAAACCAGTTTATAATCCTCTTAAATTTCAATTTTCAATTGATTATTTCTGACTAACGGTAATGCTCAAAAGTTTCTTTTATGTGTGCGTGTGGTATGAGTTGGTTTATCCACTGACAAATGGCATAGTTTGCAATATTTTCAATACTTAAGCATTTCAAGACTCTTAAGTCGACACTTAAAGTAGTTGATGAGTAAGAAGATAAAATGCACTGAGAGAATCAATTGTCAATATTTTTGTTGGATCTCATATCATTTATTATTTGTTTCCGTTTTGAGATATATGTTTGTTCTTACCATTCCGTACCATATATTCATATATACAAATTTTCTAGAATTTTCACTCAATTTTGTAATTTTAAATGTAGGCCACGTTTTACTTCTTAAAACTTTTATAGAGAAAATATAGTCTACATTTAGCATTGCTCCATCTGAGTCGCAAGCCCACTGATATTTTTGGTGTTGGTTGGTATAAGAACCCAACCGGAAAATTTGTTTTAAGGTAGATACAGTTTTTATTTGTAAAAAATGAAAATGTTCAGGAATTTTCGTACCTTAAATTGTATTTCAAAAAATTCTGATCATTGTCCCAAATTTTCAAGTTGATCAGAGTAATAGTTTCGGAGAACTTGTGCCCGCGAGGCTAGCTAGGCTAAGTGCGCCGTCTTTAAACCTGTTTTTCTCGAAACTGTGTTTTTGAAGTCGGTTGGCAAGACTTCGACGAAAGATTATTTTTCGAACACATCTATTTGATTAAAATAAATATCGCGAAACTTTTACTGAAATTTTAACTGTTTTGTAAAAATGTCTGCCAAAAATCCAAATTCTCAATTTTTTTCCGTCGTCCAAGTTCTAAGTTAAAATTCAAACTACAACATGCATTTTTATACCCTGAACAGGGTATATTAATTTTGTCACGAAGTTTGTAACACCCAGAAGAAAGCGTCGGAGACCCTATAAAGTATATATATAAATGATCAGTATGTTGAGCTGATTCGATTTAGCCAGTCCGTCTGTCTGTATATATACAAACTAGTCCCTCAGTTTTTAAGATACCGTTTTGAAATTTTGCAAACACCATTTTCTCTTCAAGAAGCTACTCATTTG
>NW_017537378.1:112354-151073 GCF_001853355.1 Bactrocera latifrons | reverse complement strand
AAAAAAATTTTCAGATCGGATTACTATAGCATATAGCTTCCATACAAACTGAACACATAATTACTAACAGAAATGCACCTGTGAAGGGTATTTAGCTTCGGTGCAACTAAAGTTAACGTTTTTTCTTGTTTCACTTTAGATGATCCTGTAAGGACTTAAGCTGGCAACGCGGGTGGATCCTTTTTTCTAGGCGTCGCCGGAAATGGCGTCGTAATGGCCGAGTGTAAAATATTTTTTCCAAAAATTTCAGAATTCCTTTATTAAAAAAGTCTTTGTAAAAATAAAAAGAAAATCTAATAATCTTTCATTTTATATATGTGAAAAAAATTTTTGAAAAGGTCTGTTTTTACATAAGGAAACCCATGAAACACCTTAAAATCGCTGGCTCGAAACCATTTTTAGACCCATAGTGCCTTAGGCAAATGTTGTCAGAATGATCCGTAGAATATTTTCGATATTCGCAATTTTTCCGTGTTTCTGGCTCACTGTAAATCAAGTCGCTCTAATGTATGTATAAGTATATGCAAATATATAGTAATGTATAATGCCTTACTTTATCTCTTTCCTAACTTCTTTCAAAGTTTTCCACTGTGTATTGCGTTTATATTTGCATAAAGCTGAGTAAAATTCATTACCAAGCTACAAACTTATATAAGCTACAAACTTATATATGTATATACACATACATGTATATATATGCGTCGTTATGTATAAGCTCACAGTTATCTATGTTAATGTGTTCATAAATATTCGATGCCGTACAATATCTATTAGTGGTGCCCAGACAATATTTATGAGTGGCACTTAAGTAATTTTCACGACTCAGTGGTTATACGGACACACACATGTGCACATTTATAAATACACACAACTACATAGAAGTGTAAATACACACAAACATACGCAAACTCTAATACTTTGAGCCATCAAAGCATTGATCCGTCTGCCTTCAAACGATTATGTCTACTTACAAATCTATAAAATGGCCAATTTAAGACCAACAACCACAAGAAGAACAATAACAAGAAATCAAAAAATCTGCATACATTTTCATGCATAATTAAAATGCCAAACTCAATTCAACTTGACGGCTAAACTTAACAAATCGCATTAAATGAGGTCAACGACGCGTCTCAAAAGGGCGAGAACGCCACAAAACCGTTATCCTTTATACTCGCATACACTATATGTGTGTTTGTGTGCGTGTGGGAAGGAGCGCAGTTGGTTGGGCAATTGAAAAGGGTGCCTCATGGACTTAAATCACTGTTGGCTCGCCAACTTACTGACATGTCAGCGCGAGGGACCCGCCGTCAATTCAACTCACTCAGTCGCGCACACGCCTTACTTAGAGACAATCTCTAAGTATAAGCGAGCCACACACTATACTCATACTATACATATGTATGTGTGTGTGTGTGTATGGCCGAGTTCTTGGTCTATCACTGTCACTGTCACATTTGTCCAGCCTCCGCAGCGGCGCTTCGGCAAACACTTCTGAGTGACATGAATAACAGTGCTGTGCCGACGAAGGCGTGAAAGCTGCTGACGGCAATAGGCGAGATGGCGATGGTGTGTTTGCGAGCTTCGAGTGAAGTACTAGCAGTGTGACAGGTCTGTTGTTGTTAAGAACGAACGGCATTACTGAAGTGCCAATTGAAGTGACGTATATGGGACAAGGACACATGCGTTGGGTTAGATACATGTATGTGTGTGTGCTGTGTGCGCAACTAACGTTTTAGCTGTCTGTCATGCTGGCTATTATGGCTTTGCAGCAGGAAGCTGCACAGACCAAGATTGTGGCGATATATTTATTGCTTGTTTATTATATATGTATGAATGTATATATTTCTGTGTGTATGTGTATGTAAGTCCAAGACGTCATTGCTTACTATCTAACTGTCTTATCGGCTTAGGCGCCTCACTTGAAAATTAATCTAACTTGAAATTTGCCACACACACACATATTCGTTTGTGCCATTAATCGTTGTGTGCTGTGTGTTGCTTCAAAGTAACGGAAGCAACAAAGTTAAAATGTAAATATCAAAGCGAGGATACAGGCTATTTTACCGTTAAATATTTATATATTTTTCTAAACACATTCATTTTTAAGCAAAATATTATCCACAAATCCGTTAGGCTTTCAGCTTTTATATGTCTTCATGGCGTTGATTTTTGCCTTGAATTTATTTGCTCGACTTTCGCTTTATTTTCTTCTGCACCCTTGCTGGTTGTTTACCACTTTCCTCCCCTATCGTCAGCATAAACATTTGCGTAGTTAAATAAATATTAGTAAAATTAACTTTTTATGGTTATGGGCGAGGTCGCCTCGAAGAAATAACATGTTCTGTTGGTAATATGTACAGTCCGTTAAAATAAAGTTCTGACTATTTTGTGATACACTTAAAACTGATTAAAACCGATTTTATATATCCATTTCATTTACGTGGTGCATAATTTTAAGCGAAAGAAACATTTCAGCAAATATTTCACTCATGATCTCTCACTGAAATTTAATTCTCAAACGGTTTAAAAATTTCTCAAAACTTCGAAAATGGTTTGTTTAAGGCTTGAAATGCTATATTTAAAGATAATGTATCGCTCTTGAAAGCGAAACTGTGTTATTGTTGTTGTAGTAGTTTTCTTAACACTGTTGACTAACAAGTTTTGTCAGACACGTCTTTCGACAAGTATTCGAAGCAAAGAGCTCTGGCTTAGGGTTGTTAGAAGAGTTGGACACACAAAGAGTTTGTTGGTTTTTAGTTTGGAGTTTACTAAATTTTTTATTAATTAATGAAAATTAAAATTATTTGATGTAAAACACTTACCTTTTGACTAGTCTTCATTTTTTAGTCAAAAGTTGGCAACTCCGCATATTTTTTTATCCAAAAGATATTTTTAAAAAACATAAATTTGGGTACATAAATTTCGTTTACATATGGAAATAAATTTTATCTTTATGCATATGGCATTTAATGCATTTAATTTTTAAGAACGTATTTAAGGCATTAATTTTTTTTAAATGTGGCAACTCTGTTCTAAAAGTCTTCGGGCTGATGCATTCTGAAAATATTACATTTTTATTAACTTGTCCAAATTTTTGTATGAGAAAAATGTGACGTGATTATCAGATTTTTAACTAGTTTTAATTTTTCAATAAATTTTTTTTAACTAACCTGTCTAACACATTTTTTCAAAGTACCCAAATTTTTAAAACTAGCTCTTATATATTTTTTAATACTTAAGCCAATTTTATTGTTTTATCAATATGGCAACTCTGTCATAAAAATAAAATTTCTTAAGAATTGGTTTCTGGTTAATATTTTTTTTTTTTGTTTTTTTTTTGCAAATGACGAACGCAAGAAAAGTATTTAATTTTTTTTTTAAATATGTGGCAACTTTGCTCAAAAAGTTTTTCAGTTCTATTGTATTTTGTTTATAATATTATATATATTTATTTATTTTACATACATTTTTTAATTATTTTGAACTTTCTATAGAAGGTGGCAACCATATTTTCTTTCATAGAAAGAAAAGCTCAATGCAAAAACCCCCAACTTCAGCCACAACTTTGCAACCCAGAGAGAGTGGGAGTTGACTTTGTATAAATCTAGTGGTCCATAAAGGTCGCCAGTCCAACTTAAAATATCCAGTGTAGCATTAAACGTATTCAAAATTAATTAAGAACAGATGAAAAATCTTAAAGTAGTCTCAAATAAGCACAGAAAACATGAAAATCGTATTATACATACAATCCAAGTTTTCTTAAGAGAACAGCTAGTTTTCTCATGAATCAATATTTGGGTCTATAAAATATTTGATAGCCTCTAATATTTACTTGGCAGCCGTCGGTATTCCTTCGTATTCCCTTCTCAAATATACTCCTCTAAATAAACAGTGTCCGCTTACTTATTTTACGTACTGTATTGATTCTTGAATTTATTCATTGCCTACAAAACGTTCTCCCCACAACCAAATTTTATGTTGTTGTCAACAGTATTGCCGTCGTTTGCTATGTCAACCCTTACATTGCATAACGACATACTTATACATATAAATGGGTATAGTATTTATTTATTATGAAAAAACATTCATACACTCCTACAAAGACAGTGTGTGTGTGGCAATATGTAAATATTTTGTGAATAGAATTTGCTTAGATTTCACCAAATCCTTTTGAATGTAACCTTTTTTATTCTCGAGTGCAGTAACTGGCAGTTAAAATGTTTTCGCAATACTCAAGGGCATGAGACGACAACTCTTTTACGCTGTGTGGCAGAAACATTCTTGCCACACATGTGTCCAGCGGCAGCCAAGGCGTAAGAGTGTATGTGTCTATAAATGTGTCGCTTGTTTGTGTTGGCACAAGGATCTAATGCGGTATAGGGGGTATATTTGTGTCTATTTAGAAATGAGTTTGTATGTATACTTACAAATGTGTGTGGCATGTAGAGAGTCATTATGAGCTAACATAATTTTCAAGTTATTTAATACAATTTACATTTTCGCTTAAAGCGATGAAATATTTACAAAAATTACAAATAAATATATATACTTACTAACTATGCACATACATCGGTATAAATGTTCATAAAAGGGGAATTACTTGTTGACATTTAAAATATTTCAAAAGAGTAAAAAATCAATTAGAAATGTAGTGGATGATGGCTGTAATTATTTCTTAGATGAAAGGAACTATTCTCAATATTCTGTCCCTGAAACAGTGCCAAGTAATGCCGGTTGGTTAATGAACTTAAATTTAAACTATAAGCTTTATGAGCGCTTTAATGTTAAGCTGCACTCTTTCTATTTAAACTTTCAAAACTTGTAGGATCTTAATGAAATTTATTCAGAAAACTTTCTGAAATGAAAAAAAAATATTCTCATACTTCATGGATTAACTATGGACTACGAAACCCGATCTGTTGGATTGTAGACCATAGATAGTCGATAGATATACTTTCAAAACAATTATTGTAGAATGAATACTGTGATTTCTTTATCAATTCCTGGTCTTCGGATAATATTCTTCTTACGGTTTCACATGCAGCTTTTTCTCTTCCCTTTGTCAATAAATTGACTTTTGATAACATCGGATACCTTTTTAAGTGGTATAACAGCTTGCTATAATATTTTTATATGACCAGTGCATTCTATGCGTTTTATACCAGTTACTTCGTTGTTCGATTCCCCAATCTCCAAGTTCCAAAATCTCGAAAAAATTAATAATAACATAGTATTTACATAAGTATTTGTTAAATCTAAATTTATTTTGTTATACCAGTCAATGAGACTTACACCGGTTACCTGTTTTAATCCCCAAGCTCCAGTGTCTCATAAAAAAACTAAAAACAATTTTACGTTCACGCTTATGAGTATTAAATCTTGATCTATTTTTTACATCAATCTATGTAATTTATACCAGTTACTTTATCGATTCACCAATCTGAGTTCAGTATCTCGAAAAAATATATAAATTAATTTTTGCAACCGGTTTGCAAATCCACGTTTATCAGACGTTTTTTTAAACACGCCAATATAAACTGTTTATGCATAAAACTGCAAAATTAAGGCATTGTGATCCCTATTTGGTGTTGTGGAGTTTCAGGCTACATGTCGCGTAACCGGCAATTAGCCGGTCAGAAGTAAAGCCCATGTTATTTGAGTACTCCTTGAGCTTGGAAGTACCATGAGTTTGTCTTTTAGGATAATTGTAACCACGCATTAGCATCGTCCTTCATCTTTGCTGAGCACCTCCTTTATGATATGAACGAGTTCAATCATGGCTATACCTTTGTGATCGGGCATCCAGATAAGGTGCACCTGGTTACGATCTGAAATAATGTTCAGCCGTACACTCATGCATCAATAGCGATTTGATCTCGTATGCGGATATTGCTTTTAGTGCCGCTTGACTGTCGCGATATGGCAATGGAGGTTTATATGCTATGCACCGACTTATAGCAACGACCTCTGCTTGAAATATGATCGGGAAACTACCCTTAGGTATGGAGAGTTTGGTGTGTGGTCCTGCGACTACTGCGCCAATTCCTTCCGACGTTTTTGAGCCGTCGTTGTAACATTTGATTGGACTATCCTTTAGCAGTAGCACGAGAATGGAATCGATAGTTGAAGACCTACCTACTTGTAATCATGTTGGTACGTATGCAGAGGTGTCATTTTCATCGCCTTCGACCTTATTTCATAGTTCTCGATCTTTTCCATACTCTTTCGTAATAATGAAGTTAGATTAATTGGTCTGAAGGATTCAGCCGGTGAATAGTCTTTCCTTCCTACTTTCGGTGGAAAGATCACCTTCGAGATCCACCATGGTTCAGGGAGCGCAAGGCTATCTCTTAGTAATGCTAACAGCTAAGAGCATGAAAATTTGCAAATCTAATAGTGGTCTCAAACTTAAAGTGAACACAGAAAGCAAAATCTGACATTTTTAATATCGCGCTGAATATTTACCCTACTCAACGCGCAGTCACTGTTGTCATCCATTCTGTAAAGTAAAAATATTGCCCTAAATGTAAAAAAAATGTTTATGTTAAAATCGAAGATAATAAAATATTGTTTATCTTCAGGAGTTAGAAAACAAGTTAGTCAATGAAAAGCGGATTACAGGAAGACTTCAGAAAAAGAGTCACTAACGAAGTAGAAGATTTTTCTGCTTAAAATTGTCTTACAAATACGCTCATATCTCCGAAGTTTTGTCGTTTCGAAATATACATTTATAAATATAATTTTTTTGATAAATTTCGATGTATCTAGAATCAGTTTAATTTAAAAAAAAATAATAATAATAATTAATAATATTTTTCGAGATTTATGCAAAATAATAAATATTTTAAATTATATTTATATATTTAAAATTGTTTTCAGCTTTCTTTAAAAACATTATCTTTTTTATACATTTTTTTCTTGATTTAAATTCGGCTCAAACGAAATGCAAAAATAGAAAAATTCAACCGAAATTTCATAAAATATTTCCGCTACATCTAAACTTGCAGGCGTGCGCCGAAATCGAACCCATAGCAACCCAATTTCGCACTTCACTAACCACAATACGAAACCGCAGCCAACACACAAGCTCTCAAACACACACACACCCACAAGCACAGGCATGTTTATGCTTTTACCGTTGTTGGTGTAGATATAAATGTCTTCTAATAACTACCGCTATTTAACCGCTCACATATGTGACATTTACATACACACTCATAAATGCGCGTTTGCCTCCGAATGTGTATGTTTGCTGCTTGTATAAAATTAAATGAACCGTAATCGATTTCCGGCACACTTCAGCCAAGCGCCAGTGAGTACGACCATTTGCTATTTAATTTGCGACAGTTAACATATACAGCACACACACATGTATGTATAGAAGAGGCAGCATATACATACATATGTGCCTGTGTGTGTGTTCTCAAGTCTTCATCGAACGGTATTTGTGAGCAAAAGCCATCGACATGACAGCTGTCTACTAAATCGTCTACAACTTGACTGCTTTTCCACAAACACATGAAAACACTTAACACACATGCATGTGTACAAGTATGTATATGTATATGTATGTACGAGTATATAGAGGGTAAGGTCGTCGCTGTGGCGACTCCATGTAATGCGATTTCTTTCAGTTCATTTAAAATTCCCGCCTGTCGATTTGTTTACACTAAATTTATTATGGCGTTAAGCGAAAATGTTGCAGCAAACGGTTGCAAATAAAATTGTTGTGGTTGTTGTTGTTGCTACGGCGTATTTGTTGGCATGCCAGCACATTCAAATAACGGCAAATATGCGCTTATCCAAAGCTGAGTGTTTATTTGATTGAGTACTTGGCTCCAATAGCAGTCTGTATATATGTGTGTGTGTGTGTGTAGGTGTAGGGAATTTTCTTTGCATGCTTGGACGTGTGCACGTAAGTGTGAATATTGCGGCAGCCAACTGGAGTCGCTCTCAGTAGACATAAAGCATTCGGGAATGTCGGTATGCCGCAATTCAAGAATTCTAAGCACACTTATAGTTGTGATTGTATGTGTGTGGGTGTTTATGGTTGATGGGCTTTCTTGAGAAAAATATTTCAAGATTGTGCCATTGTTATTTGTTAAAACTTGGTATTTATCGATGATTTTCCTGGTGAGGTTCTCGAAATTGATTTTATACTTCGCTACCCATACTATCGATACAGTTCAAAGAGGTTTTAAAGCTGGATCATATGAAGCACGATTTACAACAAAATTACTGAAGAAGTGTTCCGTCTTTCAGACAAGAAAAACATTAATACTAAGTCAACCTTGAAGTTCCACGAAAAAAGACTTTGTCTAACGCATATTGCCTGCCGATGGAATTGAAAAGGAAAGGACATACATTGTGACAAAAACGTACCCGGAAATTGTAAATAAAACTCAGAACGTTTAATTATTCATCAATATTTATTTTGTCGCCCTTAAAATAATCTTCACCAGATGTAATGCACTTCTGCCAATGATTTTTCCAGTCCTCAAAACATTTTTCATAATACATTTTATTTCGATTTATTTGAAATATCCCTTACTCGGGGAAATTCAGTTACAATTTCCAGGTACTTTCTTGTCACAAGTTGAGTTCAAGTTCATTACTAATCTTTCGACCTATTTCCAACAGAAATAGTACTTTCAATTAATATACCGTTAGTGACTGGTTCCAGCAGTTTATATATCAGCAGCTTCTCTGCCAACTAAATCCTCAGCTTGAACTGTCTTCCCTACGTCTAGTGAACAGGTTTACTACACCTAACATAGTCGGATACATACCCTCGATGATAGCTGCTATATTGCTGATAAGTTTTGGTTGCTTAAGCTGCTTCCAATTAAGACAATGCGCACCAAATTGGGTTAATGTACAATCCTGCCGGGTACATCTGGGGTTTTGTCGATATGACTTCAATTTTTTATATTTATGATCAGCTTAAGGAGCTAAGTCGATTTAGCCATATCCATCTCTCTGTCCGCCAGTACTTATTAAGACATCGATCCGAAATTATATAAGTACGCACTTTCTGCTCTCACTAAGAGGCTGCTCATTTGTCGGAACCGTCGATATCGGAGCACTAAAGTATGTCGCTGCCATGCAAGCTGACCGATCCAACTCAAATCCTTGTATGGAAAATTTTTTATTTGTTAAGGTATCGTCACGGAAATCTTTGAAGAAATTATTTAGATCGAACCACTATAGCATACATTGCTCATACAAACTGAGTGAACCAACTCAAGTCCTTGTATGAAAAACTTTTTTATTTTATAAGGTATTGTCAAGAGAATTGGCATAGGTTATTACCTTAGGCATCTCTAGAATATCGGCATAAATTTCTTAGTTCAGACCACTATAGCATATAGCTGCCATATAAATTAATTTGATCAAAATCAAGAAAAATATATTTTTATAACCTTTTATGATATAAGAAATGCACTTGTGAAGGCTATTCTATCTTCGAGGTTAACGGTTTTTCTTGTTTCAGCATAGACCACTAGCCGTTAGAGCTTTTTCTTGTGTATATTTATCAGTATTTTCAAGCAAGACCTTTGAATTGTAGTCGAATTTTATTTCAAACTTATTTTAGTTTATTAAATTCATTACTCCCGTAGATGCTGAAATTTAGCGCCAATCTCTTTTACTAATACTTAGTGGGGTCCTGTATGGCATCACATTATAACCTTTGGCCAAAAGCAATCACCCAGCTAAAGTCTCACCGAAAGTGAAGCACATTTAAATATTATTTATATAGCTGGCAGTAGAAAATAACAGAAAATTCACAGAAACAGACAAACACACGCACACATGCATATGCATATATAATGTAACACAAACATTTGCTAGCGTCAGCATAAACACAAACATAGAATAACAAAAAGTAGCATAGAATGCATAGGCGGGCGATCAGAAGCAAAAAAACAACACAGGTACCACACGGCGTATGAATAACTTCATTTGGGAAGCATGAGAAGAAGTGGCAAATGCCATAAATTCACGCGAGTAACTGAATTAAAATGACGCCCGCGGATGTGGGCTAAAGATACAAGAAAATTTTTATATTTGGGCACATATCCACATAAATACAGAGGCGTACATGCTTGTGTGTGTATGTGTGCATGAATTTTTCCAGTAACTTGATTTGCATGCCGTCCCCACGCCGCGGCTCAGCAGTTGGGCCACTTTGCCAGCGCCACTGCTGTTTATATTTGCGTTTTTGTTGACTTCGATTTCCGCCTGATGAAATTCACAAGAAATAAAGAAAGGCGAATAAGTCGAAAGTCAAAGAAAAAACCGAATAAACGTGGATGTGAGCAAAAAAAAAAAAAATAACAGGCAGGTAAACAAGCACATCAAGGGAAGGCATGCAGGTGGATTATTATATATGTATGTGTGTGTATATGTGAAAATGTATGTATGTATGACGGATATGTGAGGGAGCAGCGTTGTAAAGGTGTGTGTGTGCACGGAAGGCGGCAAAGTGTGGAGTCAACCTCCGGAGGAATCATTCATAGTCACACTTGCAATGCACAAACCCACACTGAAATATATACATATATACACATTTACATATTTATGCATGCACCCACATCAACCCACGTTTGCTGCCGACACATGGAGCAGTCCGCAAGCATAAATTCCATTTTGATCCGCAGATATCGAAAAGTAAGTCATAAAACCGTTGAATGCCGAGAAAGGTGGAGCGCGGCAGAGACAGAGCGAGCGTGCGGAGCTGGGAAGATTATATCGTTATTGTTGTTGTTGATGGTGCTGGTGGTGGTAGTGGTGGTGGTGGTGGTGGTGATGTAGGGAGTGTGGTAGTGCCAACTGCTGCCGTCAGCCGCCAACAAGCCGACATTTCGAGCAGACATCCTGCGGTCGGCTGAACTCAAAACAGCTTGATACTCAGCTGCAAAGCCGGCTAGTGAGTAAGTCAGCCAAAATTGCCAGCGATTCACCTTGTCGACTTTTCACTTTCAACCGCAATCTATCCACTTTTAATGCACACACACATATGTATGTGCGGCAAATATATCTATATGTTACCGGCATACAACACAGATGGAAACGGAAATAGCGAGTGTCTAGCAACTGGTCCAAAAGTAATGGCTCTATTTTATTATTTGATTTTTTATTTACGTGTGTATAATTTCTAAGAACTCTGGAAAACGAATATCAACCTAATTTGGCTGTTTTTTTTCCAAAATTATAGAAAAGTGGCAACTCTGTTTGTTACAAATTCATGGATAGTAAAATCAGTATATTAGAGAATTCTATATTTGTTTGTAAATAATTTTTAGTTCCGCCAGTTTTTTTTCAAAAAATTATAAATATGTGGCAACTCTGTTTGTTTTAAATTCACGGACAATAAAAATATTTTTATAATTTATTTCTATATTAATATGTTCATAATTTCATAACTCGTTGCAAATACTACATATGTAGTTAAGCTAATTTTATCAAAAAATTATAAAAAAGGGGCAACTCTTTGTTTTAAATTATGGATAATTAGGTATTAGCCTTGGATTGAATTATTAAACACGCATTAATAGTAAAATCTTTTTCAACACATAAGTGATAACGCCAAACAATTATTTTGCTGTTATAAATATTATACATATGTAGTTTCGCATAATAACTTTTTAATAATTTTTTTTTAAACGAAACAATGTTATTTAAAAACCGGTTTTATTTTAACTTTTCAAACTAATATTTAATTTATCTTTTACACTTCCGAAGTTGAAAAATGTTTATTTAGCAAATAACTGGCAACTCTATAATTGAAACTGTCCTAAGCTACTGCAATGTCTATCATATTCTATTAAAATCAGTTATGCAGTTAGTGAAGATAGGCTGGGAGTCCTTTCGAACTTCTAATTTTAGGTATCAGAGTTGCTATACTTACAAAAAATATACTTTGACTAAGCGCATCTATATCGTCTAAAAAACTTTGGAAAAATCAATTTTACTACAAATTTTATTGGTACATACATATGTACATATATATAATTTTTGGAAGGATTCAAGGTTGCCACTATTCACCTAGTTTGATTTTAATTGTTTTAAATTTTTAGGGGAAATCAGAGCTCTACATTAATAATTTACGAATCTAATTTACCTGCCTTATCACTTCCAATATTGTTTTTAGCTAAGTGGTAACGCTTAATTTTTTTTTTTTTTTAAGAGTCAATTTGAATGTCTTCAAATAATATTCCTAGCACTCTCATTTTACTATAAATCATATTCGTATATACTATGTCTCTTTTTCACTTACTCTGTCAACTCTTTCTTCTCTCTCTCTCTCTTTCTCTATTTATCTATCTCTCTTTGTCACACAATTTATATACACATAGTCGTAGAATTAACATTTTTACCAAGAAAATTCCGTACCAGTAAATGAAACTCCTCTAAGACCACTTCCAGCCTTCCTTAACTCTTCGAAAACTACTCAAAGCACCAGCGATTTTTCATTCATTCGTCATATAGATTTTATACTTGTACACATTTGTCTGTTTTAACCTACATCGATTCGTATTAAATCCATATCTTTCGAGTTAAGTGCGTCTCTTACCCGTATCGCCCGTTTCTTCTCTTTTCCTTTCCACTCAACCAAACAGTTTTGCCATACTCTCTCTCTCTGTTTGCTTCACTCCTCCTTCGCATTTATTTTCATACAACTTTCTGTGCTGTTTGTCAGCCACTCGCCGGAGTAAGGGGACTGTGTGTGCATGCGTGCCGTTTGCCTGTTTTCTTGTTTGCTTCAATTGCCGTCAACTTTTTTTATTGAGAATTCATTGAATTTGTTTTGAGCATCCACGGGGATACTCCTTTTATGTGTGTTTAAAAATTTCAAAATTGATTAAAGAGACGACAGCACTATTTCTTTTAAGTGAGTGTACTGGAGCATTTCAAAATAAAAATTTTACATTTTTCTGGGAATATGCTGTAGCTCGATAAAAGAAGTGCAAAACACACACGCCTACCGCATGAAATAAATATTTAAAGAGGTGCCCTGGTAAATAAAAATGATTATAAAGGAATAAATTTTCAACTACAGAGTTAGTGGTATAATATATTAAAATTCTGGATAAATGGTGCTAAAGTCAAATTTAATCTTTAAATGTTTATACTTGAACTTGAAAAAAGCGTACATTTGAAAATTGAGTATTTGAAAATATATTTCTAGTTCCCATTATATCATGAGAACGTCTTTACTGAACTACTTTAAATCGTGTAAAATCAACACCATCTACTATATATACAATGGATAAGGACTTGAAAAAGTATAGTCAGAAAAAAAGCTAAGCCTTTTAAGATTTTTTCCGTACCATTTCCAACTTTTATGTACTACTTTGAAATATTTTGCAAATTGCATAGTTTTGCAAATAGCAAAATTGCAAATAGAGATTGTCTATTGAATTAAGCTTTCAGGAACATTTTTATTCAATTTCCTCGCATCTTTGTAATATTACTGGACCGTTTTGAAATTGCTTCGGAATTCTTTTGCTTCAGGACACATCTCAGGAATATTGATTATTGGTAACTAAACTCTCTATTTTTCTTTACACTACGTGTTAAATTAATGAGCTGTATCGGTTTTACCAAAATTAATAAATTTCACAATTTTTTTTTCTTTACGCGATATTTTATATTTAGGTATCCGAAATATTTTTTGAAAATAGTTGCCACATTTTTGTCTTTTTTAACAAAAATGTCATAGACTTCATCAATTTCCGCATTTCGATATTTTACTTACAAATATCATACAAATATTTTTCGGAAAGAGTTGCCAAATTTTTAATTTTTCTTTACAAAAATGTCATAAATTTCACAAATTTTCTATTTTCGATAATTTATATTTAGGTACCCGAAATCTTTTTAGGAAAGAGTTGCCACCTCTTTATTACTCAGCAAATCAATAATTTTCTTTCTTTCTTTATTTATAGGTCTCTGAAATATTTTTCATTAAAGAGTGGCCACTTTAATATATTTTTTTTACTTTTATATACAGGTACCCGAAATCCTTTTAGAAAAAAATAGTTGCCACCTTTTAATTTTTTTACAAAATTTTCATAAATTTTCTCATTTCGATACTTTATATACTACACATCTGTACGAATATCTGAAATACCTTTCGAAAAAGCGTTGCTACCCTTTTAATTTTTTTTTTTCAAAAAATTTCATAATTATTATATTTCGATATATCACATACAGATGAACGATTTTTTTAAGAAAAGAGTTGCCATGTGTATATTTATATTTTTCAAAATAACAATATTGTTATTTCTGCAATATTTTGTATACAGTTTGTGACCTTTTCGATATTTTCATTAAGTTTTCTTAGTGAAAGTAGGACTTTTTAGTATTTAAAATAGCATAATTATAAATTTAGCAAATGTTATTTTCAATTAAAATGAGTTAAGTGCAAAGTACCAGTTTTTGAAAAAATTATGTTCTGTGCTCGAAAAAGGTACTTTGCAAATATAACCTATCTTTGTAATAGGTTTTTCTTTTTATCTTTATATTGTATAAATTCTACCATTTTTTTTTTTTTTATATCCATATTTAGTTTAAAATGGAAAAAGAAATCTTAGAGAAGTAATTACTGAACGCAATCTCTTCTTGCTGAAAACCATATTCATGTATTATTCTCAGTATTTAAGCTGTCTCTTATACACATCTAGATGTGTATAAGAGACAGCATTGACTTTAATGTTATTATAGCGTCTTTTAATAACAAAGAAATTAATAAATAAATGAAATAAATAAAAATTATTAAAATTGTGGAAAATCTAAAAACAGCTGAGTTTCATTTCGCCTAATTGGACTAAGCGCCGGCTGGCGACAAATTCGTTGGCATCAGCAATTGGGTGACAGGCAATAACTGTTTATTGAATGATATTTTAATTGCTTTTGGCATTTGAGTAGGACTTTTTTGTTCACTGAAATATACAGCACTGATTTGGCATGCTTGGTAACAATTAAAAATGTTGTGCACAGTTAGGAGCTCATTCTACAAACTTGAAATGCAGAGAAATGGAGATGCGTACGCTTAGATTATGCATACCCGAACAAAGGTATGATAAATCATGTTTTTCGAGGTACTTTTTAGCCTTTTTTAACAGATGACGCTCGATCATCCCGAGCAAAATCGCTTCGCTAAAATTTCCAAGAAGATCCCAAGGAGATCCAAAATTGGACTCAGCGGACGCTGAGGTCCAATTAATAGTTTTAAAAGAAGTTTGAAATCTAATGGAATCCAGAGAACATACAGTACTTCTCACGGAATGCAAGATTCCACTACACTTTTGTCTTCCTATGCCACCAGCCAAATTCGCATGAGGAAAAGAACATTAAAAACAACACATGCTGTGTGAAGTAAAACTTTAGTGGAAACAATCAAGAACAGATAATCATTCCGAAACGAACTGAAGCGCCGGTTCTGCATAAACAACTCGATACAACAAAAACAGGAAAAATGCGTGGCAAAACAAACACTTCACATACATAACACCTAATTAGGTATTTCGTACGTCTATCCATTTGGTAGAAAAAACTCTTAACAAAGCGTTCAACATTGTGTATAGTATTCCCATGACTTCGTAAAACTAAACAGCCCCTTAAGGATTTTTATATAAAACACGATGCTAATTTCAACTCACAACCAACCAGATGGATCAGTTGATGGTGATTTATTGCTGAAAGTAGTGTTCCTTGATTTTAAGATCTCTCTATAAATCTTCCGCAGGACCATGCCTCCGCACCATATAAGTATGAGAGACTTGTATAGTTTAGTCTTTGTTCGTCGAGAGAGGACTTTACTTCTCAATTGCCTACTCAGTCCTCAGTAGCAGTCCTGAAAAGCAGCTTCGAAATCGACGAAGAGGTGGTGTGTGTCGATTCTCTGTTCACGGGTCTTTTCCAAGATTTTACGCATGGTGAAAATCTAGTCGATTGTAGATTTGCCAGATCTAAGGCCACTCTGATAAGGTCCAATCAATTTGATGACGGTGAGTCTTTTATACAGTGCACTCGATAGAATGTTGAGGAGGCGTAGAAGTTTCCAGCATTCCTCTGTCCGCCAGCTTATAAAGCTCTTTGTATTCAAGCATTTTGGCCTCTGTCTTGTAAATATGGCTATTATATTGTTTAAGCGACTGTCTTATCTGAAATCATAATTTTGATAGGGATTTTCAGTGCAATGCTTTTAGAAAATTTTATTCCATTTCAATGACCATTGTCGATTGAAATTCCCAAATTAAAAAAATTAAACTTAAAATCCACATTTTGCTTGGCTTTTAAATCCGTTCATTGCAACTTTATTGCCTTCAAACTTTGCCAAGCAAGTCGCCACAGTTGCCATATGATTATGTCGCACTTAAATCAATAATCCCAATAAAAATATAACTCCAATAATTCTAGTCAACAGTAAATCATATAAATCTGCGAGGTAAAAGTTTATCACGATTTTGGGCAGAACGCCCACATAAAAGTCTAATAGCACAATTGCATGTGTGAGTGTGTGTGTGTGAGGCGTAGAGCGAAGAAATTGCACAAATTTAATGCTGCCCATACACACCCACTTAAAATATCACATAACACACACATACATACGCACATGCGAGCTTAGTTAAGGACATTCGACAGCAATTGCAGCGCGAATAGCGCCACAGAAAAGGAGCGGAGGTGAAGTGAAGTCAGGTGAGGGGAGTTGAGCGGTTTGAGAGCTCGCGCAGGATTTACCGTTGTATTGCATTCATGCCACTGATTGAATTTTCATTCGCTGCGAGAATAGTTCCACATAAATATATAATTATATGAGTGTGTGTGCTAAAATATGAACCGTTACTCATGCGTGTGAACGCACGTATTCACGCACACACACACAGCGACAGGCAACAGTTGAAGCAGATAGTTAAGGCATGACAGTGCGTAAGGGTGCCAATAAAAGGAGTCCCAAGCCAACTAAATTTGTTCAATTGTGTGTGTGTGCGTGCACCTGCTGCAAGCACAGTGATATATATGTACATGCGTGTATATATGTAGTATATGTGTCTATGCTGTTGTGGCTGCTTGCAATGCGCCAAAGGCACGTTTCTAACACTTTCTTCAATTTAAAAAGTATGTCATCTTCGCACATTGGAAATTATTAGTTTTTCGAGCTGATTTTGAGGTAAGTCGCTGACTAAGAGTCGTTGCTAACCATTACTCACAGATATAGTACATATCAATGACTTTGGTTCGAAATTCTAAACTTAAGTTCGAAGCTCTAAAAATACTTACCGGCAAATTGAATTACTTAGCTGGAATTATGAAGTTTCTACATAGTCCTGCCATAAGTTCTGTTACACGTTGAGGATATTATAAAAATTAAACTAAAGTATAATACATTTTTAGTCAATTTTATATAATAATGCAATATTATACATATATAGTATATAAAAAGAGCGTTGTAGAAGAGGTTATTCGAAATGATCACCATTTGCTCTCACCCAAACCCTCCAAAGATTCGAGCATTGATCAATAGCAGCAAGCATTGATCAATAGCAGCAAGCACATTTTTATTGTTTTGGACGACGCTGTTCAAAACAAAGATTTTTTGAGACTCTCTGAATTTTTGTCGGGTATTTGACAGGCCATGTTCCACAAACTCTATTGCAATAACTTCAAACCTTGACTTCCATATGGCCAATCATCTATTAATCCACTATGAAATCAAAAATTTTGCTTATAAGGTACTGCTAGTTAACCTACCCTGTGACAGAATCTTACTAGAAGTTCCCATACTCTCCATAAAAGAAAGTATTGCTTCACTGCTCAACCACGCCTTTAAAACCTTCTGCTGATACACTCTTATGCTAGTTTTAACCCCTCGCCTACTTAACTGAAATGAAGTAACCACTTTACTGGTTACTACCTATCAAACTATTACAGCAGCTGTGTAATGAAACTCGTTTATGGTAATTTGCTGCAAGCACTTAGTTGAGATGAGAAGTCAACTGACAGTAATCTTTCAGTGGAGTTCTTCTCGAACAAGTTTTGATCTTGATCTGTTCGATATATCCATTTCTCTTGGCATAATTTTCTGTTTTTTTTTTTCAATTTTGCAATAGGCTTTCTGCGAATGCGTTTGCCAACAGTTTCTATGGCACAGATTAATGGCATTTTTCCTTCGAACATGTACTTGCTGATTGTACCATAAACTTTGCATTTATGGAAGAAAAAGTATATACAGGTAGCACTGAAGCTTTGTGTGCCTCTCCTAGGCCACAAATATAAGTATTCCTTGCTTATTTCTTCAAATATTATCGCTATAGTATTCCTTATTCAGAGACATTTCTAATATAAGTTTTTCACATAACTCGAAAAAAAACAATGGAGAAATATCATATAATGATCCAGTTCGCAGAGTGAGTTTAAATAAGACTTAGATATAGCAACACAATTTCCTTCAAGAAAATCATTCAAACATAATTTCCTGTTATAAATATTATCACAAAAGACAGTGAAACGGTTTCCTGCTCGACTTGTACTCCCGCTCTTTGAGAGCACTCAATAGCAAATCGGTATAAGGAAACTGTGGGACAATATTTCAAGCTCCTTGCATACAGCTGAAACAAGCGTTTCCAATCATTAGTTTTCGTAAAGGTCGAAAAAACAACTGGTAGGATGAGGACTATCATGTCACTGCTCAAAAAGATTTGGTCGGATTAAAGCATGCGCTTAAGTGGGGTCTGCCAACCCCCAAAAAAACAGTCCCCACAATCTCCGCCAACTACTTAGTCTCCTTAATATAGTACGCAAGGTACTTATCGGGTGTAGTGTGTGAAATACTGAAGCTCATCGTCAACAAACTGATGGGACCTTATCAGTGTGGCTTTAGACTTGGAAAATCTACTATGAACAAAATTTTCCAAATGCGAAAAATCGTTGAAAAGATCCGTAAAAGGATTATAAACATATTGCTTTGATTTGGTTGGTCAAAAGGTTACTGACCTCGATGAAAGCCATTGGCTTCATTGTGAAACCAGTTATTGAACTACCAAAGCATTATTAACTTCACATAACAAAATGATCAAAATCCACTACAAAAACCAAGTACGATGAATATAGCGTTATCGAAAATAATGATTTTCGGTATCTTAGATGCCGTTATACCAAAAATATGATAATATATCTGGAAGCTTTGCTCATTGCGAAGAATTTCAACTTCTTAATGGGTTTGAAGGTTAGATTCAAATCATCTGTGATCCCACCATTTCATGACTACTTCTGCGAGAGCACTTCGAAATTAAATCTCATACAAAGTTGAGAATTCTCCTTTTAAATTCCATTATTATTTTAAGACTTAGCAGGTAAGTTATCTTAATAAAAACGATTGGAAATACTTTCTCGAATTTAAAAGTAAAAACCACTAAATATAATTTTAATCAAAAGAATGTCTTAGTGAGCTCCTTACATCACATATATTTTATTATCTGATCAAGAAAACTCACATAAAATTCTTTTTTCCCAAAGTTTCCATAGACATTTAAAATCTCTTCAAATTGGCTTCCCACTTCTCGACCGACATTTTCAACGATAATTATACACACTTTATTTTCACTAAGTTATTCGATAAAGAATACCCACCGCTATCAATTGGCGCGCAAAGACACAATAATGAAGGCAGAAAGTAGAAGGCAGAGAAGAAAGAGAAAGTCCGAGTAATTTATACAAGTAATTACATTGCCAGCAATTACTCAATTTCCATTACACAACCATTTAGTTCGCGCGCGGCTGGCTGGAGGGCGGAAAAATTAATTAACATTTACAATACGCGAACATGTCCAGCAGATTGTCTGCATAAAAACGCGCGGCTCGGCAGCTGGACCGCCCAGCGACTAACGGCTGGCAAGTGGCAAGTGCCAGAGTTGCTCAGGAAGTTATTAAAAATTTACCACATTTATGCCGCAGCGCTTTCGTTCTCGTTCTTGCAATCAAATTCTCAACGCGCACTGAGTACACAACGTTACTGTTGTCTTTATTGTTGTTGTTACTGCTGTCTGTGTCTCAATTTTCCTTCTGCCATTCGCTTTCAGCTGATGCTTGTCGGTGGTTTTCTATTTCGCTTTGCGCTGAAGTTCGAGTTCAAATGGATAAATTAACTTGCCGGTCAAGTAAATAGATGCTATCAACTGTTGATGGCAGGCAAGCAGCAGAAGCCGAAGCAGAAAAGCATCTGGTATCGAGGGAAGCAGAAAATACATTACGGTTTCTCTGGAGATTTTTTTATATTTTCTGATTCTCGAGTTTTCATGAGGCAGACTTACCAGTCCAAGGAAAAATCCTTCAATCCTCTGAAAATCTGTACAATTAGCCCTACCATAATACCAGACTTTTAGAGCACTGCCAAGAATAGTCCAAAAATAATTTTCGGTACTGATAACTTTCCGCTTTTTATACTCTCGCAACAAAGTTGCTAAAGAGAGTATTATAGTTTTGTTCACATAACGGTTGTTTGTAAGTCCCAAAACTAAAAGAGTTAGATGAAGGGTTATATATACCAAAGTGATCAGGGTGACGAGTAGAGTTGAAATCCGGATGTGTGTCTGTCCGTCCGTCCGTGCAAGCTGTAACTTGAGTAAAAATTGAGATATCATGATGAAACTTGGTACACGTATTTCTTGACTCCATAAGAAGGTTAAGTTCGAAGATGGGCAAAATCGGCCCACTGCCATGCTCACAAAATGGCCGAAAACCTAAAATGTCATAACTAAGCCATAAATAAAGATATTAAAATGAAATTTGGCACAAAGGATCGCATTAGGGAGGGGCATATTTGGACGTAATTTTTTTGGAAAAGTGGGCGTGGCCCCGGCCCCTACTAACTTTTTTGTACATATCTCGAAAACTACTATAGCTATATCAACCAAACTGTATAGAGTCGTTTACAGTTCAAAAATGGAAGAAGTCGGACAATAACCACGCCCACCTCCCATACAAAGGTTATGTTGAAAAKCACTAAAAGTGCGTTAACCGACGAACATAAAACGTCAGAAACACTAAATTTTACGGAAGAAATGTCAGAAGAAAGCTGCATCCAGGTTTTTTTTTTTAAAATGAAAATGGGCGTGGCGTCGCCCACTTATGGACCAAAAACCATATCTCAGGAAGTACTCAACCGACTTCAATGAAATTCGGGTGATAATATTTTCTTAACACCGTGATGACGTGTACCAAATATGGGTGAAATCGGTTCACAACCACGCCTGAAATCTCGATTATCACTTTATCATGCGAGAGTATAAAATGTTCGGTGACACCCGAACTTAGCCCTTCCTTACTTGTTAAAAATGTATTTCAATGAGATAAATGAATTCAAGATGCATCTGATTGAGACGAATATGTACTAGATTAACCTTGTATATTAGAAATACATCTTTTATATACTTTCCTGGACCTTAACACCACCTTGTAAACATATCAACAAAGTAAGCGCCAATCTAACTAGCATCTCCAAAAGAATCTGAATGTGAATCTGAATCTGACATATGTCAGCTTAAGAGAGATTAACCTGGTAGGCCAATGAACCTCGCACAGACCAGTTTTGGTTCGTAGACGGAGTTACTATACTTAGGAATGACGCGAATTTCAGCAGACTATGTGGCCTCAGTGCATCAGAGATGCTTTATTGTTTTACATGGTGCCTTCTTCTAGACATTTCGCGCAGTATTCTCGATCTATCAGCTGCATTCTGCGGGAGTGTGTCGCCACCAGTTAGTATTCCGTTTTTTGTGTACTTCTGATCTGAAGTTTTGCACATGACTTTTGCAGTTTTGCGCCAAAGTATCTCGTTTCATCGGATGTCCAGATCGTCGTATAGGCAATGCATGCGTTTCCCAATGATGATCACGTTTTCGGGTGTTAGCCGTACACTATTCTTGCCAATCTCTTTAAGGTCAGGTACTCAGTAGAAGCGAAGTTGCTTGCTTCTGCCAAAACTTTCCACTTCTACCCTACTTTCCAACACACTTCTGCAGCTACGTAGGTGTTGACTCTGGAATTGCCTGCAGGTGCATTCGAAGCCGGCTCTGCGGATTTCGCAATACTAAAGACCTCAACTTTAAACAGTATTTCCCCACACCAACTCCATCGTCCATTTTCGAGCCATCCGTATGAATGATTAGAGTATTGCGCGTAGCTAGCATACCTTTATGCCAACCATCTATTTCTGGGTTTACTTTGAACCGTCCTTCCCAGTTGCAAAGTGGGATCACGTAGTCGGTGTTCGTCGAACCGCCATTACCCACCGAGGTTTACCTGAAGGTTCTATAGGTAAAATGTCCTGCAAAGTCCCGCCGATTTTTCTGCGAAGTTTTCAGCCAAATCGGGACAGTCAAGGAGGAAGTGTTGAATTGTTTCACCTCATATTTTTTCATACTGTTTCTGCAATAGCGCCTGGTAAAATTCCCAACCTTACAGCATGGACACTAATAGGACAATAGCCTGTTAAAAGCCCCATAGCTAGGATAAGGTAGAGAGTAAGAGCAAAGAGATGACAAGATCAAAAGACATGGCGACATGTACCGATGGTAGAACACAAGAGAATACGGAAGCACCGACCCGCTAACATTCTACCGATAGCATCTCTAGGCTGCAACTTATCGGCTTTACAATTTCTTGCGATTCCGCTGTGGCCTTTCACCTATACCAGTCTTATCACAAAGACTATCGATACCATTGATAGCGAAGTTAGGCACTCTTGACAAACCCTGAACTAGGATAGTATTGCCGCCTTGCTTCTGGGTGGATGGTCACTTCTGAGAAGAAGACTGCACTCCGGAGCTTTAATGGCTTGGAAGACACATCAATAGTCAGAAAGCCTGAAACTGAAGTTGATAGTGAGCTCCTGACAGTAAACCCCCACCCACAAGCCGATACACAGCTATATTAAGCGACGCCATGTTTTAAGTAATCCGGTATGATTTGGACTTAATTTCATTGATTTAGATCTATTATGGTTCATCCTTAGGAGTCTTCTTTACGTATTTGTAATAAAGTCGGTTATAAAGTGTTGTAGACCATTCCGCAGTATCTCACTCAGAGCTCTGAAAAATATATTATTTATTGATTAATGAACTGAAGCTAATTATTTCACATATTTTACGAGACATTTTGTTGTCTTACATCATTAGTTGACTTGAGAATTTTTTTTCTCAAGGAATAATATATGATCGAGCTATGTTTTTTATCGGTCGTAAATTCAATTTGAATAGAATTAGTTTTCTGGAAACAAGATATTTTGCTCCAATTATCTCTCTCTCTCTCTCTCTCTCTCTCTCTCTCTCTCGAAAATACACAATGAAAACGAATAGTCTGCTTTTCCTTTCTGTATGACCCCACACAAAAGGTCAAAGAAAGCCGTTAGCCGAATAAGTGTTGGCAGAAAGTAAATATCTGCACTATGCTAATTTGGCTCTAGGAGCAGAGAAACTTGAAAAGCGGCAAAACAAAGTGCACACAAAACGCTGCTAATTATTGAGGTCGCCACCGCAGCGATTAATGTCAACGCGGCGACAGGAAGGATGAGAAGCAACACGAAAAAATGAGATTTGTATGGAAAGTTGCTTCGAAAATCGCAAGTCGCGTTTACACGCTCGCTTTAACTTGTCCGAACACTTGCGCGAATGAGCTAATAACGGTAAAAATTAAGTTGAAATCAGCAACATTTGAGCTGCGCCGGCGCTGGCGGCCACTGTAGCAAGTATCCAAGCGTTCACGCAATGTTGGCGAAGCGAAATCAAGCGCGAAGCTTTATTCCTATTTGAATTATGAATGACTGAGAAATGGTACGTGTGACCGGCTGAAGGGATGCGCGGCATCATTCAGCAAACCAAGCGGCAAAACTAAATTTGCTGACGCGGCAATTGCAAGTGCAACCGCAGCAGCAGAAGAGCCCAACTGACCCAGAACCCAAATATTAGCCAACCAAATAGTGGAGCGCTTGCAAGCGCCACACATATACACAGCCATAGCGACACTACTCGTGTGACAGAGCATGACTCATGACTCGTGACTTGTGACACCTGACCCCTACCGCGCGCGCTCGACTTGCACAGATTTCTATCAAAGCGCGCGCGCCATCCATTTTACCCCAACTTAGTCGACAAGTTGTCACATTCTTGCAACGCGGTCGCACGTTGCGCCACAGTGGCAATAAGCAACAATTTTCACACGCACACACACACACACACAAAAGCGCGCTTCTGACTGCTCATATTGCCGGCATTTTATTTCATTCAACGCAGTAAATTTCAGTTTATTTTATTTTCGTACATCTATTTGGCCATGGCAGTAATGGTGGCAGCAGTGGCCATGGTCATACTGCCGCATGCCGCATGTTGCATGGTGCAATATGAACCGCACACAAGCGAGTGTGGCACTTGCAGCGCGCTGCTCTTATCTTGTTTATGTGGTCACATGCATGTACATATATACTTGTATATATATTATATGCAGCACCGTTACATTTATATGTGTGTGTGGTCGTTCCTGCCACATCGGCATTCATATGTTGCTCACGCAGCACTTTACAACAATTTCATGCATTTATTCATGATCTCCTTTTATGCGCTTGCAAATGTTTATGCTGCCACTCACACACACGCGCGTTCTCACTTCATATACATACATATGTACATATGGAAGAAGTAAAAACTAGCCAAAATATATAAATATATTCACAGCAATGTCGACATGCATATGTATACATTCGCTAGCTTATATAATTGTGTTTGTATTTTATATGCCACATATAGTATATGTATGTATGTTCTTGTGTGTGTGTTGAAAGTGATAGCAGAATTCATTTCACTTCTTGCCACATGTAGCAAAACCGCATTATAACGTGGCGCATCGCAATGTCCAGCTGGGAAGCGGGTTTGCGAAAAGAACAGAAGAAGAAAACATGGTTAAAAAATAAGGAAAGGCTAAGTTCGGGTGCAAACGAACATTTTACACTCTTGCAATTTGCTTGGAATCAAAGCCAGTGAAATACTTTAAGGTGTAAAATGTCAACCAGAGGATCGGAATCTAAACAATTTTATATAAACATATACTATATATTGGTAGTCGATAAAGTCTTTTCGCATTTTGTCAATCGATGTCGTTGCAGTCGTGTATCCACAGTGCTACTAATCACATTATGTCATACCATATACCATTGGAAAGGTGAGTTTTTAAGCTTCATTTAGTCATAAAAAAATTTAATTTGGAGAAATTCGCTATATTTTGAAATCTGTGTATAAAAAAGGGAAGAATGCCACGTAAGCCACCATTGAAATTTGTAAAGTTTACGGAGGCAATGCTTATTTATTAGTATAAATCACCAATCATATGGAAAAAACTCAGCCGGATGTTCGAAAATCCTGATTTTAGTCATTTGGTGACCAGTTCAAATTTTCCCCCAATTTAAGCTATTTTAGACACAAAGTTACACCGTTATGTGTAAAAGACGCTCTTTTATTTTCATTGAGATATCTCAAATATTGGCTGTTATATCCGGCATAAAGTCAACTGTAAGTTCGAATACCTTTATATTAGATATACTTATGTGTGGGGGTTAGGGAAGTATTGACCCGATTACACCCATTTCCGATACAAAGAAATACTATTGTCAGGAAAGGATTATGTCTGATTTTCTATTGCATATCTCACATAATGACCGATATTTTCGATCAAAAGTCAACTATAGGTACAGGGATCCACATATTCGGTACCTAGTGGCCTGAATAGGTTTGATTGGATTTGGACAATTTTTAGTCATAAGGTGGCATATTTTAAACGAATTGTTAGTGCAAAGTTGTATTCCCTTATTTCAATTCCTTAATGAATTGTGTATTGGATAGTGGAAAAATCAATTGTAATTTGAAATTGTGCTATTTATATGGGAAGTAGGCTTGGTTACAGTCCGATTTCGGACATAAGGCATAGGAAAATGAAGGGAGCTTTTCTTACAAAACTTAGTCGAAATCGGTCGGTCAAGTCCCGAGATATGTGATTTCATCCCAAGTGGGCGATGCCATGCCCATAGTCCAATATTCACAACGACTCCCATACAGCCTCCTCATAACTTTTTAGAATTTAGAAGTAAATTGGGCGTAATTAGTTATTCATTTATTGCACCTTTAGGGGTTAGGTGGATTTCAGGGGTACAAAAAAAGGTGTTTTTACGATTTTTTTTAATACAAGCAATCATATATTTGAGAAATATAATATGTTATATCAAAGGTATATATTGGAACAATATCTCCTGAAATTTCGATACAAAAATGTTGAAAATTCCGCCATTGAGACCGCATTTCCCTGGGTGTCTCTCAAAAACGTGCTCTCGCCGTGGACGGCATAACTTATTATTGGTTCCTATAAAATTAAAAAACTAAGCATATTCTGTTAGTACATATCGAAATCTCGTTTTTGAACGTAGGAAATAAAACAATATTAAAATTGTCCTTCTTTTCTCGGACTTTGAACAAAAAATCTCATTTTTGGTAAAATTTTCGGCATTTTTTGGTCAGAAAAATAAGTTGTAATGAAACAAGAAAAAATCCTTCGTTCAATAACTAGATAATATTATTTCAAAAACGTGTACACAATACGAACTAAATCGGTCGATAACTTTTCGAGAAATCGTGTCCACCGACTTCAAAAACACAGTTTCGAGAAAAATCCGTCTAAAGACAAGACACTTAGCCCAGCTAACCTTAAGTGCACAAGTTCTCAAGGCTGTACCTCCGAAATTATTACTCAGATCAACTTTAAAATTTAGGGCTATATTCTAGAGTTATTGTAGAATTTAATAAAGCAAACAAAAAAAAATCGATTTTTGGAAATTTTCAAACCCACCTAACCACTTCAGTAGTTTTGAACAGGAATGAGCGGGAATATCTTCCGACTGCATCACACAGTCTGTAGGAGTTCTTAAAATACTGGCATTCAGCAAAATGGATTGTTGTAGCTTAAGCGGTTTAGGAGATACGTACCTTAAACATATTAGAGGGTAGGGCCACTCCCACTTTTTCCAAAATTTTTTGCCCACAGGTGCTTCTTACTACTGCGATCTCGATCTCACTTATATTGAAGTTGCTCCGTTGCCTTGAGCAAAGACTCCTGTCTACTTTTGTAAAGATAAAAAGTTTTCACTACGCGAACTTGATTACGCTCATTTAGTCTGTATGGCAACTATGTGCTATAATGGTGCGATATCAACAGTTCCGACAAATAATACATTTTTGTAAAGATAACGACATGTGTAAAATTGCATATCAATATCTCAAAAACAAGAACTTGTTAATGTGGTTTCCGTTGTTTTCATCTTGGTGTTGCAACTTCCAGACAAACCCGAACATATACGCTGTTCATGTTATAATAAGATAAATGCCTAGAAAACACAGCTCTTTTGTTGGAAAGGTGTCAAATGATGCGATGGACGAGTACTTAGAGAACGTAAATCTAGGCTACCACTACAGAAAGCTCACATGTACACTTGAAACTCTCTTTTTGAGTTTATCCTCCAATCCTGAATTGAGGAAATACAGACCACATTGTCTTCAAAGAACTGTGGCACAGACATCTAATGGGTGTATACTTGTAATATCCCTATCTCTATGAATGCTCCAATCCGAAGTTCCAAATACTCGTTTGTAATGACAATATGACGACTATATAAGATTGTTAAATTGTTGCAAATAAACTGTCATATAGTCATTCTATTGTTGTTCCAAATACTCGTTTGTAATGACAATATGACGACTATATAAGATTGTTAAATTGTTGCAAATAAACTGTCATATAGTCATTCTATTGTTGTTCCAAATACTCGTTTGTAGCTGATAATAATGGATATAGTGGAAACGTTTCAATGCCCTCGTCAAGCCTTCTGAGAAGGCAATGGAAAAAATATTTTTCTGAACATAAACGGGTTGGGGACGGAGGTTTTCTCGCCAGTTACATAAGTCGCCAGGCATCCACTTTACCTACCTACTCTAGCACAGACCCATTTACTGAAACGTCTAACCAAAACACCGTGGCAAACATCAAAAAGCAATGCTGGGTGTGGTGATCGAGCCCTAAATATCCAAGTGCCGGTAATCTGTTTATTTCATGTTTGATTCGCCTTTCGTAGTCTGAATATTTCTGAGAGCAAGTGAAGAGGTTATATTTTTCCACAATATCCTTATGCGTTTTAATAATGGTACAGATTTCATTTAAACAAAGTCGATCTCTCTGAAATTTCAACCTACTGATCCTTTAAAAATATTTGTAGGAACCAACACTTGTCAGACAACAACAAGTATTACTTGACTAATATCAGGAGAGTACGGTCAGTTATTGTTGTTGAGAATATGGACAGTTTCTGATGCTAATTGTCAACAGTTTCAAATTTGGATGATGTGGTGGGAAACTGATTAAAAATATTCAGCCACCGTTTGGGTGTTTTAGAATTGTCCTTATATACTGTAAGCTAGCCTTGACGGTTCTGACATTGGCAACAAAGTCACTAAGCAGCTAATTGATTGAAATTTAGAGCTTGAATCCTGGAAGCTTTTCATCGAGCAAAAGCTCAAAGAAAGCTTTAATTTTTTAAATTTGGTGCTTTTGAAATTTGGATTTGTCGAAATGCAGTGCCACGGACAGTTTTACTCCGACTTCTTGCTAAAATTTCTAAACTTTATTTTATGCCAACCAACTCTGCAACTGTAGTAACACATACACATGCCAAATTGCACACACACTCAACTTTGTACACAACAAAGGAAGCCGGTTAGTCGCACACGTTCGCGCTGAAGCTGCGAATTTCGGCAATTCAGCTAAAAATCGTGTAAAAAGCAGACGAAATTAAATATTTCCATGTATGTACGTGTGTCTGTATGTATGAGTGAGTTTTATATTGTAAGCGCCAAATAGCTGAATGCAGCCAAAAACTTCAAACTGCCACGACACAAATGCGCAGGGTCGCACACTAACCGGGGCAGGAGGAACAGCAGCAGATCATGTGACCACAAGCACAGTCCGCAGTCCGCAGTCCGCAGCCAACAGCTGGAAGCAAAGTCGCGTATACAAAGTGGTAAAGTTGACTTAGACATAAATGAGAATTTACTGCAGTTTCCGGCATATTTAATTTCATTCGCCGAGCGACCTTAGTTAGCACACTTTATTGTTGTAGTTCCACATACATGCTGATACATATCTAAAGGTATATTAGCTGCTGGCAGATATGCTAGCTTAGCGAATCTTTTTAAGCCAAACAGAAGTAGGTGAACGCTGGTCGAAACTACTCCTTTTCTTTATATTAACAAAATACACTTTATAAAGGTGGAAGGTTTCAGGCGATTTTTTAACCAGTTTTGGACGAAAATTGGTAAAAAAAGAATTTTTAAGTTGAGTGTAGTTTTTTCAGGCTTTCAGCTTTCTCAACAACTCTTAGTGGTGCTCACAAACAACTTAACGCACATTGTTGGTGTCTCAGAAGGCATGAGTATTGCTATCAAGTTCATAGTCCCGGCATGGATATAAACTCGACTGTTATTCAAACGAAAACCTTTTCTCTTCCAGTAATTTCTATCTTTAGCCGTCCCTTTTCAATTTCATTGTCTTTTCTCTCTCTATCTCTCTCTCCTAACTTGAAAAACTGGTAAAATTTTAATACTGAAAACCTGCAAATACCGACTAGGAAAATGTATTCTGTACTCTCCGCAATTTTCCCTCGGCTGAAATTTTAATCACCGTATAAGGTCACAAACTGTAATTAAATCTTGCTACGCCTCAGCTTTAGCCTAGAAAGGTTAATAAATTAGTCAGATCCCTCAATGAAGCATAAAACTCGGGAGACATTCATTTTTGTACCACGAAGGTGTAACACACAGAAGGGATAGTCGGAGACCCTATAGTATACATATATGTATATATTATATAGATGATCAGTATGACAAGCTAAGTCAATTTGGTCATGCGCATTTAGCTGTACGCGAACTAGTTCGTCAATCTAATATCTGACCACAATATGATATAGTTACTATGTAAATTGACCTATTAGACTCAAGTCCGTGCATGGAAAACCTTTCTATTTGACAGAATATCTTTACAAAATTTGGCGTAGATTACTACTCAAGAGCTCGATTCACTAGCATGCCATATAGCTGTGTTCTCTTCCCAGCGACACGGCACCCCTAATCCTACCAGCTGTTATTTTCCCTTTTCCGAAAACACGTCTAAAACACTTGAAACGTGTCTTCCGTCTATCACAACATGATCGATTTGGTTGGTGGCTTTTCAATCCGGAGACAGCCAGACAGTTTGGTGAATTTTCTTATGCTGCAATCTAGCACTACAGCTAACCATATTTCGGGCGAAGTCGATCGGCATCAACCCATTTGGGTATGTTTATCGATGAAGCTGAATATACCAACCGTTGTGTCAGAGATACTTTCTTTGCCCACCCTCGACTTAAAGTCGCCAAGCACGATTTTGACATCATGAAGGCGGCTTGCTCTCCAAGCGTGAGCACAAGTTAGCGATATGTTGAAGAACTTCGCTTTGATGCGAATTGTGGCTAGGGTCCATCCACCAGGGTGAATGCCAGTACTGTTCGACGGAGTCTCTCTCCCACCACTCCTTTTGTATGGCCACTGTAGTAAATTCCACAAGAACCTAATAGTCTCAGTTCTTGTCCCATCCGTTGTTTTTCTTGGACGGCGGTAATGTCAGCCTTTGTCGTCTTCAAAATGGGGTCTCTTATACGAAGCTATTTTTTCTCTTCAAAAGTACCGGTTTCGATCATTTTTGAGTCTTTCTTTCGGAAACATTATATTGATAATTTTTCTACAATATTTGCTCTTTCTCAATATTGCCCCAAACGAAACTTCTTGTCTTTTCACTTGGTCTTTGCATATTCAGTGGTCCGAAGAAGAATTTACGCTCGTTGCTTCCAAAGCTGCCACAGCCTGTGTTGCATGCTGCAGCTTACTCCATTRCCATTCCATTCCATTCTACTACACTCTTTTCTCCAGCACACTTTTTCGTACTTTTCCTTCCACTTGCTTCCACCAAATTCATTTAAAGCCGTTTATGCGTGTGCAACGGTTCGCTTTAGTGGCATTGCCGCAGGGCTAAGTGCAGCATTTTTCTTGCTAACCAGCGAGTTTACTATCCACTGCTTAATATTACAAAAACAAAAGCAACCACAAACGCTGCCTCCTGCATTTCAGCTGCCCTGGCGATGTGCCACCACCAAATATGCGCTCGGGTGTGTGTGTGTCACAAAGTAAGTGTATGAGTGTGTTTAAATATAACGGTTTGCGCTTCAATTCTCGCCAGCAGTTTTGAGAGTTGAGTGAGTTGCAAATTCAGTGCAGTGAAGTGTATGAGCAGTGTTGCAGGCAATGTTGCACGTTGGGGGCAGCGAGCGGCAAGGAAGCAGTTAAAGAAAATATATTTGAAGAATACACACGACTCCTTGGCAGTCGTTTGCTTATGCATATTCTTGGCAGCAGTGACAGCTAGTATTCTCCACAAATTCTGTTCGTTGTTGGTGTTGTTAGTTGCAACGCGACTGTGCGCGCGCAAAGCGAAGTGGACAAATTGAATTTGCAAATTAAAGAGGTGGAAACATGTTTGAATAATTCGCGAATGCCTGCACTTGGCTGCCAGCAGCAACAGCAACAACAACTGCGGCAACATAACTGCTGTGGCAGCAGCAACGGTAATAGAAAAAAACGGCAGCAGCAACAATAAAAATTTATTGCCATTTCTGCTCCTTGCACATATTCGTCTCAACTTTTCGTACGTCAGCGCTGCCGCTGCCATCGCCCTTTCGCCTTGCCCGCCACATGCCAGAACGCGGCGCGCGCCCGAAAAAACGCTGAGCAACAGCTGAAAAATATGCGCAATCAGGCCATTTGTTAAGGCGAGTAATTTGCTGTCGTGTAATGGAATTACACGCACACTTGCGCAGCTGGCCAATGCCAACACACACATACACACACAGGAAGAGAAGTGCACTCGCGCAAACATACACACAGAAACTTTTATGAATTTGCATAAGTTGCAGCAAGAGTCGCCGCTGAAGTGCTGGCTTGGCGGTGCGCGGCGTGGTCGGTGCACTGTGGCAACGCCAGCAAATGAGTGCCACTGCTTACGAGCTCACTTCACGCTGTGAAATGCTAAAAATGCCAGCATTAGATTTGCTTGATTGCTCGCATCTCATCTCATCTACTTTCACTTCTTCAGCGCGGAGTTTAGTAAATTAAGTTTTCGAAATAAAGTAACCGTATTTAGTCAGCTGCGTAACGAGCTTAGTGCCAGCGCTTTTCTACCTTTTTTTTTTTTTGCTTTTGATTCTTCCTTTTTAACTTATTGTTGTTATTGTTGCATTTAGTTGTGCCGCTTGTTGTGGCAAATAAAGCCTGTCTCTCGTTAGCTGGCAAGTTGGGCTGGAGCAGTCTATGTATGGGCACTTGACATGCATGAGAGCTCGCCACGTAATGGGTTAATTAAGGTGTGCAGGCATTTAATTAAGAGCTGCAATTTAATTTAATATCTGAAAATTAGCTACAGCTCGGAATGGTTTGGTTCCTAAACGGAATCTCAAAAGTACTTAACATTTGAATATACCTTAACTTACTAATAGCTGATTAATCAATAGCATGTATATATATATATAAYAATTTAAAAGTTATCAAATTTAATTTTAAAGATGGTAAATTAAGCTTGCTACAAGGTTTCCAACTTATAGTAGTGCCAATCGTTCTTCCTTTTCACTATTTGGCGCCAAACGGAGATTCCAAGTGTAGCCAGGTCTTCTCCAACTGACCTTTCCAACGGAGTGGTGGTCTTTCTCTTCCTCTGATTTCCCGGTACTGCGTCGAATACTCTCAGAACTGGAATGTTTTCATCCATCCGAAAGACATGACCTAGCCAAAGCAGCTGCTGTCTTTTAATTCACTGAACTACTAGTATGTCAATGTTCTTATTTAACTTATACAGCGGACCGTTTCATCGAATGCGATATTCGCCACGGCCAATGCCAAAAAGGACCATAAATCTTCCGTAGAACCTTTCTCTCGAAAACTCGAAACGTCGACTCATCAGATGTTGTCAACGTCCTTGCCCCTACACCATATAGCATTACGGGAATGATAAGAGAAAAGATTACTTTATTTCTCAATTGCCTACTCAGTCCAAAGTAGCACCTGTTGGCAAAAGTTAATGCTGGTTCCATGATAGACGAAATTATCTACAACTTCGAAGTTATGACTGTCAACACTGATGTGGGAGCCAAGTCACGAGTGTGACTACTGTTTGTTTGATAACCACTAACATACCCATTTCCTTCTATTCTTTGTTGAACCTGGAGAAAGCAGAACTAACGGCTCCATTGTTATGAACAATGATATCGATGTCATCGGCGTAAGCCAACAGTTGTACTCTCGTGTAGAATATTATACCTTCTTTATCTCAGCAGTAGATTGAAGGCTTTTAACACACTGAAGGAAACGTCGGAGACCCTATATCGTCTGTCTGTTCTTCTGTCGCTTGTGTCTTGCGCAAGTCATTTTCCCCCCAAAAGGTGTTTTTGGAAACGCAGATATCAGACAGCTATAACATATAGCCGCCATACAAACTGAATGATAGGAGTCAAGTGCTTGTATGGAAAGCTTTTCCATTTGACGAGATATCTTTAAGAAATGTGGCAGAGACTATTGTCTAAGAGAATGGCAATCTCTGAAAAAATGTTCAGTTCGGTTCATCCTAGCAAATGGCTGTCATACACACTGAACCATCGGAATATTTACACGCTAAGCCGTGAGAGATCTTGACAATCTTCAGTGTAACATAATCCATGATCTATCAGTGTGTATTAAGTATTCTTTATATTTATTCAGTACCGAAACAAAGTTTTTAAGGTTCATTCAAGAAAAGGAGCTTAGTGGAAAATATTGTAGACTCAAAACAGCGCGAAACAATTGTTTCAACATTTACATTGATTGGAGACAACTAAAAATTGAATAACACATGATGAAATCGGGCACTTTTCAATTGACCTGTTTTATGTCTTTTGAAGATTGAACAGAGCAGTAGGCATGAGATGATCTTGAACTGGAACAACCCCTATGCCTTTGTCCAACATAATCAAAAACTCGTATAAAATATCAAACGGCTGCGCAGCTCATTGACCGGATGAAGCGTCAAAATTAGATATCAAGTCTCTCTTAAGAAAAAAGCAAAAATCGTGTGCGTCTTGTATGAAGAATACTTCAGCTTAAATTAAACTAAGCCTCCATCTGACATTACGAAGAACCAATAACTCTATGCAGGGTGTGCCAACCGATCAAAATATTTGGCAAAACTCGTAAAGCTCCACACAAACCTCAGGCGACATATAGTTGGTTTAAGGCCGGTTCAATTCACTGAAAGCAGGAAAATTAATATGTGGCGAATAACGGATAGTTCATCGAAGTATTTAACATGCGGAGGAATTACTTTCCCAAACTGATCATTGGGAATAACAACGAAAGATTCAGAGATTAGTTTGTGGAACTTTAAAGGGGTATTCTATTATAGAGACTCGAATTTCGAGCTTTTTTCAACAATTAATAAAAAAGAAGCACTAGATATTTTTACTATCCGCTTTTTATCATTTGTTAACTAAACTTAGAAGAGTACACAAAATAAATGTCCAAAAAAAAAATTGTTTTTTTCATCGAGTTATGCGCTCTTGAAGAAAAGGGGGGAAAAAAGAATCCGTGTCCGCCATGATTTCTACCCTTGTCGGCATCTGAAAAATAAAACAATGACAGATTCTTAATGAGTACGAATGTCGCTATGTCATGAAGCAGCAAATTTTTTTTTATAAAATGGCGGCTACTTAAAAAAGTGGTTGATTTTTTCACTATTTTTTCAATTCTGTCGATTTTTTTTTAATATTACAAATTTCAAATTTTTATTTTTTGTTGCTTCTGGTGATAGAGATATAGTTAAAGAATATTCATGACAATTTAAATAAATCGACTGATTAGAACTAGAGATATTGTGGCAAACGCATCAAAAAAAGGAGTTTTTAGAAAACGCGTTTAAATTTTTACGTTAAGTTTCGGGCAGCGTAATAGATAGATAGATAGTTCACTCAACCGCTGTTGTTGCCTCGTCACTAAAATATAAAAACTATAAAATTATTTTAGGGAGATATTTTTAAATATTAAAACTATCGAACTATGAAAAAATAAAATTCGATTTTTTAAATTTCTAGACTAGAATACCCCCTTAAATGGCAATGAAATGGCTGATGTACACCAAGACTGTAGGCACTGAACACTGTTTAAATACGGAGCTAACAAAGAGCGTCACATGATCGGTGATTTCATAAACTGCACCCTCTTTTCGTTTTTTCGAAAGTGTTGTCTGGAGGATTGGAGTCTTTATATCGCTGAAGATCAGTTAATTTACAAACAGAATGCTTAAAATTGACATTCATCGGCTGTGATGCTAAGGATCCAATCCTAAAAGTACCAGCAGAAGCAGAAAAAGCAAATGTGTGGGAAGAATCAAGGAAAGAAAGTCATAGACTCTCTATATTTTATTATTATTGCTTAATAAGGGAAAAAATTGCTTAAAGGCTACCGCTTCGAAAATTTGTATTGCACATGAAATTTAAATAATAAATTAGAGATTTTTCGGCTAAATAACGAATTTCCAAATATCAATAATGAAAAATAAAGAAAATATCTATACACCAGGTCCATACGAGTAGCAGTTAGTGGTAGTATTTAGGTAGAACTTCACTCTATACCAAGGGCTTATCCTTGATTAAAAAAAAAACTGTCATGGAGGACAAGTATTAAGTAGAGAGTGAAGAAAAGGCATTGGTTACCTTATATTACTGTTTGGCAAGAGTGGCTCTTGTAGACATCTCTGCTGCGCTGTGGACCACACCAAAGCACTTGATGCCATTTTCCATTTCCGGTAGGGCAATTGCTGCGAAATGCGCTCGACGAGACGAGAGTAGATCACAGAAGAACTACCTTTCCAATAGGAATTCATGCGTTAAGGCTAAAAATCTTGACAGCCACAAGTTGTATAGACTACATAGCTGACACTGATATTAACAGTCTCAACAAATTTGTGATAAGCATTAAAATCTTTGTAGATTTGTAAGGATCTTATCATCTATTATATAGAATTTAGGTAACATAATGGACCGACGTACTAAGCAGTGCATGTAAGATTTCTGTAAGAATCGACCTTTTAAATTAACCTGACCAAACCTAGGTATAATTCTGAAAGCGAAACTGTTTATGCTTGATTAATAGTTTTAATCGCCTGCCGACTCGTATTTGAGGCACCAATCTTTATACTATCCATAAATAGTGGCGAATTTGGATGAAAAGAGTCAAATTCATTTCTCTTCAATATTTACATCATGCAACTAAGACTTTCCGCTATGAAAAAAAGAAGTTTTTCTTTCCTTCCTTGTTGAAAGCTTACGCCACAAATAAATCAAAGCTTGAGCTGTAAATATTTTTTTTATTGCTTTGAGTCCATCAATTAATTTAAATTATTTTACCAGCATAAACACAGATAAGTAAATGCTTTTCTTGTTCTACATATGTCCAGCAATCAGACATGCAAAACTTTTACCAGCAATCCATTTATCACAAATGAAAAGCAATATTGGTAGGAAATGCACAACAACAACAAACACACACGAATACACTTACGAGCATACAAGCAGCAGTTGATGAACACACAACCTTCATAACACACACACACACACAAAGGAAAGTAGAGATGAAGTCATACTATATATAATATATCACGCACACACACACACACACATTTACTTATATTATACTAGAACAAATTGTTGTAAAGAAAAGTTTATTTGTTTCGCCAGCAAAATAAAGGCAAACAAATCAGAAGTGCGAGTCTAGTGAATGGAATGCTCTGCTATTGCCGGCAATCAATTTTCAGTGCGGAGCACTGCAGGAAAGCAGCCGAGCGGCAAAAGTCACAAAAGCCTATATCTCATAGAGCGCCTTGCGTCTCATCTACCGGCTGCCAACTCACTTGAGAAGCAGAAAAACTTTTCCAACTTGTTACTTAGCAGGAAAGCAGCCAGGCAGACTCAGTCGATTCACACAGCCGGCGTGTCACTGGGAACTCAAGTTGTTATTGTACAGGATTTGTGTTTAACTTCATTTGTATTTGAGGTATATAGGTATGTGTGCGCTTATCTAAGCCAGAGTGTATTCGGGAGTATATCATTATTTGTATTATGTTGGATTAAGTAAATTAACTCTTTTTGTGGATTGGTGTTGGAACGTAAGCAGGATTTTTGCTAGAAATTTACTGAGGTGAGAAAATAGTTTGTATATATTTATTTATTAGCAAAACAGAAGTCTTTAAGGGGCTATACCAGTGTGACTCTTTCAAAGAAAAATTTTTTATTTGATTTTTCGATAGTTTATTTTCCCAAAAATATCCTGTGAAATCGACAAGATCGTGTCTTAAATAGCTTTTGAATGGCAACGTTCTAAAAAGCGACCGCTTGCAAGTATACGGATAATTTTAAAAGAGTGCATCTTTAAACGCGTTTCTCTCGAAACGACATTTTTCAAAATTTTTTAATACATTTACTATACAATGACCTACGATCTTTCCGATTGGTTGAAAATTGGCAATTTGGTATTAAAAAAAACGAAAATTTTTACTTAAAAAAACAATTTTTTTTTTCAAAATAACACCATTGTGTTAAATTTTAATATTTTTCAAAGCTCGTAGGTCATTGTACAGGAAATATCTTTAAGTTTAATAAACTTTTCGAATTCTTTTTGGTTTCAGCTACTCATTCGGCCGGAATCACCTGCGAAGACAGCCCACAACTACCTTATTTTTCAACATTTATATTAAAGAATCTTAAATTAATGCTGAAAATATACCTTACATCGTTCAAAGAAGTGTCAAATATTCAATTGCGTACCTTCTCTTAAAAAAATTCACGAAAATCGCCTAATTCTGCATGCGTTACACTGTTATAGCAACTTAAAGAAAACTGAATATTTCTATACCCTGAACAGGGTATATTAAGTTTGCCACGAAGTTTGTAGCACCCAGAAGGGAGCGTCGCCGACCCTATAAAATATATATATAAATTATCAGTATGTTGAGCTGAGTCGATTTAGCCATGTCCGTCTGTCTGTATATGTATATACGAATTAGTCCCTCAGTTTTAAAGATAACGTTTTGAATTTTTGCAAACGTCATTTTCTCTTCAAGAAGCTACTCATTTGTCGGAACTGCCGATATCGGACCACTATAACATATAGCTGCTATACAAACCGAACGATCGAAATAAAGGGCTTGTATGGAAAGCTTTCGCATTTGACGTGATATCTTCACGAATTTTCGCATGGATTACTGCTTAAGGTAATAACATAATCTCCGCAAAAATTGTTCAGCTCGGATTACTATAGCATACAGCTTCCATACAAACTGAACACATAGTTACTAAATGAAATGCACCTGTGAAGGGTATATTAACTTCGTGCAGCCGAATATGACGTTTTTCTTGTTATTTTTTACAAACAATTATATTTTTTTAAGTGTTACTTTTCTGTTTTGAAAATATTTTCTATTTAAAAACAAAACACCAAAATAAATTTTTATTAGAGTT
>NW_017537378.1:103741-112213 GCF_001853355.1 Bactrocera latifrons | reverse complement strand
ATTAGCGTTCTATTAAAACATCCAAAAAGTCCCAACTGACCTATTATTTAAAAAAAAAATTATTTCTAACAAAAAATATTTTGAATAAATATTTATCGTAAATACTTTTTAAAAACATTTTTCAAAAAAAGTTTATAATAGATATTTAATTTCAATATGATCTAAATTCCAAAACATGCTCTCCAATCCAATGAAAAATGCATGACAATTTATAGAATATCATTACACGCTGAATAGGGTTTATTTTAGTTTTTATTAAATGTCAAAATTGAGAACAAAACAACGCACTCAGGCTTTTACCGTCGATACTAAAATTCCTTTATTCTATGGTCTCTCCTCTGAACCACACGGTGCTTCTGATGAAGGCGAACTTTATACCAGCCTTTCCCTGTAGACGTTAGAGATTAATATCAAATATATATAAATAAATTGATTTCGCCACATATGGTGTGTCTTTTTTCCGTCTGCTTGTATATGCGCGAAGTGGCAATTAACGAAAACCCGATAAAATGCTATAACTAAGCACTAAATTAAAACATAAAACTCTAATTTGGCACACGAGATCGCAGTAGCAAGTGAAACACGTGCATAAAAAGTTGTGAAAAGTGGGCGTAGCTCGCCCTCTCATAAATTGAATGTACATAGTTCATAAGCCACTAAAGCTACAATAGTCAAATTTGCCCAACATTAATACTATAAGAACTCCTACTGTTCAAAACTACTAAAAGAGCAAAAATCTGTAACTAAATTCGATAGAGACTTAAAATTTCACACCCCAGATGGCATGAGAGGACGTACGCGAAAACGAGCTAAAAATTGGTTGAATTGAAGCAATACTTCCCTCATCTCCCATATACCTAGTATAGAGATTACCGGCCTTATGGGTCACTTTTGCTCATAACAGTGTATCTTTGTGCTTAAAATATATCAAATTGGGTGAAAATTTGACTAATATCAGGATTTTCTAACATGTGGCTGACTTTAGTCTATATGATTCCCTTTAGTCTCGGACAAATGCAAACCTTAAGAGCTCAAGAATTTTGGCATGAAAACTGAAATCCAAAAACAAACTGGTGCTATCAATAACTTAAAAATAGTTTGCAACTCCTTTCTTTAATTTTGATATTTGAAATAATTAGTTTTCATGAACCGTTAAATATAAATGAAAATAATTATATATGAAATAATTACAAAAAGAACGTAAAAATTTTAAATAGCACTAAAAAGAGTGATTTTCTATAGATAAATATTTCCTTTAATTAAAACTATAAAATAATTTCTCTAATATACCAAAAAAAAAATTATCACTGTTTATGTTGCTAGTTACCAAATTGATACAATATATAAAATTTATAAAAACAAGTAAGAAACGGCTAAGTTCGGATGTCACCGAACATTTGATACTCTCGCATGACAAGTTTCATCAAGATATCTCAATTTTTATTTAAGTTACGGCTTGCACGGACGGATAGACAGACATCTGGATTTCAACTCTATTCGTCACCATGATCACTTTGGTATATGTAACTATATATCTGACGATATATACCGTTATTAGCAACTTTATTGCGAGAGTATAAAAATCATGCCCTCTGAATTACATGAAAATATCTGAGAGAGATAATTAGGTTAGGTTAGGCACTGAGTTCTTCGTGTTCGATATCAGGGACCTTGAAAAGTTATAGTCCGATCACGACAATTTTTCCACAATGGATACCTCAGCTGAAATACCGTATTCGTGTAAAGTTTTATTCCGCTACCATCATTGGTTCCTAATGTATGTATTATACAGAGAAGCCATCAGATGAATTTCAAAATGGCGTTATATTGGACGAAGGCGTGGTTGTGAACCGATTACAGCCATATTTCGTACATGTCAGCAAGTTGTTAAGAAAATATTATATACCGAATTTCATTGAAATCGGTGTAGTATTTCCTGAGATATGGTTTTTGGTCCATAAGTGGGCGACACCACTCCCATATTCAATTTTTAAAAAAAAAGCCTTGGTGCAGCTTCTTTCTGCCATTTCTTCCGTAAAATTTAGTGTTTCTGACTTTTTTTTAGTCGGTTAACGCACTTTTAGTGATTTTCAACATAACCTTTGTATGGGAGGTGGGCGTGGTTATTATCCGATTTCTTCCATTTTTGAGCTGTATATGAAAATGCCTGAAGGAAACGACTGAATACAGTTTGGTTGACATAGCTATAGTAGTTTTCGAGATATGTACAAAAAAGTTAGTAGGGGGCGAGGCCACGCCCACTTTTCCAAAAAAATTTCGTCTAAATATGCCCCTCCTTAATGCGATCCTTCGTGCCAAATTTCACTTTAATATCTTTATTTATGGCTTAGTTATAACACTTTATAGGTTCGGTTGTGGGCGTGGCAGTAGGCCGATTTTGCCCATCTTCGAACTTAACCTTCTTATGGAGCCAATACGTGTACCAATTTTCATCATGATATCTCAATTTTTACTCAAGTTACAGCTTGCACGGACGGACGAACAGACGGACGGACGGACAGACAGACATCCGGATTTCAACTCTACTCGTCACTCTGATCACTTTGGTATATATAACCCTATATCTGACTCTTTTAGTTTTAGAACTTACAAACAACCGTTATGTGAACAAAACTATAATACTCTCCTTAGCAACTTTATTGCGAGAAATGCAATCCACTACACTGACCTTTCCTACGCCTAATACTAACGTATTAAATATATATTATTGTTTTGAAATGCAAAATTTAAACATTCTACTAAAATAATAAGAAAAAACTTGGATTTTTTTGTTTGCCGGATTTCACTTTCCGCTTTGGATATGTATGTGTGAATGTGTATGGCTGTATTTCCCTTACACAATCGCCTTAATATGGACATATTAATATGGTTAGCACTTTGCCTTTATTACCAACAATTATACTTATAACTTCTGAAAAGGGTTAAGTTTACTTACGCTACCCCTTTTAATGACTCACATGTAATAATAACCGTACATTTCAAGTCACTTTCGTCTTGCTATTCAACGACACCGCCTCCCCGCCCCACACACACACACACACCCTAACGAGAAGCGCCCAAAAACGCTAAGCGCTTTGAAATGCGACTTTTATGGTAATCATATGGCATGCCATAGACAACAACTTAATCTATTCATGTTGTTGTTGTTGTTGTTGTTACTGTTTTTGGTGTGAAGGCAATAAAAGCGAAGTGCATCAAATGCCAAACAGACATAACCATTATTTGCAGCAAAAGTCGCTCATACGCCCCGACCAACCGGCAGTACTAGACATCAGCGCGCACACACACGCACTCAGCTCTGAGCACAGCGCTGCGCATTTCCGCATACGTTACGCCCGACTGATGCGATTCACAATGTGACAGCATAAAATTAAGCGATTTAAATGTCATACAAAGTTTTGCGCGACGCTCAGACAGCCAGCTCCTCAGACGCTGCCAACGACAGCGAACTTTGCGACAGCAACAGCAGAAGAAGGCGAAAGGCAAGAAGAAGTGGCAGCAAGCGCCAAGTGACAGAAATCTATTTAATTTTATTTTCAACGTTGTTGTTGTTGCTTCTGTTGCTGCTATTGCTGCTCCCTCTGTTGGTGTCTATTAAAATACAGCCATCATTCGGTTCAGTCGCCTTGCACGCCGGCATCTGACTGCAACAGACAGATGGCGTTCGGCTGCGTTTGTGACTTCATCTGCTTGCCACGCCGCCTTTGCTACGCCATTTGCATAACTGTTGTTGAATTTGCCGTAGTTGTTGTTGTTCGTGCTGATTCGGCTGCTGATATTCGCAGAATTATTGAGTCACCAGCAGCCGTCAATATTGTGAATAGCTGCTGTACGCTCCGCTTCTTCTTTTTCCACTTCTTATTCTTCTTCTACTCCTTCTTTTTCTTCTTCTTCGTCTTCTGCATGCCTTGCATTCTGTTTGCATATTGGCCACAGCAGCGTCTCGCATTTAATTCCTTGTTCATGCGACTTCAGACAGCTGGCATCCTCTCATTTGCGAGGTGACATGTTCCTGCGAGACACCGTTACACATTCGTACTCTTACATATTTGTATGTATACCGTACATAGTTAGTTATGCGCAGAGTTGCATGTATTGTGGTAGCAAAGAGATTATCATATTTTTTTTGTACAAAATATTTGAAAATTGTTTAGAATTGCATAGCCCCAAAGGTGTAACGAAGTGTCTTGATTAGGTCAGTATTCACTTTTCGAAAAATTCGAAAAGAATTACTTACTTTGTTGTGCGTGTTGTGCTTAAGGTGTCTGCGAGAGTTTTAATTTATTGCTGGAGCAAAATGAAATTCGGATTCTTTTACAAAGTTTTCAAACAGCCACTGTCCACATAAAGCTATCTGCATCTTAATGATTTCGAAAAACACATACAAATTTTCCGAAATACTAAAATTCCAGCATCCAAAACTATTTACTTCCCTAAAGAAAGACCAAAAAGTGTCACTCCAGTCATAAAATCTCTATAAAATCTCAAAGGATCCAACTGGAAGGTATATGACCTTATAGAACAATGAGAATGCTAAGGCTCGTCAACCATAGCAGATCAAATGTTCTCATAGGCGAAGTAGAGTAATCTTCATTTGCTATTCAGATAGGGTGGTAGCTATATGCCTCCGATCTGAGATTTCTAAGAAAGAAATAACTTATGCACAACTTTCTAGAAAATATCTCTTCAAATCAAAAACCTTCCATACAGTCACTTGATTCCGATCGTTCATATTGTATGGCTGATATGTGCTATAGTGGTCCGATATCTATGGTTCCGACGAATGTATGCAAAATTTCAGATCGACATCCCAAAAACCGAGTGACTAGTCCGCTTATGTACAGACAGGCCGGTGATATGGCTAAATCAACTCAGTTCGTCAAGTTTTCTTCTCGGCATTTCTAACTTCCTTGTAAACTTAATATATTCAGTTCAGGTTATAAACAAAAAGGAAAATTCAAATTTCATGAAAGGACTTAGAACAATCAATGGAACTGAAAAGAAGAAATTCAATGCTAGATTCTGCGTCCTCGCAGATTATTTCAAAAATTACAACACTAAATCAATAAGAGAATCTTCTCAGCTGAGATCACAACACACACTGAAGAATTTTGACAATTTGGGAAACGACGTTTCCCCGCAGCCCTTCCAAATTATTATTATATCACGCTCATCATTTTTTTTTTTTTTCTTTTCAAGATTGCGGAATTGTGATTATAAGTTCGAGTACCTGCAAGTCCGCAGTTTTTGTTTTTACCATGTTTCAGCCAAAGCGGGTAGTCTTCAAGTAGTCTCTGGTATCCCGTCGGATTTGTAAGCTTAGATTTTTTATTACATTACACTCGCTTCGGATTGTTATTCAGTTGCTACACCTCAGTAATATCTCTTGACATTTCTCTGTCTCTCTGTGGTCTTTCCTTGAAGGCTCTCGCTTTCACCAGACGTTTGGTTGGAAATTTTGTTCTAACATTAAGTTTAGCCTCATCTTATACTTCTAAAATTACTCAAGGCTGCCAGAATCCTCCAATATATCGTTGGTTTTAGAGATGAAGAGACTTAAAACAATTCTGCAATTACTTTTCATACACCAATTTTGAGTTTTTTGTTTTGCCTGTATACTTTGCTAGTTCACTAGTTTCTAATATACTTGCAATTGTATGCATCAATCCCGATTCTTCTTCTCTTTTATTGGCGTAGATATCGCTTACTCGATTATAGCCGAGTTTACAAAAGCGCGGCAATCGTTCTTCCTTTTCACTGCTAATCGAACTTCTTCAAGTTTGGACAATAGAACGTCTGACCCATCGTCCTTTTATGCGAGGCTGTTGTGGGTAGGGATGATTAACCTGCTCACTTTAGCACGCCTTCAAATGGTTGCTTTTTATCTCTCGATTGCTTTCCTTTATTTGCAGTAAAGAGATTATCTTTTTTACTCAGCGAGCTTTCAGCAGAAACTTTGCATTTGAGGCTTCGTGAAAGTCTCTAAAGAAAGCGCTACTTTCGAATGCAACGAAAAGTTAATACTAATTAAATTTATGTTCCTTAAAAGTGTGACATGACTTTTTATGCCGTTATTTAATAGTTTACCTGAGAGAGGAACACTCTCTGCTGCACATCTCACTTCGGTTGGTCGTAAAAGAGTCAGAATTTGCAAAAGTACTCTTCTGGGAACCATATTTCTTGGAGTTTGTCGAGCGCATATGTGATCTTACATAGCCACATACACAAGTAAACAAACATGCACCAATAAATTCTCATCTTCGCAGCACTTGCCGTCGCTGCTATTATTTTATGCTGTCTCATTTTAAACGAAGTTGTCAACTACCGTTACGAAAATGTCACTTGATTGTGTAGTCGGGCTGCTGTGGCGCCGCAGCTTGACGACAACTGCCCTGCCACTTTTCCGTTATACTAGACACAACAACAACAACACAGTGCAACTCAGGCAGCACCTGCCTTACACACACTCACACATATACACACAGGCACTTGCGCATCATTCACTGATTTCGCATTCCTTTTGCTGTCTGTCACGCGTTCATTTTGCCTCCATTATTATATGCCGTTATTCTTTATTTATTTATCTGTGCGATTTTATATTGCATTTGTATTTATGTGTGTGTGTTTCTGGCTTCGCATTCAAATTCTATTTTCTTCATCATCTGTCAGAGACAATACGCTTCCTGTCGTTCACAGTTACATGAAAGCCTAACGACGCGGCATCAACATTTTGTCACCGAGGCTTTTCTTCCAACTGATTTTGTTGTTGTTCTTTTGCCAGCTCTGCTGCACAGCATGCACGCGGCTCACAGGTATGCTGCTTTCAGCTATTTTTTGTTGTTATTATTTTTGTTCATATTTACTTTACAACAATAGCAGCAAGCTGCCAGCCCGCTGAGCATTGGCTGTCACCCATTTCGAATCCTTTTCTAGCAATTGTCGGCATTATATAAATGTTTGCACAAACACACACACATCCAAATGTAATGTTTCAATTCCTTTGTCTTGGCAAAGCGCCTATTATGGTTGTTGTTGTTGTCGCTGTTGTCGTTTTCGTTTTTGTTTGCCGCTTGCCTTGGCTCTCTTGAAGTATTAAAGAATCATACCCTCGGCTTGGCTGCAAATGGCAAACACGCAAATGCTTGCAACAACAATAGTAACAACAACAACAATGTGGATTTTTTGGCGCTCCCAGTTAACTGTTAAGTCAACTACTTTCTGTGCATGCTTTGATTTACTTTATCCCTGTAAAGCCAAGCAGTTTCGTTTTAGTCTCAAGCACAATGCCTCGAGGGACACGAGAAGATTTACTGTAGTTGTTGTTGTTCTTTGCGGCATGTTTGTCGTCGCCGAAAATCATAGTTGGCATAAAAGCAGTCGGATATGTTTGCCAAAGGATTCATTTCCAACTTATTTGCACTGAAAGGAAATCCTCAGATCTCGAGCGCATTTCAACTGCAATTCTCTCTCTCTGCTTGTCCATATATTGTGCATGTGTGTGTGTCTACGTTTGAGCATAGAAAAGTGTGTTAATAAGTGCTTTCGTTTGCTCGTCAATGTTGACGACTGCTTTGTGTCAACAGCACAATCCACTTTGCGGGCCTCAAATTAGATTTTCGGAGGGAATTAATTAGGAAGTGAAGTGGGGCACAAGCTGCTGATTTGATTAGTTTCTGTGAAGAAATTGTGGTTTATCTTCTGGTTTTGTTGCTACTTTAAAAATAAAGTGAGCAATGTTTGTGAGTACCGTTGGCATAATTTTTTGCACTACAGCTTCTTCCAGGCACTTTAAAGGCCTATACTGAACTACAATACCTTCAGATATGTATGTTAGTCAAACCATGCGACTAAAAAATATTATATTATAAATCGATTATTTATAAATCGATACAAAAATTAAATCGGTAAATAATGAAAACGATAAAAAATTAAATCGATGTTTTCATCTTTCTACTTTAAATCAATAAAAAAATTAAAGCGATAAAAAATAAATCAACAAAAAAAAATTTAATATATTTATATTATATATTAAAATTAAACTTTAATTTAGCGAACTCACAAACTAAAGTCTTTTAAAAACGCTTTGAGATGAAAAAATTGTTCGTGATTGCTGCCATCTTCAAAAAAATTTTATTTGAATTGAAGTGATTAGAGTATATGTATATCTACAAATCAATAAAAAAATGAAATCGAAAAATTAAATTTGTTTAAGTTTTGAGAAGGATTGCCACCTACTTGGAAATTTTAAATCGGTAAGAAATTTTAAACCGAGAAAAATTGAAATCGATAAATAATTAAAACGATAAAAAACTAAATCGATAAAAAATGTTAAATGAATAAAACCTTAAAATCGATAAAATAAATTTAAATCGACAAAAAAGTTAAATCGAATAAAAAGTTAATCGATAAACAAGTTTAAATCGAAAAAAAATTAAAGCGATAAAAAATAAA
>NW_017537378.1:26982-103308 GCF_001853355.1 Bactrocera latifrons | reverse complement strand
TTATATATTAAACTTTAAAATTGAACAAACCCACAAACTAAAGGCTTTTAAAAAGACTTTGAGCTGAAGAAATTTTTGGTGAGTGCTGCCACCTGCATAAAATTTTTATTTGAATTGAAGTGACTAGAAGTAGGAAAACGAATAACTAAGTGAATTCAATGAGACTTTGAGTAAAAAATATTTTTTGGTGGGTTGCCACCTGATAAAAATACAGATGTAGATGTTGTATTTTTCGCATTCATTGCTTAATTCGGCTGATAGGTGAATAAAATTCGAACCTTATCCAAGCAATTATCTATGCCACCATGGATGGATGACAATGGTTCAATGGCCCTCAATGAGTTAACTAGATGCTCGGAAATTAACGTAACTTTTTTAAACATTTGAATTCATTACAGAACTAGTTTATGGTTTGTATTAAAAATCAAATACTTTTTACTTAACTAACCACTCCTCACACTCGTTTTAATTCCGACAGTCTAATAAATAATTTTTCATTCCAATTTTCCAATTCATGAAAAAAGATTAAAATTCATGAAAATTATTTACCGTTAAAAAGTGTAAAATTTGCATACCAAAAGTGCTCAAAAATTATTCCAACTCATGGTCAATGAATTTCCTTTATCACGCATACATACCCATAGGCTGCCTTCCGGCTTGACTTTCACTCTCATTTCCGCTGGCCGAAGCCGCTCGCACAAATCTTTCGCCAAACAGGTAGCTGCTGGTCGAGGTCGAACAGCCACCAAAGTTCAAGGGACGCCACTAACACAGACACACATCATACATGAGTGCAGGTAACTAACTGTTATAGTCAAAGTTGCCGCAGTTACAGTTACAGTAGTTGCTCAGTTGCCGCCAGTTGATTCCATTGACAACGAAATTGTCATGTCGAATATGTCGTGTTAACAAGATGTTATTATTATAGTTACACTTTGGGGCGACACTCGCACACACTCACACAGTCATATAGCAGCTGTGGCATGCCACCTTGCAGCATGCATATGCCACACTAGTGTGTGTTTGCAACAGCAATGAAACGGTAATATTTTGTTTGTGAAACGGAAACTGTGGCAGGTGAAGGACGACAACGCAAACCGGCGCAGCTGCTGCAGCTGCTGCAGCAGGCTTTATTGTGGCATGTAGAATGTGTTATCTTTAGTCATGTGGATAGTTGGCGCTCACACACACAAATACGGTTTACGGTGCGCCCATAGGTAAATATCTGCAGATAAAGTCAAAAGTTTTGCAGTTTTGCCAGTTTTTATTCGACAGTGTTGTCGTTAGTGTTGTTAGTTGCACCACGAAGAGTGAAGATGATGACCCTGCAGGGAAAAGGATTTGTTGGTGGGAAAAACTCTTGTTATGGAATTAAATATAACAAATATTTAAAGTAAAATATTTATTTATCTACACTTTTAAGAAAATGAAGAAAGTGTTGCCACATTATCAAAAAAAATTTAAAAGGAAAATTAAAAAAAAATTACATAGTTTATACATTTAGAGAGAAGGATTTATAAATCTACAATTAAAACAAATTAGACAAAATAGGGTTGCCACATATGAATTTAAAAGATGTCTTTATTTGGGAGTAACCACTTTCAATAGAATTTAATAAAATATGTACATATTAGTGGAAGATATTTATAAATCTGCAATTGAAACAAGTTAAAAACATAGCGTTGCCATATTTAAAAAATTGGAGAAATTTGTTATACAATATAAAAATATGAAAACTTTTATTGAAAATCTTTCAATATATGCAATTAGAACAAAATTGAAAATCAGTGTTGCCACTAATTTTCAAATAAAAAATTAAACAAAAACGAAAAGTTGATTAGAAATTTAGCAAATTTAACATGTTGTCAAACAACATCTAACTATGTATGTATATATACCAATATATCAGTTAGGGTTACCAGCTTTACGAAAAAATATGGAAAAATTATTAATTAAAATAAATAAAGTTAAACATTTAATATGGATACAAATTTAAATATATATAATTTTTATTACAAAAAACGAAAATTCCTTACTTCAAAACTTTAAAAATATGTTTGCCACCCTTATAAAACTTTTGAAAAAAATATTATATTAACCGGACATGCAAAATTTAAATTTGAATAGAATTGAATGGGGAAAGTTTTTGCAAACTTTTTCTTAATTAAGATTATTTTTTTTTTTTTGTTTTTCGAAGAGAGGAATACCATCATATCCAAAATTTACTATAAGTATAATCAGCAAAATATAATGAAATGAAGTTTTTTCTCTAACTATATTTTTAAAGCGACGCAGTGGAAAGTTTAACTATAGGGTTGCCATCAAAATTTAATTATTCGGCGAATTTTTAAGTAAGCTTTAAATAAATGCTAATAGGACTTTAAGATCATTAGAATATAAATGGTTCAAGCTGATCTAATTTTTTGTGGCCACATATTTCCGAAAATGAAAAACTAAACTAATAATTTTAATTAAATCAGATTGTATCATTGTACATATATGAAAATATTGTTAATCACTCACACTAACAGAGGTGCCATCTATCGAATATTTTGTTCGCTACAGAAACACTCTTAAATTTGGTTTTCTTGATAAGAGAATTCATTGTATAATTAATTTTTGTAATTACAAAAATTTACAGAAATAAAGAATTGCCATCTATGAAAAAATTGTTAGCAGCTGAAATAAAAATTTTAATTATTTTCATTATATAATTAATTTACGAAAAAAATAAAAAAAATATACGCAAATACAGAGTTACAGAGTTACCATCCATAAAAATTATTTGCAGCTGAAATAATTGAAAAAATGTCCAAAAATCATTTAAGTAAATGTTTCCTATAAGCCACACGTGTCATCAAATAAATACGTTTCTGCTCATTGCCATTGAGCGGTGTTGCCGCTACTGAGCGTACTATTCGGCATATGGCCAAGTGACATTGAGCAAATGGTTATTTTCATTGCTGCATACTATCATTATAACAGTTATTATTATTATTGTTGTTGTTGTTGTCTTTATACCTTGCCGTTGTTAAAACTTACGCGCATACCTCGTGCCAAGCAGACTTTTCATATTATTATAGCCACTATATGCTGCTATAGCTGCTATTTAACACGCTTACTGTGGTTGTTTTTGTTGCCGTTATTGTTGTGTTGGCATTTGGCATGTATGTCAAAAATTGTTGAAAACTTTCGAAATTTCACACAAAACTTTCGCAACACACACACACACCACTGCAGATTGCACTAACACACGCATGACATGTGTTCACAATTTTACACACACACACACAGACGCATACCATTTAGATCTATTTAGCTGATTGCCAGGCCACGTAGCTTCCTCGCTCGTCTCTCATAGACACATGCTCGCTTGTGCGACTCGCCAACTGACCGCCATCAGTTCATCTACTTTAGTTCATTTCGTCTGCCGGTGACATACGTTCGTGCACTTCCTTTTACTATTTCCTGATTATCCTGTCGGTTAGAGGATTCACTTTTTGCTTCTACTTTTCTCTAATTTTTTTCTATTTTTTAGCTCGTTTCTTCACAACTACTTGCACAAGTCACCGGCAACATCTGTTTTAGTTGTTGTTTTTGTAGTTGTGAAAACTTTTGGCAATTTGGTAAATTTATTTTTTGTGTGCTCTTCTCATTCACCAACACACACACTCACACACACATACGTACAAACATAAGCCAATTGGTTGTATTTGTTGTTGTATTGTTAACAGTTACTGTTGCCGCTTCTTGTTCCTCCGCCTCTTTGCGTTTGCTTTTATTATTATTGCTGTTTGTTGTTGTTAGCTTGCATTGGCAATGCCCCGAATTAAGGTGAATGCATGAAAGTTTGTCTGAGTTTATAAGTTTCCCAGGCAGTAAAGCAATTATTTACAATGTAATGTTATGTAATTGCATGTATTTATACACTCATACATCACTTCTCTTCTTCTCCTGCGGTGTATGCATTCTTGCGTGTGTGTGTTTGCTAACTGGAACGTACTTTTGACTGTTCAAGGCTCTTTTTGACAATTGATCTTCTCTTGGTTGGCAAACTTTAAGCTGTCAGTGTTGTTTTCACTTATGAATCAAGCGACCGAACTTTAAGAGTTTCAGCGTCTTAAGAAGTGGAAGATTTCTGTATGCAATTTTGGTTAATCTAGAAGATTTATTATCAACATTACTTGAAGTAAGTAAAGAGTTCTTAAAAATTCGGACGAATCGAAAATTGTTAAGTATGACGGAAAGGGATCTCGTCAGTATGTAAGACGTCCTCCCAATACCAAATAACAGCCGAAATATGCAACAAAAACTGCAAATCATGGAAATGCGAGTATCATGGTTTGGACATGCTTTTCTTGGCAAGTTGTAGGACCCATTTATTGGATTAAGGAAACATGATTATTCTTTCGTACGTCGAAATATTCTAGAAAAACATGCTGCTGTATGCCAGTAAAGGAATGGCGACTGTTTGAATGTTCCAAAGGGACAACGATTCCAAGCGCACAAGTAAAGTCGTTAAAAGGTGGTTTGAGGAAAGGAATGTCAAGGTAATGCAATGGCCGCCACTGTTTCCTGACATCAACTCCATCGAAAAGTTATGGAATGATATCAAGTATCTGTAACTCGATGTAAGACGACTTGAGTCACGGGAGGCTAAGAAGAACCCATGGGAGTCTGTTTCCTTCGAAAGATGTCAAAAACTTTGTAAGACAATGCCATAATGCTGTGCTGCAATACAAGAAAATAAATGTCGGGTTATAGAATACTAGAATAGGTATCGATTGAACATTCGTCGAAGATGGAGACCAATAAAGAGAAGGTGCGTCATATTTTACAGTTCTTCTTCAATTGAGACTAAAACGCAAGCCAGGCATCTATAAATGTGAATAGCTTTTATAGTTCCGTCACAATCAAACGCAATTTTGAATTCGACGATTTCGTTCCTGTGATTTTGATGTCAAAACCACGCTCTGGAAAGGTCAATTGTCGAAAATACCGACAAAATATTTCGTTATCCGTGATCTAAAGATTGCAGAAATATCTGTTTTAACCAGTATACAGAAAACACAAAGATGTGCAATATATTGGTCCCTAGCAAAAAACAGCTCCAGCACTAAACACCAGTAAAAGGGTTAAAGGCCCAAATGGGGATTAACGGCTCATGTAGCTCATTGGCGCTACATGCAGCTGTGGGGCTTAGAACAATGCAGAGTCAGACACTAAGCATCATTTAACTACACTTGTACCGAAAACAACTTGTAGTAAAGTCAACTCTTAGACTGAGGGAATCCTCTCTATTTGTCGCCTGTAATAAGGCTTATTCTAAGATGCTTTGTAAGTTAACGCCTAATACTACAGATCTTCGAAATCTTATGGAGTTGAATTTAAATTCGGTCTCCAACATTGCCTTCCCTTGCTGAGAAGAGCCGAAAGGAGGGAGGTATACATGGATAAGAAGGGAAAAGGATCCATACGAATGGATCCAAACTGGATAATCGACTGGTATGTGATATTTATCGCCCCACTGTAGTCTCTTCCGAATGGATATCACAGCAATTAAAGAAAGCATTATTGTTCTGACAAGCAGAGTGCTTACAGCAAAGTATACATATATATTCAAATAGTTAAGCGGCTTTGAAATCACTGCAGTGTTTTAAGATTTTGCCAAAGATACTGAAAGATTGGCTTGATCTATTAGTGTATCTAACAATATACTATAGAATGTCCTCTATTTGAATGCGAAACTTCGTATAGCATAATAATCGCAAATAACGTTCGAAGGTTTCTTGATGACGTTTCAGAGATTCCACAATTATAACTTTTTGTACTCTTGGACTTCATCATAAGCACAGTGGAGACACAATAGAATGAGTGGAGATACACCTGGTTTTAGTCCAGGTGGTTTCGCAATTTACCTCCGTCAGACAGCCACTCTATGGTAACCACCTACCTAACATTGACATTGAATGTACTGCTGAACATTATAAGCTAAGAGCGATGATCTAAAATTTGTTTCATTTTGGCATCTCTCTGGGCACTTTTGAAGTTATCATTCCTTCTACCAACTGTTTGATACAGACGTACGTCTTTCATATCACTCCCTTCTGGCATTATTGTGTATATTTAATGTAGTGAATACTTCTAGATTGATGTGCCTCAAACCATCTTAGCAAATATTTGGCCTTACATAGTGAGAGTTTAAGAGAAACTGCGTTAGAAAATGGACCGGCAGTTCTTGTGAAGCTGTGAGTTAACTTCTTGTGGATGTACATATATAGAGACTGAAAATTTAATTAAACAGAGTTTAGGAGTTGTTTTCCCCACGGTATTATAATAGACTCTAACTACAAAGTTCTAAACCAAACAGTTCAGGCTATTACATTCTACCTAAAGTACTCGATCGCCGATTCAGCGACAGCTTTAGTATTATACTAAAAGTTATTCATTCTAACGCTTTTATTTTTTTACCGCTTACTTTAACCGAATAAATCAAAATCAACTAAAACAGCTGCTTCGCGGTGAACCTTCATCATTGCGGATATACCTGCAATAGTAGTAGTAGGAAAAATAGCTCATAGAGCACAACGAGTAACCCGCCACAACCCCTTTACCCTATAGGGCATGTGTGTCAAGACAATTAAATGGGTATTAAACTGTTGCTTCGGCGGAAAAAGTTTGCCACACTTTCGAGGTTTGTTAAAAGCGATGTTTAATTTGAATTTTAATTACACGATGCAGAATGGCAGCGAAGCAGAGGAAAAAAACTCGAAGAAACGCAAAAAAACGAATAATGGCGTATTTTAAAAATGTGAAAAGTGAAGACTGAAAAGCAAAAATTGAAAACTGATGAGTGATAAGTGATGAGTGAAGTTCGGAAAGCGCAAGTTTTGCTGCAGAAACGCAAAGACGTAGCGGTACTGGGCGACAGAGCGCCACGGAGCAAGTTTGGCTGCCGCTCATTTACAGTTAGATGAGGAAAAAGTTTCGCGCCTGCACACCATACTTCTCGCCACCAAGCGGAGAACGCCCACGCGTGCGAGTAATTGCAAGGCGCCAACTCTTAACTCTTGCCCAGCGTCGATGCCTGTGTGCGTGAGTGTGTGTGTGCGCGGCAGCTCTGATTGAATTGATTTCCGTAGCTCATTTATCGCTTCACCGATTTGCTGCTAAGTTTTATCACACCCAACTGTGAGCGCGAAAACTTTGCTGCCTTGTTCGCCTGCGGGCAGAAAAAATTCAACAACAAGAGCAACAACTGTGCGCTGCAGCGAGCAAGTAGCGAACAAATAAGTGAAAAAAGCGGCGAAAAGTTTGAAAAGGCAAACAAAGTGTTGCAGCTTGTTGACTGCTCCATTTAGTTTTCGCTTCTTTTGTGTGTGTGTGTGTGTGTGTGTTTTCTATTTTTCCTGCGGTTTTTATTTGAGCGCCAAAACACTGGTCGCTCCGCTGGCAAAGTGCTGCATTCATTGCTGTTTCGTTGCAGCTTATCGATGATGATGATGTTGCTTTGTGGCAGCTGTGGCCACATAAACTATTTCGAGATAAGAAAAGGTGAGCAGCATTAACATGCAAGTGCCGCCTGTGACCGCAATTGTTTCGTTTTTCCGTGCGTTAGCGGTCGGTAGATGGTGGTTGTGTGAGTTTACCAGTTCTCGATAGAGATTTTACCTGGTAGATAATGGTACAAATATAAAAATGATGCGTGGAAACCTTTTTTATACTCTCAACAGGTCGCATAAAATTTGCCACGATGTTTGTTATATACAAAAGGCAACTTCGAAGACCATATAAAATGTTTATAAATATAAATGATTAGCGTGACGACTTGATTGGATTTAGTCACCTCCGTCTCCCGGTCCGTATTCCTGCCTCTAAATATGCTAACTAGTTCCCCAGTTTAAACGGTATTATAGTTTCGGAGCTAATGCTTTACCTTAGTTTAGCTTGATTCACCGGGTATTGGATCCAGTAGTTGTAGAAATCCTACTGAAATGCATGGAATATTCGCTCGGAATGGATTTAAGGAACAATAAATAAATGTAACACAAAATTCCAGCGCCTTGCCACGACCACTCTTGAGATTATTAGATCTAAGAAACACATTATAATTAAAATTATTCGTGAAACAGAGATGATATCGAATGAAAGAAGCGAAGCATTCAACTTCAACACCCTTTCAAACCGAGTAACCTTTTCAAAATTTTCAGAAATCAGTATCTTCTTAAAGTGCCCAATCTGTACATAGCAGACAGCATATTAAAGATATTAAAATAATGATGGCGGAATATTTTCCATTAAAAGTTTACTGCTCTTATTCAACTACAAGAACCTCATATCTTTTCTGTACAACATGATACCACACGGAACACACTTGAAAAGCTGACAATTCCGGTTTATTCTTCTACTTCCTTATTGGCGCAGACACCACTTACGCGGTTATAGTCGAGTTAACAACAGCGCGCCAGTCGATTCTACTTTTCGCTGTTTGGCGCGAAATAGAGATTCCAAATGCAGCTAAGTCCTTCTCCACCTGATCTCTCCAACAGAGTAGAAATATTTTTTTTTCCTCTGCTTGCCAGGCGTTTACTGCGTCGAAAGCTCTTAGAGAAGGAGTCTTTTCACCCATTCGGATCGCATGACCTAGCCACTCTTAATTCAATGTAGTCGAATATCTCGTATAGCTCATGACTCCATCGACTACCGTATTGCCCCTTGCCAATGCGCAAAGAATCATAAATCTTTCGCAGAACCTTTCTACCCAACACTCGTAACGCCAACTCATCAAATTTTGACATCATCCATGCCTCTGAACCATATAGCAGGACAGGAATAATGAGTGACTTATAAAGTTGAGTCTTTGTTCGTCGAGAGAGGACGTTACTTCTCAATTGCCTACTCAGTCCGAAGTAGCACCTGATGGGAAGAGTTATACTGCATTGGACTTCAAGGCTAAGGTTGTTGGTGGTTTTAAACTAGTTGCACGATAGTCGTAGATAATGACTTTGAAGGACTGTAAACAGTACGACCGCAGTTGAACACTATTGTAGAAGAATCTCTATTCAGATCTGCAGCTCGAATTATTATTTCCAGCAGGAGATTGAAGAAGTCGCACGAAAGTGAGTCGCTTTGTCTGAAACTCCGTTTGTTATCAAACGACTCAGAGAAGTCCTTCCTGATCCAAAAGGAACTTTTGTTATGGCTGGAGAAGTTTTCCCTATATAATTTCAGTATGCTCTGGGCATCAGTCACTAGATCACTTCTGGTTCTACAAGAGTTTTCTCGGATCTTGAAACCATCTGTCGCATTTTTTCGTATAATTTTTGAGCTTTATGCCTTTCGGCCACTTTGTCAAGCTTTTCGTACTGATGTATTTTGGTCGCTTTCTTTTTTGTCTGCAAATGAAGCTCGCTTTCCTCTTCAACTCTCGGTATCTACCTCATGCCGCTTGTGTTGTGATCAGATTGTTGCAAGATAGGCAGTCGTTTTCTCTAAAGGTAAGGTGCTTTGCGGCTGCCACAAATCTGTTCAGCGAACTTATATCAGTTCTGGCTAATTAACCAGGTTCGGCGAAAATATGACTCTCAAAAGCTATAAAATAAAGGGGATTTCTATCCGACTTTTCTTCTTTAACCAGTGACTGCTAAATTCATGCGAAGTTCAGATTCCCAGAGTTCACAGAGGCCACTGGAGACCACTAGAATGCAAGGGGACTGCGACAACGACGCCCAGCTTGTTCCCAATCCGATCTACCAAAGACAAGGGTGCATTCTCATGCGAGCTCAATGGCTTTGCAGTTTCCAGTGATTCCAATCCAAGTACCCAAACGAGTCTGATTATAAAGTGGTTTTATTCCATCGATATTCGATTCTACCCCAGCTAAATTTGGTCGACCTCGGTTAGTTCGGTTAGAACATACAGATGGGTAAAGGAAGCAAATTTAGAACATATGGCAAACATACGAAAATACTCATATATAACATTTCATCCATTGAACCTTCCGTATGCAATGAGTTGAACTCCTTGAATACTTAATAGCGTTGAAAGATATACCTGTAGCATCTGGTAATTTTTTTGAAATCTCATAGAGTCTCCTTCTTTAGAAGAACGAAGGTAAACACGATAAACAAAAAATTTAAACATTTGCTGACATCCACAGAAGAGCTATCAGTAAGTAGAACTCTTAGAAATAAGTAAAGAATGGTAATGTACTGAACCACTACTTTCACTCTCTCACGATTAGATTTAGCTGTGTCACAAAAACAGGTCAACAACAATAAAAGTGCTCAAAAAACCAAAACAAAAACTTTAAGTGCAGTCACACTTTTTCCAACACCCAAATCTACTCAATTTCATGCACCTCGCCAACGAAGGTTGTGACTTGCAATCAAGCTGCTGCTAACCGGCTGTCACACGCTCACACTTATTTTCTCTATTTTTGCCAATATATTTATTGCATTTAATATCCATTTGCGCATTTCACTTTTCTCATGTGTCAGTTCGGTTGGATTTTTTTCTGCACTGCTTTCTTGTTTTTCGCACCTTCACTCCTTGCCGGCAATGAAGTTACGTATACGCCCCGCGAAACCAACAAAACGACCGGCGGCTAAAATTCACTACCGGATACTATTTCGCGATAAAAACTTTATACATTGCATTCTCATGTTGGAAACTTGCACACACCCGCCGCCCGCCTCTTCGCCTCTCACACTCTTCTCCCTGCTGCCATACCACTCTCCTGCACATTTTCTTTTCACACACTTACACACGATTTTACTTACCCTGCTTACTTGCTTTAATCTTGCACTGCCATTCAATTTTGCCATTCACTTTTTTGTTGTTGTTTGCTTTCTTTGTAACTTTCCTTTTCTCCGCCACTTTTATGTCCGTCAGGAATACCACCTCGCACATGCACACTTTATTCCTTTGCACACACACACACATATATATACGTAGCCGTGTACTAATGTTTCGTTTTCACGGCGAAATGGCGAAATTAAATCGTAAATTGAAAATATGCGTTTTTCTCGCTTTTCCTCACTTTTCACCTCTCACCTGTTCTCCGGTGGATTTTTCGTTTTGGTCCTTTCGGCTCATTGCCTTTCTTTTGCCTTGTGTCTCTTAATTGCCTGTTCGCTGGCCTTACAACTGCTCAATTGAATCGTTCGCTTGTAATTCGCTGCAAGCCGCTGAGCCGCCGAGTTGCTTGCTGTCACATTGTCGCTAAATTGCTGCTGTTTTTGTTGTTGGTGTGCGGTGCGACAAGTGTCTTCCGGCTTAAGTGGCCGGTTGAATGCAGACGAAATGCAAAACAAGTCGTATTAAGCACATTGAATTTGTAGGGTCTTCTTGTGAGATGGACATAATTCATGCACAATTTATTAAATGAGGAATAATTTTCACGGAATTATTTAAGGAACTCATAACTACTAAGTACATTCTACTAAAAACGTATGCGTAGAGGACATGATGTTCTCTCAACATCCAATCTCTAGTCTCTCTAAAATTGAGAACTTTTAAGTTAATATGATTCGAGCAACGTTTTATGAGATCATAATAAAACTCAATCAACAAAGCCAATTTGACTCTGATGCGTACAATATTTTCATAAGTGGAAACAGACGTTTCACAACTCATGCCAAGTTTTGAAGACCTCCAAACTTATTCTTCTTTACTGGCGAAGACACTGCTTACGCGGTTATAGCCGAAAACTAATTACTTAACAACTAATAAAGTTCGTTTCTGATACGTCTGCCGAAACAGAGTCTTTCTAGTAATATAATCGTTACCATTCGTCAAAATGACCAATAGTAATATTTTCGATGCGCAATTTTGTGATGACTTGCTAACTTTGACAGCTGTTCACTCGCGAAATAACTATATATGAATGAAATAACACATGTAGGCAGCTGAACTGCACATAAGAGAATTAGTGAATACCTTAATAAAGTGTTATAATGGATTTCAAATAAGTCCCTATTCGACTATACCAGTCTATAGATTATTTACACCAATTATTTGTTCGAATCGCTGATCGCTAAATTTTGTCAGGTCGAAGACAGTTTTATATTCAGCCAATTTGTTTATCGGAATGCAATGTGAATATAGTAATGTAATACTAATTCTGTAATAGTAATTACAGACTACAGAGAAAACAATTGATGGCAACTTCAAACCACTAGTGGTCTTTCGAAGTGCCTTGTACGTTTCGGCCTAGTTTATTAGAATCTAAATGAGGATTCCTTGCCTAATAACACTGGATTTTCTAAAATAGTACAAGATTTCAAAACATATCATCATTATGATAAGGAATTGCTTCAAGGATATCTCACATAGAAAGGTATGACAGAAGAGAAAAGAATTCTAAAAAAAGGTGTCTTCTAGGAAGTCTCTCTCTCTCTCTTTCGGTAAGTCAGTCTTTTGTGTAATAAACACATGCGAAATACATGTGAATAAACAATGGTATTCTACACTGCGTGCCACAACCGATATGCTGAAGGATACATTTCCAGAGCGCCTAATCTCCCATTTTGGCGATTTGCACTGGCCAGCAAGGTCGCTTGATTTGATCAGACTTCTTTTTGTGGGTCTTTTTGAAGTCGCGGGTTTATGTCAACAAGCCTCAGACGTTTGCAGCTCTTAAAGGCAATATCCGTCAAGAATGTGAGTACCTATCGCCGGAAGTTCTGACCGAAGTGATGGAAAATGCTATAAAAAGGCACAAATGACAGTCAGCTGTGGCGGCGGCCATTTACATGATATCATATCCTCGACTCGATATCAAAAAATTTAAAAGACCAAATAAAAATAATCCACAAACAGAATCAAAGTTTTTAATTTTTTAAAAAACTTTTTCATTTTCCAAAAAAAGGCAATGTTTGCGCCACCTGTTTGTTACAAGCAATTTTCGGAAAAGTAAAAAATAAAGGAGTTCAACACATACCGTTGCCTCTGTTTGTAGAAAAGTACTAAAATAAATATTTTCTGGCTGCAACACATCTTACATACACTACATGTACTTTTTTTTACACTATTTTACAAGTGACAGTTAATAGACAATGTGACAAAAAAGTATCCGGAATAAAAACGGGTTCCACGCTGCGGCAGTTTCAGTTTGGGAAACAAGAAAAAATCACATGGAGCCAAATCTGGTGAATACGATGGTTTAGCGATAATATTCATTGTGTTTTTGGCCTAAATTCGGTAACAACGGCACTCTTTTAAAACAAAACAATTCAGCTTTAACGGGACAAGTCGAGCAAGGACGCGTTTCATATCCAAAATATTCAACAAAATCATTCGAACGGACTTGCGAGAGATGTCGAGCTTTCTTGTAATTCCTATAACACTTATCTGACGACTTTCAACCATCATACCTTTCACTTTTTTAATATTTTTATCAGTTGAAGAAATCGAAGGTGGTCCAAAACGAGGCATGTCTTCAACGATCTTCTGACGGCCTTTGAAGGCTTTATACCACTCGTAGGCCTGTTTTTTTGATAAAACTGAATCGACTTAGGGAATCGTCTCCGTGCGACCCTCCGAAAAATCACTGGGTTTCACAATTTTTTTTTAATGTTGAAATTAATTAATAATTTTTTTTTTTTTTTTATAAATAAACACATTCATGACGAACACAAAATTATTTCTTTATGTTTATTATGTATTGGGTGTATAAGAGTTAAATAAATTGTTGAAAAGACACTTAAAAAAGTCGATCGAGTATCGTACATCCGTGATTGCGGCTGCAATTTTGGTCCCAAACAAAAATTTCAAAAAGATTTTTAATCTGCAGGAAAGTCGCTATCGAGTTATGGAAGCTTTTCTGTCTGACAAAATGGCAAGGGGTTTGAAAAAAAAGTATCGAATTTGCATTTGCCCTTTTTTCGACAGTTTTTCCTAAAATAAAAATACTCTCTCCAAATTGGAACTAGATATCTTCAAAACTCTTCTTGTGAGAGTGGAAACCGTTTTTAAAAACACCATTCTCTGTTTCCTTTCTACAAGAAATGCTGCAGCGACCGTAATAATTTAAATTTCGACTTAAAATTTGAAATAATATTTATTACAGTGTATACTATCCGATAATGCAACAAAAAAAAATCGTTTATTCGAAAATTTTACAGTCAGACGAACTTTTAGTCAGCTGCTGTAAACAAACTCGTTGAAACATCGGGCTCACATTTTTCATATTAAATAAAGCAGTCCTAACAACTTTGCAAAATACATTTATTTAAAAATAATTTTCCGGTGGAATTAAATTTAATAAAATTTATTTTACTGAAAACTAAAAAAATTGTTACAAGGTTTTGAAAACTTATTTGAGCATTATTGAAAAATATCATAATAAAACTTCTATGCTCACAGAAGAGCTTATTTTCTAAAGCAAAATTTTTTAGACAGACTACTAAAATCATTACGCAATTCGAAAATATTTTTTCTGGACTAAAAGAAACTTGACCCGATTTTACTCATTTTTGACACAAGCGCATGACGTCACAACAAAGCTATTCTCCCCGAATTCAGTACTACAATTTATAAATTAACCAATATGTTCTGTAAAAAAATAGCCAAATACAGAGGAGTCCAAATATTTGGTTTCCAAGTATTTAAAAACTTATATCCGGATTTCGAATATTTTTTAAATGGCTTTATTTAGCTCACCCCGTTCGTTTTATTATTTATTCTTGGATCAAATTTAGTAATTCAAATTTCACCCTCTTCTTGTCAACCGATTAATCTGAAATTTTGTATACACTTTGGGTTTTGGTGACAATACAMTTATGTTTATTCATTATCATTATAAATTCAAGATGGCCGCCGCTACAAAATGGCGGATAACGTAGGTTTTATCAATCCCATCAACATGGGTATCAAATGAAAGGGCTCAACAAGCAGAATGCAATATACTATAAAAAATTGAAATCCAAGATGGCTGTCGCTACAAAATGGCGGATAACGTAGGTTTTATCAATCCCATCAACATGGGTATCAAATGAAAGGTCTCAAGAAGTAGAATACAATTTACTATGCAAAATTGAAATTTAAGATGACTAATGATCAGCCCCTGGTGGGGATAGAGGGGAGGTCCTGAAAGCCCCAGGTGTGAACTAACTCGCAAATTAATTTTTATCCCCCTCCCTCCCCATACCCCCGAACTGTAGTGAAACAAAAGGGGGCACATGGTGAAAAAATTTAAAAGGTCATAAAAAAACTGACACATACGAACGCCAAACCCTTTGAGGGTTTTACTATACTAACCTAGTACCATCAMYCTGACTTGGAATTTCTCACCCCCCAGATTAGCTGTTGTACTGTGTAACAATTTTTTATCAATCCCACCACTATGGGTATCAAATAAAAGGTCAATATACTTAGGTGCAAAACTGTTTGAAGAAGGTCAAGCCTACGTAGGTCTTAGTAGAGTAAGATCTTTGCAGGGACTACGTATAGAGAAGTTGGACTGCAATAAACTAACGGGCAAGAAACCTTGCAATAATGAAGCACTAAATGAAWTAAATAGAATGCGAAATAAAAACTAAAAACTAGAAAATAAAAATAGGTAAAAAAAACTTTTTAAGTTAAACGGTTTTATGTTAAACATACATTGCAATGTTTAAGATAAATGTACTAAAAACCAAAAAATAATAAAATAGAYACAGYCRTGGGAATTATAAACATATGCATAGACTAGACTAAAATAAAACCGTGGGGCACGTCAATTACAAAATTTAGTATTTCCAATTCCAAACTTTAATATTATATTATGCATTAATATTGTAATTTATAAAAGATTAATTGCATTCGTAACTAAAATTAAAAAAAAAACTATCTCAAACAAAACTAAGCAAATTAGCCAATTTATTCAACGCTCTTTAAACAGTTCTAATTTAAGAAAAATATGTTTCTCTCAGTACACTGTTTGAGAATAAACCAAAAATAGTCTGACACTAAAGAGCTCACCAACAGCTGTTGCTGCCACCAGTGGCAAACAATTATAGCGCATTGAAGGTGCCGTCATCATTTGATTTTATACACAACAACAACAATTTCGCATAACGCCAACAATAATGAGGAGAAACTGCGAAAATTCGCTGGATGCCAAAGTGAGCGACCAAATAATAGTGTCAGTTAACTAACAACTGCTAGAAGTACAACAAGCGCGCACAAACACAAACTGTTTTATGTGCGTGCGTGTGTGATTGTGTGTTGTAGAGCACGCGTTTGAACTGCGCACTCTGACAGCAGCCAACACTAACTGCTGGCGCTTTGGTAATGGCGAATGGAAATTACTTTCCATTAGCATCATTGGCAGGCGACTTCGCAGACTAACACAGCACGAACCAACACACTGACAGCTGACAGCAAATGCCAGACAGCAGCTAACAGCGGCGCCAAACAACAACAAAGCGCCTTATTTTGCAATAGCTGTGGCCATGGCGCTAGCATAGTACGTGCCACAAGCGCACAAAGCCAGCAAAACTAACGGCAAATGCACATACATACATACATATATGTGTAAATTTATAATCATACACATACAGTTGCAAACATTCATGCATATGGGTGTGTGTGTGTAATAGCAGCGGTAGCTAGTCGCTTGCCACTCTTTCGACGCTTTCAAATTTCGTCTATGAATTCTTCAGCCAAACGCAGCGTGTGTGTGTATGTGCGCCAACTATTCACCAACTTCATTTATATGCTAATAAGACACCTGTTTCTGTTATTATTCCTCTGTTTAGCTGATGTTAACTAGACAATTCTATTGGCTTGCACACGTTTACACACACACATACATATATACACCGCTATGATCATACCTCGTGTCTGTCATAGTCTGCGTGCATATGTGAGTTGATTATTGTTGTTGTTGTTGCAACTTTTGTCCTTCAACAGCAGCTTATTGCATATACAGTGGCAAGCATTTGCCGAATTTTGTGAATTTTCAATGAACTTTGCGCATGTATGTGTGCGTGTCATATTGACATAGCGCTATTAGCTTTAAAAGCAACAACTACAACAACCATCAAAAGCAACATCAAAAACGATTAGTCGCCACTATTGACAGCGGCAATAAAAGGACCGCTCGGTAGGCAACCCAAACTAAGGTACGTATAAAGACAAAGAGACACACATATATATACAATTGCCGTTATAAGCATACAGACACTCATATATGCACCAATATTAATGCAGTTTTCGAGTGAGAAGTGTTAAAACTGCAGCCAGTGACTTTCGCATATGCATATTTTTATATATACATATGTGTGAGTATAAGTATATGTATGTTTGTGTGTGTAATTTCCGGCTCTGCCTGTTTGTTTGACGAGAAGCCATCGAGTGCCCGGCGCCACTAGTAACTTCAGTCCAATAGTCAATAGTTGCGCATTCATAATCATTCTTGTTGTTGTTGTCACTACTGTTGTTGCTAATATACCACCAAGTTGCGAGAGTTGTTGCTGATGTACTACCAAGTTGTTATTGTTGTTGCTAATATGCTAGCAAGTTGTTATTATTGTTGCTAATATACTACCAAGTTGTAATTGTTGTTGCCAAAATACTACCAAGTTATTGTTGTTATTGTTTATTTACACCCCGATTTACCCGCAACATCCAACACCAACTCGTGTAAGTCCTCACTGCTGATTTCACCTTTTGTCACCTTTCGCAGTTAGTCGCCTTTGTCCGTTCTCCGCTTTTGCATTTCAAAATCTCTACACGTCTTTTAGTCATTCGGTCCCTGGTGTACTCTCTATTTTCCAATAAATATTTTGTTGTTCTTTCATTTGCATTTCAATGAGAGTAAAAGTCACTTGCAGCGCCGAGGTTAATAACATTTGACGCCTGACTTCGAGAAACCCTATGAAGCTGGCGCTGCGTTGTCGCCTAAGTGTGCAGGTGTCAATAGCCTTTGGGGTTAAGAGAGCTTTATTTTGATTACCATTTAATTATGTAAATGTTTACACAAAGCATTTGATTTCGTGGCAAACACAACAGTTTTGTAATTGATATAAATTATATTTAAGTTGCCTGAACATTGGCGATTTTTTAGCAGTCGACTATGAGTGGAGTTCTGACTTCATGTTAGACCGTTCTAAACGCACAGTTTTTTAGCGCAGTTCTGTCCCTCATATAGGAGTCTCATACATCAGTATTGACTGGCTGACTTTAGCTGGTAAAGCTCTCCTACTTTGTCTAGAGCCACCAGTGTTAGCCATTATTCTCGACAGAGCCGCTATCACTGTAGCTTCCTTGCCACAGGCTTTTTCAACATGTACTTTGAAATTTAGTTTCATATCAAATATAACGCCAAGGTACCTCAGTGAGTTTTGCGTTGTAAAACTGTATCCAACTATGTTTAAACTGAACGTTTCTAATTTTTTTCTGCTCGTTATAAGCACTGCTTCCGTCTTTTCTCCGGCCAGCCGCAACTTAGTTACCGTTAGTCAATGCTTAATTTTTGTTGTGATCGCATTGCAGAAGTTTTGGATTTGAGAAAATTCTTTGGCAACTATCGCCACAGCAATGTCATCCGTATAGCCAATTATTTGAGCCTCTTTTGACAGCGGTAGGTGTAAGGACCCCATCGTACATTCCATAGCAAAGGACCCAGTACGGAGCTCTTCAACTTCGTCAAGTAAGGAGCTTATCTTACGCAAATCAAGTTTTCTTTTGACGGGCAAAATATTTCACCATTGGGTCCAGCTGATGCCAACGACATTAACATTGGACGTAGCAGGCAGAATATCTCCGAAGTTTTTGCGACTATCGAGAAGGGCTCTCTCAAAAAGGAAAAGACGAAATATACGCAGTCTTCAGGCAGAAGGTAGCAACTGAGAACTATATGTTTGAAGCAGTCAAAAAATTTGTTCACCTTAGCACCGCCATCATCAGCAAAAGTGATGCCATCCTGGAAATACAGAGAAAGATAATAGTTGCGAATTCCTGTTGTTACGAGCTCATTACGCAGTTGACATGTCGAGTCGTCCCTAAACACATAAGCAATACTATTTAAGTTACTGATAGTACACGTTCAGTATGACACTGAAGCAAGTACGATGTCAAAAACTAGGGAGCTAAAAATCTAGAGAAAAAAGTCAAGATCCTTTTACACGTTGGCGACTCCATGTGTATCCCGACAAACGACATAACCACTGTTCAGGGAACAAGGAAGATGGTTTATGAAGCTCCAGCGAAAAAGATGTTCGATGCGAGAATCGGTAGTAAAAGGCAGTGATGTAGACGGTAGATTCTTACTAACTTCTTCCATTTCCATCTCTCTCTCTCTTTTTTATTATCTCACTACCAATTCCCCTTTTAGTTATAGAGAACTACTTTGACATTCATAATTTTATCGTAAATCAACTTAATATAAACATACATCTTTAATGGAATCAGTCCCTTTCTCTCATTACCTCTCTTAATCTTTCCTTTTTTTCACTCTCTATCAATAACCTCTCTCCTGATCATAGATCTCTAACGGGATCACTTACTCTTTCTCGACTTCTCTAATTCTCTCTCTCTCTCTCTCTCTCTCTCAATAATCTCTCTCATTCTCATTTTTCTCATATGATTAAATTGTCATTTTTCAATGAAAAATATTGTACTTTCACCTACCTCGAACATATGAGCTTTAAAACTTAAAGAACCAAAACTACCAGAAATAGGACTTCATTATTTTCTACACAAACACACTCACTTCTCATATGGGAGTGAAATTAGAGAGGCGTGTGCACTATTTTTTTTTTTTTTATTATCTCTGTATTTGCCGTTAACCTCAACTCGTAATTTCGCTCACTAAATGTGCAATATACTTAATAGCTATGCATTACGGCATGCCGAATAGCTACATGAAAAACGCACACAAACAACAACAGTTGCAAAACAAGCAAAAACCAATTTATACAACACAAAAGAAGAGAAACAACAAAACCCGAGCAACTAGTTTGCAATTAATTCCGCTACAGAATCATACGTTGCAGTCCAAACCTCCGCCTCGGCACCGCCTAGCAGCTCAACTTCGGAGCCGGAGCAGCACGCTGGCCACAACTGTTGAGCAACGAAATTACCAAATTTGCTGCAAAAATCTTCAACACAAAGTGCGAAAATTAAAAGGTCAGCATTTTTTACCACACACCCGACCAACCGAAATGGCAAAACAACAAGTTTACGCTACACACATAAGTAAGCATAACAGTAACGTCGCTCAGAGCGTGTGCTAATTTCAATTTGGTTACCTTATAGCAGTGTGCTGGAGTCTTGGCTGGGGTTGTGGTGTTGCTAGGTTGCTTAACTGCTTTTTTAGATGCTTTTTGGGTGGACTGTGTACGCTGAAAGAAACTGAGTGAAACTATTAGTGAATCGCTCGACATTCTGTGGCCAATTCGGTGATGCCATTAAAGGTACCTATTTTTGGCATTGAAGTTTCAGAAATTAACTAAAATTCGTTGTTTAGGACTGTATACTTACATATACGAATGAAATATAATAAATTTTGGTTTAAATAGTTTCTACAATGTCGATATGTATTGGTAAGATATCCTTTCAAATATGTTGGAAACTTACTAATCGCTTGTCGAAGTCATAAATCGCTTTTTTCTTTCAGCCGAAATGCATTTCTGTAATTTTCAATGGGTTTATGATAACTACGGGAATGTAAATATTCTTACAATCCTGAACTTCTAAAGATTTATATAACAACAATCTTTCACGTAGTGCGTTTTTATTCCTATTTTTAAGGCCAAAATATGTTCCGCCATTGGTGGTAGTTATCTCGGACGAAAAACCTGTCATAACAAAATTCCTGTCGGTCCTAATTTCCAGAATATTCTGCTGTGGTTATCAATGAATCAATGAATCATAAACATTTCTTTAGGGAGCGTAATCTTCCATCTTATCCGTAGTAATATATTTACCAACCTAACTTACATCCATGAACTATTTGGCCGATGTTCGAGGTACACAACAAGAAAACTCAAAATGCTCTTAATGGCTTCATGAAGTTCAACAAATTTCTTATCATTAATCTTGCTTTTGGATATAGTAATTTGATGATGATGACAATTCAAGTTTRTAACACCCAGAAAGAAACGGTTCCGACAAAATTTATGATTAAAGTTTATTTAGCCATGTTCGCATGTCTGACTATACGGAGTTTGTCCGGAAAGTAATAGAACTGCTTACCTTGCGCCGCGACTGTACTTCGGAACGTGCGCACACCGGCTAGATTCGGTAGAAGGCGTTCCAATTCTGTGTGAATCGGTAAATCTGCGTCAGAGACGTTTGATATGATCAAGCAGGCTTAACCAGATGTTGCTTTAGCCGTGAAAAGGTCCCTGATCAATAAGCAAATCCAAAGTGAAAACGATGTCTATTGTCTTTTTTAACATCAAAGGCCATGACCATGAATTTGTTCTCCATGGTCAAACGCCAAGTTTCACGTGGAAGTCCTCAGAGGCTCAGCTTGCAAAAAGCTGCCCATTTGTCAGAACCGTTGATATTGGACTACTATATATGTAGCTATATGCTACGGCTCGCAAACGAACTGAATGGTCAAAATCAAATTGTTGTATGAAAGCTTTTTTAATTGTGAAGGGTATTCTAGCTTCGGTCTTTTTTATTCAGTAAAATGTTTTTGAAATATTTGCAAGGTATTTGTGCCTCAAGCTAAATAGAATTATTAGTTCGTCCAATTTTAAATTAATTTTAGAAAATTTCTGAAACAATAAACATGTTTAACCAGCTTCGACTTGAACATGCCTGATTGTGTATTCATCCGTTGACAGCTGTGAAATTTGCTTCAGATCATACCGCGGACGATGAATTTTCAATTTTTTTCAAATTCTACTAACGGTTTCGCATAGTATTACGACCACATTACGGAACCGAAAATTCAATTAAATCATCCCCTGGCGCAAAACCACACTCACTATAACCAATTTGCCGTCGGGCAATTCGTAGCACAGTTTTGCGCGCAGACAGCTACCTTTAAAGTTTTATAGACTCACACTCACCACTCCCATACTTAACTACTACAAATTCACTTAGCAACTCAGCTCGGCTCATTTTCTCAGTGGTTAACTCATTCGTACAACAATTGTTCTGAACGAACTGAACTCAGTACGTTATATTGCTCAGGTTTGTATTTGTGTGCATTTATTTTCGTACATTTTGCAGCATTTCATTTTAGTCGAAGCCACAAAATGAGGTTAAAATGTTAAAAGGCAATCGATTGCCATTTAATTAACTATCCAATTACAGAAATATTGTGTGAGTTATTTCTTTTTTCTTTTCGGCAATTGTTATTGCTTGTCGAAGTATTGAGTTTTCGGATTTTACATCACTTCTGCTACTGACAGCTTCGGCCGCTCGGTTGCCGTACCTTCATTCGGCACAGACTTTTGTCGGTTTAATAAATTTGCATTTTTTGCATTCGCCAATACATACATACATGCACACATGACAATTGTTATATTTATATTGATGTATGTGCGTGTTTTGAGGCATACATGCAGGCGCATTTCATTGCAATATCCACATGCATGTAACCTATTTGTCGCTCGTTGCGCCCTAATTGAATTTCCTTGTATTTTCATTGACAGTTTGGACTTTGCTTGCTTCTGGAGGAAAGAGAGTGGGTAAATAAAAATGTGTAATTTCAATTAGATTAAAAAATTAAAGAATTTACAAGTGATTAATTGCAATTTACACTCAGTTCTCGTTATGAAAGTGCTTTTGACGGACGACAATATTCATTTATATATTTTATTATTTTCTGCACAGCTATTCTCAAATTATTAAGTTTCATAAACATGAGCTTTTGCAACATTTTATGGATTTAGTATTAAACACAAAAACTAAGTTCCAAATTCAGAATCTTTGAACTCGCCCTAAAAGCACTTATATTTGTTTACATCAATGCGCCAAAAGGTAGGCAACATTTTAGTATGTAGTGTAATATATAACGTAGCCCTTTAACGACCGCTCTATAATCGAGATTACTATGGAAAATATATTTAGAACCCAATAGATAAGTAAGACTATATATAATATGCCGACAAGATCTAAAGATAGAGCGGAAGTACAGGATGGAATCCCCGCACATGAGTGGCGACAGATTTCGCAAGAGTCCCCTCTCCTCCCTCGGCAAGAAGCCACAGGTCGTTGTTTACCGAAATCGCAAAACTTGGCGATTCAATAAAGAGTGAAAAGGCTGAAAGGACTTGAGGCTCATACCCTTAAACCAGGGGTCTCTCCTCTCAGTGTCGCAAAGGAGGTTATAAGCTATAGCTTCGATTGGGTGAAAGGATGATGGAGACAGAAGATCCAATCGAAAATTGAGATATATATCGTCTCGGACGCGGTGAGTACGGGACGCTTATTCCAATTAATCTGCAGCATTCACAGGCGGCGCCCATAATGCAGAACCTAAGAAATTTCAGGAAAAGAAATTGGGATCTGTATTGTAGAAAGCTTCCATTAGTTCTTCTAACCCCGCGGGAAAGGAACCCGATCCTACCCGCGGGTGCGGCTAAGGCTACTCTTGAATGCTTTTATTCTCTGAAAACTCAGAAAGATAAAATGAAAAGTTTTTGGTAGATATCGGTGCAACGGAGACCGGATCTTCGACCAGTAGACTTTTCAACAAAGACCATAGAAGTGACTGTAGAGACGAGCCACGGCAAAAGTCTTCTGCGGAAGTGTAGAGGGAACTTGAACTTGCCTTACGGCTTAGGCGCATTCGTGCGATAAATCCTATTTTACTAGGGCAACTACGAAATGCTTACGTTAGATGAATCGTGAACAGCGTTTAGTCATTGAAGTAACTCACAGATACTCAAATCTCGCAGACAAATTTAAAAGCTCCAATTGATTAGTCTTTAAATTCAAATTCAACCCCAATTTTATATTTTTTTAACCAAATTACATGTAATTAAAATAAATTTTGGCAACAAAATCATCAACACCAAAAAAACAGTAAATTTCATTTTTAAAGCCGACAAATAATCAGAGTAATATGTACAATGCCAAAATTACAAAGAGTGTGTTTCGCACTGAATATTGTTTCCGACTTACAAACCTAGATATTTCCCTCCTACACCTACACACCCTGTATTGCTGTAACAGAGCTTGTGTGTCTGAATCGAACAATGCGCCACTTTTCGCTTTTCTAATTTCAATTATGTGGTAATTTAATTTATTTAGCAAAACAATTTATTTATTTATTCTTCGTTTATTCAGCCGCAAAGCGCCAATTAAATGCTGATTAGCGAAAAAATTAGGAAAATAAAGTGCGCAACCGGGGAAAGGCTGCGAAGATGGAAGAATTTGGTTAGTAAACGAAAATAATTTAATATGTGCATGGTTAGTGGATTAAAAGGAAATTAATTACTTGATTTATCAGTTGAAATCATTCGACTTCAGAAAGAACAATATTACTAGTGTCATTCAAAGAACCAACGAAATCAAAATTAGGGATATCCCAACTGCCTTCCCTTGCTTGTCTCTTTTTATAGATAGGTAGAAATAAAGGCAGGTAGTCGAAATAATCGACGTATTTTTTTATTCTTTTGAAGGAACTAAAAAATATATAAATACACTCAAGGTTATCATAAAGTGGTATTGATTAGGTAAAGCTTCACTAATCTTCTAGTAAGGGTTTCTTAACTAGAACGCATGCACGCAACGTACTCCGTGAGCTACCATTGCATGCCGAAAAAAATACGAGTTGGTGCAGTTTGTGGGCCGGCGGCGTCATTGGGCCGTACTTCTACCGTGATGATCAAGACCGGAAAGTTACTGTGAATGGGAATCGCTAAAGACCTAATTCTAATTCAAATCCGTCCAGTTTGGTGTAGTTTGCGGCCTAAGATATTAATAGTTCAAAATAAATACAGAGAATTGAAGGAAGTTTTACTACTTTAATACTTTATTGACATGCTCGTCTACCCTCTTTCTTAAATTTAGTTGGGTAATATTATATTATTGCAGCTTTCTCAATTAATTTGTTTTTCTTAGCTTCCTTCAAGTACCTGCAACTTGTTCAACCAAATGACTTCACAACAAAGTTTTCTGTGAAATATAATATAACCAAAAAATACATAACTGTTTTTATATGGATTTCTGAAACATGTTTTGTTCTTATTTATTGTATAAAGAGAAATGCAGCACTATTTTATATAATAATTCAGAAAATAAGAGAAGTACTACAGTCGTTTATCCACAGAAATCGACAATGAATTAGTTGAACTCAATATTATTGGAAATCAGTATAGAAATTCAAATCATTCTGTTGGCCACCAACGCGTAGGTTTCTTTTTATATTTCAGAATTTGGCAACACTAGTGTTGAAATCTGGCAACTTAAAACTTTATCATAAAGTGGATTCATTCAGCAACAGTGGATCGATGAATTTAATTCAATTTTTGGCGATGAGACTCGTACTATGTATGTGCAAACCAATATTGCCAGATCGGCATGTGATTTATGGTAAGATAGACACTACTATAGGGTAGTAGTTCCACCATACATTCAATATTGTATGGACATTTGACTGTACAAAAATATTTGTTCACGTTGGAGACTACACATTAAGCCGATTGCTCAAAAAAGGCTCATATCGATTTGTCGAAAGAATTGTTAAACAAGTAAGGAAGGGCTAAGTTCAGGTGTCACCGAACATTTTATACTCTCGCATGATAAAGTGATAATCCAGATTTCAGGCGTGGTTGGGAACCGATTTCACCCATATTTGGTACATTCAATCACGGTGTTAAGAAAATATTATATACCGAATTTCATTGAAATCGGTTGAGTACTTCCTGAGATATGGTTTTTGGTCCATAAGTGGGCGACGCCACGCCCATTTTCAATTAAAGAAAAAACCTGGATGCAGCTTCCTTCTGACATTTCTTCCGTAAAATTTAGTGTTTCTGACGTTTTATGTTAGTCGGTTAACGCACTTTTAGTGATTTTCAACATAACCTTTGTATGGGAGGTGGGCGTGGTTATTGTCCGACTTCTTCCATTTTTGAACTGTATATGGAAATGCCTAAAAAAACGACTCTATACAGTTTGGTTGACATAGCTATAGCAGTTTTCGAGATATGTACAAAAAAGTTAGCAGGGGCCGGGGCCACGCCCACTTTTCCAAAAAAATTACGTCCAAATATGCCCCTCCCTAGTACGATCCTTTGTGTCAAATTTCATTTTAATACCTTTATTTACGGCTTAGTTATGACATTTTATAGGTTTTCGGTTTCCGCCATTTTGTGGGCGTGGTAGTGGGCCGATTTTGCCCATCTTCGAACTTAACCTTCTTATGGAGCCAAGAAATACGTGTACCAAGTTTCATCATGATATCTCAATTTTTACTCAAGTTACAGCTTGCACGGACGGACGGACAGACGGACAGACAGACATCCGGATTTCAACACTCCTCGTCACCCTGATCTTCTTCTTCTTAATTGGCGTAGACACCGCTTACGCGATTATAGCCGAGCTAACAACAGCGCGCCAGTCGTTTCTTCTTTTCGCTACGTGGCGCCAATTAGATATTCCAAGTGAAGCCAGGTCCTTCTCCACTTGGTCCTTCCAACGGAGTTGAGGTCTTCCTCTTCCTCTGCTTCCCCCGGCGGGTACTGCGTCGAATACTTTCAGAGCTGGAGCGTTTTCGTCCATCCGGACAACATGACCTAGCCAGCGTAGCCGCTGTCTCTCATCCGAGGCTGTTGTTGCGTTGTCATTGGGGTGGTTTTTTTACGTGACGGGTCCCAAACCCAGCGCAGGGGTTGTTTGCGAGCAAAGCACTTCCAAGTAAAAGGTTGCTTGTTGTTTTCTTTTTTTGTTTTTTTTTTTTTTTGGTTGGAACAACTTGAGTGGTATAAAACCATTTGTTTGCCAGTTGTCTCTAAAGTCAAAACAATGCGAGCTCTTAAATCGACGGAAATATTTGCCTTTTGGAGTGCGTTCGCTTATCCACCGTATAGACCTGACTTAGGACCGTATGATCTCTTTTTATTCCCGTACGTAAAAGATTAACTAAGAGGTTAACGTTTTTCAATACCTGAGGAGGCAGTTAATAGTTTCAGTAAGCATGATTTGGAGAATGCACTCAATCAGAGTAGCAAAAGAGCTTCCAAAATTGCTTGAGTATTTGAAAACAATATAGTGTTTTCGATTAAAATAAAAATTAATGATGAAAAGTAATGATCTTCCGAAAGAAAAATTATCGGAAGAACGGGGCTGCCGGATCGAGAAGACTGTACGGAATGTTTATGGCAGAGCACCAGTGAAACAATGGAGCATCTTTTGCGCACCCGTGCCGCATAGGCAAGACTACGCTGTCAGCATCTGTGGTCCCCACGGTATGATAAACTGGAGGAGGTATCAATAGTGAGGCCGCAGAGTCTTTTACTACTTTTCTTAGAAATAGGAACTGAACTTCATTGCAAAGAACTAAAACTAGTCTATACGTGGATTATTTGCCTACCAGTTTAACACAAACCTAACCTAATCCCGAAATATAAAAGGCAACCTACGTACCATAAAAAATGCGGAAAAAATAAAAATTACGAAGGTCACTTTCAAAGCATATTGCTATCTCTACCCAATTTAATATCAAAATAAAAAATTAAATTTGGAGAAAAAAAAAGAATAATCAGCAAATTCTCCAAATTCTAAGCGAAAAAGTAAAAGAGTAAGGAAAATGTAAGAAATTAGAAAAAAAAAAAAGTATTGAGTTTTATGGCAGCTCATACAATTGCTGCGACCTAAAAACAATAACAAAAAAAACGAAAAACAATGACAACAAAAATTAAATTTTACGCGGTTCAATCAACTAAAAATTGCAATCATAAAATTTTCGGCTGACCGCACTTTTGGCTGCCAATTGGCAGAACAAAAAAGAAAGAAAGGAAAAAACGAAAGAAGTAAAAGTAATAGAAAATCTAAATAAAATAGAAAGAATTTAAGTAATGGAAAGCGTGAAAAAGTGTGAAAAAATTAGAAAAATATAAAATTTAATTTTAATGGAAATAAAGGAAGGAGCAACGCCATAACAGCTGTTAATTAATTTTTATTTTATTTCATTTTTTTTTTTATTTCTCTTTTCTTGTTTTTTTTTATGCTTACTAATTAAGTCCAGCCAAGCACCCTTTTCCACATACTAATTTCACAAAAAACTTTTCCAATTTATTTCGCTCCTCCAAATGCAGTCTTTCGGCCATGTGAAATTTTTTTTAGAAAAGTGTCTAATAAACAACAAACAAGTAAATTAGTGAAAGGTTCTTAGTAACTGGACAAATAAAATATTATTTGAAAAATATAAGAAAATTACCAAAAAAAAACGTGTATACGGTCTAACAAAAAAAAAACAAGCAGAAAGTTGAAAAACAATAAAAAAAATTGGCTTCAAATAATCTTGAATATGAGAAAAGCATCACAAAAGGACCAAAGCAAGACTTGGACACATACAAAAAGGTTATCAAATTCAAGCACGAATGAAGAAAATAAAAGCAATTCTCCTTTTTTTTACTTCACCTAACTTCAAATAACGCAATAAAATCATTGTTACCGCAGACACAACAACAAATACAGCGCTGAAATTTCGTACCACGCGCATTTTAACTCGGCACATTGGCTGACGTCGCGTCGCCAGCGGAAGCATTTGTAATGCAATCTAGCAATTTCCGTCATAATGATGCCGCCAGCCGCAGTGAGGAAGCGACTAGTGCCGCAAATAAAACAAAGGAATTACTTACAACAACAAAGACAATCGTGTTGTAGTCGCTGCTTACTGCTATTTGGCAACTTTGTGAAATTGGCACGCGGCTTGCATTACTCTGTATACCGTTAGAGCGAATGCCACTCACGGTACTATTTTATTTCTTTTTTTCTTTTTATTACACGAATGCAACAGTGGCGCAGTCGTGTGTGCTCTACAAGCCAACTGCTGTTACTAGAAATAGCTATGATCGTACATGTTAACAACTTAACTACTCAGCGCAAAGTACTTCCTTACTGAACAATAATAATAAATGTTATTTTACGTTTTAGAAGAGCTAATTTCAATTAAAATGCTCTCAAAGTGACTGAATTTGTCTTATAGCTATATTCGATTCGCCACTTTTTTGCTCGTTAATTTTTATTTGTTCGATTCTCAAATCTCCAATTATAGAAAAGTCAAAGCCATCTTCTTATTATCTCAGACTCTGATTAACCCTATTTAAATTCGAAAATAGATCGATTATGCTCCTCAATGTTCAACATTGGGTTTGCATGGTAAAAAAACAATACCTTTTTTTGTGAATTTATTTCCCAAATCTGGATTGAGTAATTTTATTCGGATCTTTTGTACATTGTAGAGCACACTTTTGACAATCTAAGATAATTTTTTCATGCAGAAATATTGAGGCATAAGCCGGTAACAGTGCTTTCCCCAGAACGTCTTGAGGAAAAAAGAATTTGCGATGTTCACTATAACTCGGCCGAAAATTATATGAAAATAAAAAATAAAGAAAAATTAGTTAAACTGTAATCAGATCTTCTCCACAATGTTCTCTGATATTTTTTTTTTTTTTTGCATTCAAAAATTTTTGGTTTAATGAAAAAATTCAACTCGATTACATATTGTTGGAAAATTGCAATAAAAAATAACGGAATAATAGATCGATGAAAAAAAAAAAAAAATAATCATTTAATAAACGTTGGGTGGGGTTGTATTTTATATGTTAAAAATGTGTTCAAAGTTTGAAATGAATCGATGAAGTAGTTTTGAAGTGACAGTGAACACGGACTTTGAAAAAGCAGTTTTGAGAAAAACGCGTCTGCAGCTGCACTTTTATCCCGACCGCCCTCAGCCGTTAGAGTTAGAGCGTTAAAGGCCAGCAGACTAATAAGATGATAACTCTAAGAATACTACTTCTATCGACTTAAAATTTTAAGGACATATTCTTGAAGTGTTAAACAATAAGATAAGAAAAAARATCGATTTTTCGAAAGTGAAAACCCATAGTGATATTTATCCGATATCGCTCATCGTGCTGACAAGATGTGGATTTATGAATATAACGCCGAAACGTCGAAGCTATTCAATAATTTAGCGAGTGACGCTCCAAACATGAGGGGAAATCAGAAAAACACAGTTTTCGCTTTAAGGTACTGAAGTTCATCCCAGCCGAAGTTTAAAACAATTCTATAGAAAATCGGATGAGGTAGGTTGAGGAGTCTATTTAGAAAAGCGATAATAAAGATTGGTTTCGGAAAACCTAAAAAAAAAATAATTTTTACTCCTGGTCAAAGTTGATTAGATAAGTACTTGATTTCAGCACTTAAAGAAGAGATGAAATCTGGTAAAGGTTGAATTTGGGTTTAGAACCAACGCCCAACAACATGCACAAATACTATTTACAGCCAGGTACAAATAACAACTGTTTGCCTCAGCTCACCCTCTGTGCTGTATATATCACTAGATCTGCATCTCTTCAATCATGATATATACTACCGTTAACCAAAATAAAAGGCACATTTCCCCATTTAACCTTGTGTAATCTAAAATAAACTAATTCCAACTTTCATCGTCCTTAGAATTCTCTCCGCTCACACAACCTGTACAGTGAGCGGCAGACTCACCTTTAAGTTCCACACTTGCAACAATAGGTGCAACGTCGAATTCATACATTTTGCCTTGGCTGCTGCGCACCCACCTATACTCCGCCCTCACATTGTCAACGTCCAAATCAATTATCCACCGCAAAATGCCAAAATGCTCACTCCCCGCTTTCAAACCCCAAACAAAGTTATGAAACACTTTGCGAACAACAAACAATAGCTGAACAATAAACGAACATGAGATGCTGTTAAGGCCAACTACAACAGCAACAAATGTCGAAACTAAAAGCATAACAACAACTACTCGTACAAGAACAAATGCAGCAACATTTGAGTCTAAGTAGGCAACAAAGATCCGAGCGGCGAACGTGAAATGAATTTGTTTAAACAATTGCGACTTTACAAGCGTTGCTGCAACAGCAACAGCAACAGCAACAACAACAGAAAACAAAAACACAGAGTGAAGTAAAATAACAGTGGAGCAACGAGGCTGCAGGCGTGTAGCATAAAGGGTACAAAAACGAAAAGTGAAAGCGGCAACAAGCAATGTGCAACATGCGGCAAGCGGCATGCAACCTCAGGCAATCACAAATGCAACTACTACAACTAACAATGCCAAATGGCTAAACATGAGTACGCGTCGTATGAGCAACAACAGCCCAACTGCATACAACAAAACACAAAAAAGCAGCTTATAAGAGCAACAGCAACAACAACAACAACCGTAAGAACGAAATATGCTCACAGCAAATGTGAAACGTTGGAAATTTCCCCGAACGAACGTTACTTTCAAAGCGCAATTGCTGGCAATTTGTTATGGCAGCAACGTGCAACGTGCGACGCGCCAGAGAATGAGCATTTGCGGACAACAACTACAAAAACAGCAATGACAAAGTGTCAGCAAGCAACAGCAACACTTGAACGCAACAAGCGGCGCACGACGACGAGTGGCTGGTGCAGCAACACAAAGCTCCTCCACAAGCATGCCATGCGGCCACATGGCAAAGAGGGTGTAGCAAGTGGTGCAAGTATACAGGTGAGCGTCGCGGATGAAAGGGTTTGCGCGCAATTGAAACTACTACTGCAACACGAACAAACAAACAAGTTAGCAAACAAACACATGCACACACGAGCGAGCCGGAATAGAAACCGCAAGAAACAACAACCGTAACAACAACACAGCGACTACAATCAGATCAAACACAAATTGCAACAAGCAAGTGTGGCAAAGCGTCGAGCATTTGATGGCGGCGCGTGAGCGGCAACAAGCGGGTATGTGGCAAGCATGTTGCATGCCACCGCCAACGGCGACCACTGTAATCATAGCAAATTTGTGCCGACTTTGCGCAACACCTACTTTTTTGCTTTCTCTATGCTACGGTCTGCGCCACTCTCTGTGTTTGTTGTTGAATGTTGTTGTTTCTACACTCAGCGCCGCCGGCAAGGACAATTGTTGCATATTTAGCATTTATGCAGCAATGCCCCAGAAAAGTGTGAGCTGTCGCCGGCAATATGCTAGCTGGCATAGCTATGAGAAATTTAGCAATAGAAAGAACAACAACAACAACAACAACATAGAGGGAAGGAAAAAAAAACGTGCGGCAAAAGAAAATGCTATGTGGCAGCAACGTAGGTATGAGTGTGAGCAAGTAGCAATAATAAATAAAACTCGCATAAAAAGTACCGTTGCTTTTGAATTATTACCGTTATTTGCTTTTTATGTTTGTTTTTAGTTTTTCTACCACAGCACAACGTGGATATTAATGAGTTATAAGTTAATTCTAAAATTAATCAAATAATTTTTAAGTGGTGAACTGATGGTGCAACCCTTCTCAAAAATGTTTTCGAAATACTCGTAAGTACTTTTAATTTAAAATTTATTGTCATATTTATTATTTTAATTTTTTTTTTAAATTTGATAGATGGCAATTCTGCTCAGAAAATATTATTAACTGTATGTACTTCTCTTTAGTAACCTAATTTATTACTCAATATTCCAAACACATGGCAACCCTACTCAAAGCATTCTCAATTTTTTTTTTTTTTTTACCGCAAGAATTATCGTATGCAATATAAGCCATTTATTTTCTTTTGTACTATATTATTCTCTCAATATATCGAAAAAAGTTTTAGCTGGTGGCAACCCCATAAACTATTTTCAACAGTAAACCTTTAAAAATCTGCTAATTTTGGTTTGTTATGATTTGTGGGCCGGTGGAATCATTGGTCCACATTTCTTCCAAAATTATGTCGGTTAGAAGATAACCGTAAATGGTAACCGTTATCACGGCCTGATAACCGACTATTTGATGCCAGTAGTTGAATTTCGTGATCTCGACGAGATAGGATTCAAAAAACGGCGCCACTTCTCACACATCGCGTCATTCAATGGATTTAGTGAGAGAACACTTCGGTGAGCAGATAATTTCACGTTTTAGGCCGGTCGATTGGTCATCAAGATCGTTTTGTATCACACCATTAGACTTTTTCGAAAAAAAAATTTCAAGTTTCTGTGTTTTTATCTTTAAAACAGTAGCGAGCCTCGAGCACCCTTTATATATGATAAACCATCAGATCAAATTTGACCCAGACTGAAGCCGATTTTTCGGAAAAAAAGCTCAGAAACCAAATCTTGCTAACTCGGTTGCAGAGCGATTTTCTCTTTTAGGAATTTCCAAAAAGTCTGTCATACCCATGCTACAATGACTGAATAGAACAAAAAAGTAAAATCCATAAATTTTCCGTCCAAAAACATAGATGTTTACCTTGAACGGCTTCACGTAGACGCCTAAAAACGCTCAATTAGTACTCTTTATTGGCCGTTTGACTCTGTGGCATGATATCATGGTGAAGCAACGCAGAGTAAACAAAAAAAATAAAGTTGAAAACCACCTTAATTTTTGATTGCCTTTGACGTGATTTTCCCGATATTGACTCCTATTTAAATCGTCTTTCACTAGATTGCTGGACTGTTTCGACGTCATTTTCAGTAAGCAACGGCTCGTCACCACTAAACTGTATTTGATGAATGCAGGGTTCCTAACTATGATTCACAAGAGATGTTGAGATTCTCTGCAATCACTCAGCTTCATGTTTATCTAACTTTTTCGACGTTATAACATCCTATTATTATGTTGAAGAATGGAATTATCAAGGTTAGGTTAAGTTAATGTGGTAGGCCAATGAGCCGCAAATAAACCAGTTTTGGTCATTTGGAATACCAGATGGAGTACAGTTACCAGATCCATTATTGGTAGTCATCCTTTATGATGCCTGCGCTTGACGCGAATTTTAACAGACTCTGTTGCCTCACTATCGATCCCCCCTGCAGTATATAGAACCGTTGAGACCCCAGATCCTTGCAGTGTAGTTGAATTATCTAAACCGTGTTTAAACATATTTTCCATCCGCACAGTGTTTTCCCCTATTTTCTGCTTATTCAATGTTTTTTTTTTTTTCTACTTGTAACACTTATTGAAAGCAGGCAGTACTGCCTGTGGCAAAGCCGAACATTCTCTAAAGTATGCTTTAGTACCCGCTTCTCCTCCTCCACACACTCACTTTGTCTGGTATTTATTGCGCCACTTTCTTCGCCATTCATTATGCAACACTAATCGTTCATTTCTGTTTGTTTAACGCCTCCCGGACCATAAGTAGGCGTTGCACCGTTGCATGAATGCTTTGACTGTTTTACAAATTTTACACAGTTTAGTTTTATGTGAAAGTTTTGTCGTTTTTACTCGCTGCGAGTAAATTATAATTTCCTTCATTATACACTGCATTATGCGAGTTGCATGAGAGGCTTTGTGTTTTTGATTTTGGAATGAGTCTCTCACCGTAAATAGTGTATTGGGCTATGGAATCATAGTCAACCCTGAAAATTTATGTGGAATTTTTGTATGGTCGTTGTCGCTGGAAATAATATGCTCCAGAAGTAACAAGCGGCTACCATTAGCACAACACAAGTGGCTCAAGTGGCACAATGGCTCTTAACTTTTTGCTACTTATAAAGCCCGTAAACATAGGCGGAAGGTGTATGTGCGTAAAAGTTTCTTTGAGATTCATAGAAGGTTTCCGATAACCTGGAAAAACTTTAATGATCGCACATACACTTCTAATACAATGCGAATGTTTATTATCATTCGAAAAAACATTTTTTTGGCATTTATTTTTTTTTTTTTAATTATCTCTTTCAAATGTTGGCCGCGGCTACGTCTCAGATGGTCCATCCGTTTCGACTGGTGACTGGCGAATGACCGCGTGTCGTTTTGCTCCAAGGCCTGAATCTTTTTTGTGGATAAAATGTCAGTTTGCGAATTCGAGCACCTTTAGTTCTTGCAAAAGCTGTATATTGTACCGTTTCAGATTAAGAACTCGACGAAAATTGCATTGTAATGTGTTGTAAACCTTGTTCCAATGTATATCTTCCATGTCTTTCCATAATGAAATGCCGAACAATACTGAAGAAAAATAACGTGACAGATTGACACGAGTCACGCGTGATGTGTCAAAAAAGGCTATTGAAGATAGTACCTCCACTTCGATCACGACTTATATAATATAAGAAAGTGTCAAATGTTCAAAAATTTCTCCAAAAATGTCTGTTTAACAGCGGAAGAAGGTGAGCATAATTCAGTTCTTAAAAACAGTTGAAAGGTAATGAAGAATTAAAGTTTTGAAACTCTTAGTAGTATTACCCTTAATAAAATTAAGATGTGTAAACTTTACTGCTTTTCAAGCAGCGGCACACACATTTGCATTAATTCTGCACAACACTGTTTAACTCTGCTTGCGACGAAACAAATGAAGTGTGCAAGTGATTGCAAGAAATTGCAAAGATTACCCAGAAGATTTCAAGAAAATGATGCCGGAAAATATACGTACGAAGACGCAAAAACAAAGTCAATAGAGCAGCAATAACAAAAACAACATTAGCCACAATGACTGCAAGACAATTAGAGCAACAACAATAATAGCAAGAAGTGGAAATGCTACAGTGCGTGCCGAATATTAATTAGATTGCAAGAAGGTGCACGCAGCAGCAGCAGCAACAACCACAAAAACAAAAACAAAATTGTTAGAAACTTTCGCCACACACAAACAACAAACAAGATCAAGACAAATGCAAATATATGCAAAGAGATTTATGTGATTGGATATACATATGCATGTATAATATATAAATAATACTTATGTATAGGTTATATGGACACAGTAAACAAAACTTTCGTGCTCGCTGTTTTAAGAACGTCTTGAGATCTTGGGATTATGGCAGACGATAAAAAGCGTATACAAAGAAATCCAGTTTATCACTTGACCCTATTGTACTTCTTTATTTTGAATAAAGCCCAGGAGAGACTGATAAGCTTATTATTATTTATAACAAGGTGGCAACCCTCTTCAGAAAATATATTTATCTGTTAGCTTCCATTGATCTCGTCATGTATTGTGGTATTAAATTATATTACGAAATGTTTATTTAAAATTTTTAGCAATATGACAACCGTTCTCTACATTTTTCTTATGTCACAGTTCATATTATTATATACAAAGTAGTACTTTACAAATTTGTTGAAAAAAAATTTTGATTAGGAGGCAACGCAACCTTTCTTAGCCTTTATTAACTCGATAAACAATATTTACTTATTTGAATAAAAAGTTGTAAATAGGTGGCAACCCTATAATTAAATATAGAAAATATTATCAGCTAAGACATTTTTTAGCCTTTATTATATTGATGTTGTAATGGTTCTTAAGCTTAATTTTTGCTCCAGTTTTGTACACAGAGGCATACATATACGTACATATGTACATATGTACATACATAGTATATTCTCGGATAGCCTTCGGAGTGAATTAAGGATGGATTGCTTCAAAGAAGGTTTAATTTAATTTTAATTTTTTTTTTTTTAGTGACTTTGTTTGGTATCGAAAATCTTCTCAAAGAGGGTTGCCAGCTGATGCAAAATTTTAAATCCATGAAACTCGTAAAATAACAATTCGTTTTGATGTGTACAAAGTGGTTAAAGGAAGCAAACTTTTTAGAAATTTTTATTTTTAGAAGAGTTGCCACCTGTTTTTTATAATTAATTGCATTAAATTACATATTTCAATTAATGGAACTACTACAATAAAGATATAAATTCTAATAGATTGAAGAAGTAGGAAGTATTAAAAAAGTGTTGCCACCTGTTTCTAATTATTGTTTTAAAACAATTTAGGAAATAAATGGAATTTTGCAATACTGGCTACTAGGTGCAAAAAAATTTTCAGAGGTGATTACGAAAAAGGTTGCCACACCACATTATTCATAAAAAATTATAAATATTGGAACTACTAAAGTAAAGTTATAAATTTCAAAGGATTTAAGAAATAGCGTAAGTTTAAAAAACTAAAAAGATTTAAGAAGCATAATCTTTCTAAAAATTTGTAGAATGGTTACCACCTGTTTCTATAAATAATTTTAAGAAATTGAAAATTTTAAATAAGGGAACTACTAAAATAAATATTTTACGATTTTAAGAAGTAACATAAGAATCTTAAAAGGTTTAAGTAGACTAATACATCTAGAAATGTTATTAAAGGCTGCCACAAGTTTCTATATTAAATTATAATAAATAACTTTTTTTTAATAATGGAACAACTACAATAAATGTATAACGTTTAACAATTTTAAGAAGTAACACGAATTTAATAAGGGTTGCCACCGGTTTATATTTATTTTTTCAAACAAATTTATAAAATAAATGAAAATTTGCAATATTGGCAACTAGGTTGAAAAAATAGCTTGCAGAGATAATTCCAAAAAAGGTTGCCACATCTTGGTTTTTAATTGTATTAGTAATAAATAATTTTAAATATTGGAACTACTACAGCAAAGCTATAAATTTCAAAGGATTTAAGAAATAGCGTAAATTTAAAAAACTAAAAAGATTTAAGAAGCATAATCTTTCTAAAAATTTGTAGAATGGTTACCACCTGTTTTTATAATTAATTTTAATAAATTGAAAATTTTAAATAAGGGAACTACTAAAATAAATATTTTACGATTTCAAGAAGTAAAACAAAATATATAAGGGTTGCCACCTATTTACAATTATTTTTTCAACCAAATTTATAAAATAAATGGAAATTTGCAATATTGACCACAAAGCACTGAGACTCAAAAACGATTTGTACGACATATTTTTACAAAGGGTAGCCACACTTTTTTGTTTCAACAAAATTTTTAAAGTATAATGCTGGCATTTGTATTTCCACAAATCTTGATTACTTTTCTTTACTGGTTAGTAGCACATATAATACTAGAATTGTACACATACATACATACATATATAAACTTACAAATGTGTAAATGTATGCGTAGGTGTAATTTGCTTGAGTTCGTTTCACGCCCAACGGCAGCTGCACTTGCAACATGGCAACGTCACGGCGCAGCAGCGAGTGAATCGAAAGTAAATGCAGAGGAAGCTCTGTTTCAGTGACAAACACACACACAAACACTGCATGTACAGCATAAAAGTAAACACACACACGACGCTTTTGTTTATTTGCTCTTGTGATATTTGCATTTAATACTGATTTGTTGTTGTTATTATACTTGATAGCTGAATTTACAGCAAGTATTGTTATTGTTGCTATTGCTATTGCTGTGTTTGTGATTGCGGTACCTCTATTGCTGTAATGCTTGCATGCGACTATTTGTACTGCTGCTGCTTGCTGCTACTGTCTTTTTTGTTAGTATTGTTGTTGTTGTTCAGGGAACATTAGTTGAGATTTGCAGGCGTGCCGAGCACATTAATTAATTTTAGTACAACACCGACACACAGCGACAAACGCCAAACACCGTACTTAAAACAATAACACATGCGTAATGGCAACAGCAACAGCAACAACAACATGCATTGCACAGTCACACAGTCAACAAATAACACGTGTTGCACGACATTATGAATTGAATTAGTTACCGCCCTTCCGCAATCACGTAGTTGCGCTGTGTGTGTGCGTTTGCCTGCTGCTGTTTATGCCACAAAAAGTTGCATGAATAAATTTCCCGTTTCCCGTTAGAGCAGCAGCAATGTCATGGCGCTATGAATAATTTAAAAGGTATTACAACATTTTATTGATTTAATTTAATGTTGATTGCTCGTTAATTTGCTTGTTGCACTTTTTGTTTGCCGGCGAGCGCAGCCACCTGGGCGTATGAGTGACTTTTGTTTACTTTGCATATGATTTTTGATTTTAAAAGCGCAATAAATTATGTATTTGTTGGTATAACTGTTTTTTATGCGATGCTTCTTTACACATGTTGCGTGGAGAGTATTTTATTGTGATGAAAAGGAATGAAAGAAGTTAATTTTTATGGTCAGGTTAGTCTGGTAAGCCAATGAGTTACGCATATACCAGTTTTGGTCCTTTGCGATTCCAGATCAGTTAATACGGCCATGAGGAGTATTCATCATTTAGGATGTCTGCTCCTCACGCAAATTTTTAAAGACTCTGTGGACCCCAGATGATTACAGCGTAGTCTTGCCAATGCGGGACAGGTGCTCAAGAGATACTCCATTGTTTTCCTGGTGTCTTGCTTCAGACATTTCTTGCAGTCTTCTCGATATGGCTGCGCCTTGGACAAGCTTATAGAAGGCGCTACAGCCCTAATATGTATCATTTTCAGCAGGAAGGAAGTTAAGCTTATAGGCCTGAACTCTTTCAAGTAAGTTGGGTTTTTTATACCTGCCATCGGTAAATATCATCCTAACTTTTCACTATGAGTGTGGCACAGAACTGAACTTCATGCAAAATTACATATTTGTAACATTTCAGAAAATCACACAAATCGAAATACTTCTGATTTTTTTTTTTTTGTTAACATGATCTAAAACCTCACCTGGCATCTAACGGCTCGGAGATATCTCGAAATACTTCTAATTTTTTTTTTTAACATGATGTTTTAAAATTTCTAAGCCCATCTTTTATTATCTGTGGGAAAAATTCGGCTTCATAGACATATTTGTCAGCGTATGGTTAAAGGAATGAAATTTTCGATAATAATCTCATTTCTAAGCCGCTTTTTCACAGAAATTTATTTCTTGTTCATTAATACCGTAATATTTTTTGATTTTAATTTCTGACCGCCAAACACCTTTTTCGGAGATTCTTCTGTAGTTTAGCTACGGGATCGAGAAATCCAAAATTTTTCAAATATGAATCGCCCATTATTAAATTACATTAAGTGCTGTAAAAATATATTTTTTATTTATATTGTTTTATTTATCCATGCCAAATGGATTTTCCAATAAGGCGTATTATTTTATCAGAAGTGAAAGAGGAACTGGCAAAATATAGCAACAAAAAAAGCCCAGGCTACGATCAGATAGACCACGCAGTACTAAAGCGAGCTCTTACAATTATGTATATTCAATGCCATACTAAGGCTTCAGCACTTTCCTACAGCCTGGAAATGTGCAGAAATAATTATGATTGCTAAACCAAAAAAACCCAAAAACTTAGTTAGTTCGTATCGCCCCATAAGTCTACTGGTCGCTTTCTCAAAGATATTCGAAAGAATTCTCTTACGAAGACTGATACCGGTATTGGAAAATTTAAATATAATTCCGGACCAACAGTACGGGTTTCGCAGACACCACGGAACTCCTGAACAATGYCATAGAGTGTTTAATAAAATAAGGTCAGCTTTAGAGAAAAAAGAATATTGTTCAGGTGTATTCCTTGATGTGCAACAAGCATTCGATAAAGTCTGGCACGCCGAGCTGCTTTACAAATTAATGAAAAATTTACCAGCTCCCTTTTTCTTTCTTATTAAATCTTATTTAAAAGATAGACAATTTTATGTTAGGGTTGGAAATGAGTACTCAAGTATGTAKAGAATAAAATCAGGCGTACCACAGGGAAGTGTTTTAGGGCCAATTCTTTTTTTTGATATTCACAGCGGATATCCCAAAAAACAATGATATTACGATAGCAATTTTCGCTGATGACACTGCAGTCCTAACTTCAAATAAAGTGCCTTCAGAATCTTCTGACATACTACAAAATTACTTATTCCAACTAGAAGACTGGCTCAAGATGTGGAATATTAAAGTCAATTCAGATAAATCTGTCCATGTTATTTTTGCCCTAAGAAAAGGTGATTGTCGTTCAGTTAAAATTTTTAATACAGCCATACCTGTTAGTGATCATGTGAAATACCTAGGGTTACACATAGATAGAAGGCTTACCTGGAAATATCATGTAAAAGCGAAAAAAGAACAAATTAATATAAAATTGAGAAGTCTTTATTGGCTTTTGGGTAAAAAAATCTGTTCTTTCTCTTGAAAATAAGCTGCTAATTTATAAAACCATTATCAAACCTATTAGGACTTATGCGATACAAATATGGGGCACGGCAAGCAATTCAAATATTGAAATAATACAGCGCGTTCAATCAAAAACTCTCAGGTCAATTACAAAAGCTCCATGGTATGTTTCAAATCATACTATTCACAGAGATTTAAAAATATGCAAAGTGAAAGATGAAATAAAAAAGTTTAGTGAAAGATACAAAATCAGGTTAGAGATTCATCCCAATCCTTTAGCAGTGGCATTACTACAGGCACCCACTACAACAAGGTTAAAAACATATTAAACTTGTAAACCAGTACTTTAACACAAACTAGTGTATGATAATGTTTTTTTTTATTTTTATTTTTTTTTTTACATAAAGAAAATAGCAAATAATTATGTATTTAGTATATTAGTATGTATGTAGTTTGGACTTTTGTTTTTATTATACTGTCACTAAACAGAGGGTTACTTAATGAAGTATCACTCACAATTTGTTTGTACCTTAACAGCACATTTACTTATTGTCTATTAATATTAAGACAGATTGTAAATTTAACTTGAATAAAAAAAAAAAAAAATTTGTATTGTTAAATTTATTTTATTTATTTATTAAATAAAATGCCTCTTCAAAAGACTTTACAGAAATGCTTATTTTCAGCTATGCAAATGGTTATAACCCCTTATTTTGAATGAGATTAGAAATATTAGTATACATTGTACAGGGTGACTCAAATGCATTTTGTAGTGTTTATTATTAAACAAATGATTAAAGGAAATTTTTACTTGAAACTGTTCCGAGAAGAATGTATATCTCAGTGGCTTTAATAAGTCAGTCAAAATCATTTTCATCATCATGTTAATGGGGATATCTCTTGTGGATATATTGTAAAAAGAACCAACCACTGTTTCAAAACTAAAGAGAATTGTTATATTTTAACCAAAAAACACAAACAATAGCTTCCGCTTGGGAACCTTATGCACCAGAAAAGACTACCTGTAATCTTTTTGAGTTCCAAAAAATTACATCAAGTCTGTAGTCAATAAACTGAGTTCCAAATCAATTACTGCCACGCTGTATTAAGCCAAAATATTTTCAAGACATGAAAAGTTGTTAAAATTATGAAATATTGAAACGTAGTATAAGCTCTCTACTTTTTGATAATTTTTAATTATTTATATTATTTTCTTTAGTTTTATTTTATTTCTTTTATTCCATTTTTTATTAATTTAATTTAATTTTAATTATTTTTAGTTATAATATTCTATTTTTACTTTACTTTACTTCATTTCATTTTAATTTTGTTTTCTTTACTTTTTTTATTTTATTTTATTTATTTCTATTTCTCGCATCTGACTCTGTGTGCCTTCTTGTAACGATGAATATTAATTTTAAAGAAATTATCCAATTCGCAAGGCAAAAGCAACACATAATCTTGTTATTGTTGTACTTGTTGGTTAGCGGAAAATGTTGTTTACAGTTTTCTACATCACCGCACAACAGCAACAAAGACACACAGCTGTATAACTGCACCATAATTTATGTAATCAAAGCATAAATTTAAATAAAAGGTTGTAAAAAACACGCAGAGTTGCATTTGACTGCACTCGCCACGCACTTCCGCGTCCAACTTGCCGCTGCTGTCGCGTTGGCGCTCCGCCTGCTATCGCCCACAATTTGCTATCTTTAACAAGCGCATTAAATACATTTATTAAAATCGTCGACAACAAAAGCACAAAATGAAGAAGCCAACAATAACAAAAACATCGCAAGGCACATTGCCGACCAGCAAAGTACGAACATCAACAATGCCGCGTGCATAAATATACGCATGGAAGCATAAGTTCGAGGCAATGCTGATGAGAACAGCGCCAACTATAAAAGCAACAACAAGAGCAGCAGCAGCAGCAGCCAACAACAGTTAGTGTGGCAAAAAATGAGCACAGCAATAAATAGTAAACAAAACACTAGAAAAAGGCTAACAAAAGCATGTTGAACTGCAATTTATTGTTGTTCTTGTTGTTGTAATTGTTACATTTCACCCATCGAATGCCAGTGGCAATGACATGGCACAAGCTTGCAACGCAGCTGGGAAATGCCCTGCTCATACCCGATAGGGAAGTGTCAAGTTATCCGATATCAGTGAAGGCATAAGATTTAACGGTATTATGTTAACAAGAGAATTTGGTTCCAAAAGAACACTTTTTTCACTTTTTCCCGAATAACATTATATAAAGCAGAAGAGAAGAAACCCCTTTATCTAAAACCTCACCTGGCATCTAACGGCTCGGAGATATCTTTCCCGATTTCGACCGGGTTTTGCTCAATGTCATTCTGCATAACCGTATGAGTTTTAAAGGAGACCAAATGTAGATTTGGCATCTGATAGGATCTCCTTTTACTGTTACCAAAAACGGCTTTAAAATCAGGTCCGTCAGGTGATGTTCTGCTTAGATCAATTTCACCTCGTCTTGGTCGCGTGTCGGAACGATGATGTCGTCACAGTAAATTATTGGGGTGATTTCTTTTTCCCCATTGCAGCACTACTTTCTCCAAATTAGGAGAGTACTCTACTTTTTCTTTATTTGTGTAGACACCTCTTCCGCGATTATGGCCGAGTTTACAAGATCGCGTTAGTCGTTCTTCCTTTTTGCTGCTTGGCGCCAATTGGAGATCCCAAGCGAAGCCAGGTCCTTCTCCACCTGGTCTTTCCAACACAGTGGAGGTCTTCCTCTTCCGTCGCTCGCCGGCGGGTATAACGTCGAATACTTTCAGAGCTGGACTGTTTTCATTCATCTGGATGACATGATTTAGCCAGCATAGCCGCTGTCTCTTAATTCAACCCATCGTTCCACAGACTGCGGTATTCGTCGTTGTCAATGAGCAGAGGACCATAAATCTTCCGTAGAACCTTTCTCTTGAAAACTCGTTACGTCGATCAGAGTTGTCATCGTCTATTCCTCTGCACCATATAGCAGAACGGGAATCATGAGTGACTTATAGAGTTTAGTTTATGTTCGTCCAGAAAGAACTTCACTTCTCAATTGCCTACTCAGTTCGAAGTAGCACCCCTTGGCTGACATTATTGTTGGTGTTAATGCTGGTTCCAAGAAAGATGAAATTATCTACTACTTTAAAGGTATGACTGTCAAAAATGATGTATTAGCTAAGTCGCGAGTGCCTATTCTTTAATGACAGGAGATATTTCGTCTTTCCTTCGTTCACTACCACACTCAGTTTCTTCACTTTCTTATCCATTCTGGAGAATAACCTTTACAGAAACTACAGAAACCGGCATTGGGCTTGAATCATTAAACAGATGCTTTAGTTTCTAGCAAAATTTTCGGACCGAGCTCCTGCTAGCCAGCATCAGTACGAAGAATTAAATAAAGATTCACAAGAAACCTTCTGTGTGCTAACCAGTATTCTATCTGAGAAGCATTCAAAGAATAGCAGATAGCAGGGGATTTCAAGATCTTTTATAGATCGACTGATCACATATTGGTTAAAGTTTTGGTTCTGAAGTGGATCAGTGTCTAACACTTACTAAAAGACCTCAATCTTTTCCACAACAGACATCGAGTAAAGGTCATAGAGTGGATGCCTGACAACGTAGCTGAACGTGTTCGTCAAACACATCTTAATGGTGACGAGACCTTAGTTTATGAATATGACATGCAAACAGTGCAACGATCTAGCGAATGGCGCTTCAAAAATAGGCCGAAACTGAAAAAAACTAACTGGTGGCACTTTAAGATGTTATATGAAAATATATGTACTTGTTCTTATTCTTCAGTTCCAGCAATTTTCCCTAGAGGTTATACGCGAGTCTACCAATGCCAACAACAAAGTGGTCGCTGATGTTTTACTGCCGTTGATGCCTGATAATTGTTGCTGTAGCTGTCACAGCTCTTTAATGCGTGATAACAACTTCGACGCAAATAGTAAAGCGGAAAAACAAAAAACAACAACAAATATAAATAAAAACAAAACAAAGAAATGAAAACAACAACGTAGTAGGAAGATAGAGCGAACGCTAGTGAAAGCTAAAGGCGTAAAAAGCAAGTGTGTAGAAACAATAATAACAGCAACAAGCAACTACAATAAATTGCGAAAAATATTGAAATGTTGCAGCGCAGCAGCCGACCAGCCGAGTGCGGGCGGGGGCGCAGCCGTCAGGCGCTTGTGGAAACACACAGAAATTTACTGAATTTGCCCGAGTGAAAGCGCAGCCGTCTAGAAAGGAGGAAAGAAATATATTTTGATGCGCAACGAGTGAAGCGAAAGCGCATAACGGCAAGTGGCCCAGTTGGTACCGCCCGAAAGCGGGGTGAAAGGCGAAGAGCAAGTTGTTAGTGACGCGTCGGCGATTTTAGTTAAAGGGTATTTGCAATTATTTCATTCAATGACGGCAGTGTATGTATGTATGTGCGATTGGGGATGGTTAGTAGAATTATTGGAGAAAACTTTCCGCTCTCCGTTGAGAAGGGTAATGAATGGCGGCGGAATTAAGGATTGTCAATGTTTAAAGACATAAATATGCAAGATTTAAGGCATTTAAACGCAGTGAAGTGATTCATTTCAGAACGACAGTTTTAATGGGTGCGGGAAGTACATATATAGTAAAGCATTTCATTAGGGAGGCTGCGAGGTTAAGGAGATTCTAAAAATAGTGGAAACTGGATTTCATCGACATTATCTGATGAAATAGAATGGGTAGTAACAATACAGCCACATAATTGTGGTTAACCATTTTTCTCTGCAATTATCAAGAGATTCTTGAAGAACTTTAAGTACTTGATTTTGAGTTTTGATTTTTGAATTATCTCAGGATTTTTTTTTTTTTTTTTTTGTTGGTTATAGAGGTTTTGTCACTAGTATTTTAGAGTTATAAACACCTTTATCAATACTTAAGATGTATTTCAGGCTCAGTGAGTAGCCACGTGACCCTTTCCAAGCCGATGATTCATAGGGAGAGATTTCAAAAACAGAATAGTTACGTCCAGCCACCATTAAAATCCCTAAAATGCATGATTTCTCATTCCAAAATTTAAACCCGTCCACTTTTGTGCGGGTTGGTAGCTCTTTTTGCAATTTCAACCAAAAAAAATCTAAATCAAACACATTTCGCATGAATCTCCGGCGAGTCAATTCACCTCCACCTTGTGTGTATTAAAGCGAAAATGCTGTTTCCACTTACACAAACGCATGCTGAATGCATTCAGCCGACTTGCCAACGGGAAATGTTATCGAGGTCGATATTGATAACATAGCTCTTGGTGTTATTGTTGTTGCTGTTGCTGTTGCCGTCAGTGTAGCCTTTTCTTGTTAGTTTTACAATAATTGTTGTTATTGCTATTGCAGTTGCCGGACACATGCGCTCGATTGAGTTTAATTGCTGCTGCCAGCACGTCAGCCACAGCAGCCGGAGCTGGAGCTGGCGCAGCAACAGCAACAGAAACAACAAAGCAGAATCACTTCTGTATGCTTGCTGCCGAAAGCAGTTTCCATCACCTAGCCACGCCGACGCCTGACTCCATTTAAAAAATGGAAAAATGCACTGTCAGCTGCAATTTTTTCGCACACTTCTCGCACCGCACACATACGTGCATGTTGATAGGCACACAGTGCAGAAAAAGTCGACGCAAATTTAAGCGTAAGGTCGGTGGAAAAAATAAGGCGGAAAAGAACACAAATACCATTAAACGGCAACGAGGCTTAACCTAGTGGACTGTAACATTTTTGGCAAACAAAAAATAATCACAAAAGCAGGCGCTGTATACCAAAGTGGTGACGTTAAGGAAATTATAAAGAAAAATATTTCTAATTTTTGGTTAGTATTATATAATATATTATATTGTTTCAGTTTTTTTTTTTAATTTTTTTCTCTCATAAAATTATATTCTAAGCTCCTCTGAACCAGTGAAACAAAATAAACAAAAGAACACAGCGCAACCTCAACTATGTGAACTTATAATACTGCTGCGAATTTCGTTCTCAACTCTTAGAGCTTCAATTTCAGACTTCAACAACTTTGCGAACTTGAGAAATACCCAAACGAACACGCAGCGGTCTCAATTAAATGGCCTTAAATTTTGTTGAATTTCGTTCGGAACTCTTAAAGCTTGAAATTTAGGCTCCAAAAATTTTCTGAACTTGTGAAACAATCAAGAGATCCAAAAGAATGCGCAGCAGTCTCAATTAAATGACCTTACACCATAGTGAATTTCGCCCTAAACTATTAAAGTTCGGAATTTATGTATCGCATATTTTCTGAACTTATGAAACACTCAAAATAAGCTAAAGCACACGTCGCAATCTCAACTATGTTACATACCAGGAAATAACTGAACTTTTGAAACACTCGAAAAAAAACGCGACGCTCTTAATTATATGACCGTAAACTGTATGGCGGGTGCGTAAAAGCTGTAAACATTTACTTTTTTTCAAATCGTTTTGCAGTTTTTTCTATAAAATTTATTTTTTATTAAAAAAAAACTACACTATATGTGGAAAACAACAGTAAAGCACAAATCAAAGATTGTAAATGCTGCCAGACTGGCACATGCGAGTAGAAAGGTGTAAAAATAGTCCAATAAACTTAATGAAACGCATCGAACGTTGAAAAGCGTACAATTTGAAAATAATTGCTGCGAACAGCAACCCGACCTCAACAATCGCACTCACATCCACACACCCATACACGCAGGTGCCTGCCGTGACTTCAAGTCGTCTGTGCACGTTTTACAGTTAAAATGTTGGCACTGTCATCGAAATTGAATTGCATCGTCGCAGCGATTTTTGTATCTTTTTGGTAATCAACAGGAAACTGCCATTGCATCCGTGGGACTCTCTCACTTTAAGCCATTTAACTAGCAGCATGGCGCTTTTCATTTGCCGCATTATTGATGGTGGTATTCAGAGAGTTTCATTTCAGAATATTTTTTTTCGGAGACTAAATGTAAAAGCATACTTTTTAGCGTTATCGAGGCTACCAGTTCAAATGAAGAAAGAAGCATAGTTTTCGGAACGAAGGTTCTAAAAGACATATTATATATTTAAAGTTGTTGATTACCACAAAAGTACTGGGATATATCAAAGATAATAAAGGAGTTCAGCTTTCTGTCGAGTCAGATAAGTAAAAACTTCCGTGGCAGATTTTATAACGTTAAGCATAAAGTAGTGGCATTCTACTTTAGGCGAAAAGGAGCTCATGATTGTTGACCAGCACTCTGCAAAGATCAGGCGTTCACCGATAGAATGCAAGAGGACAAGAGAGAGTCAAGCGACTGGATCTCTGGACTTTGCAGAGTGCTGGTCAACAACCAGCTCTTTTGCGATGGTGAGATCCTTCTGGCCTCGAATAGAACGCAAGAGCTTCACTAAACTACTTGCTTTCAGTAAAGCAATTGGCCTCAATCGTCGGGAACTGGGAATTATCCAAAAGATGTCTATACGATAAAGCTGAAAATCTAGTCGGATGCGAACTGTCAAAACTGTATGGAGGAACGTGAGGTTGAAAAGTTGGCACCTTCTTCTCCAATATCCAGCTTTTGCAAGGCTGATGTGGAGGCGAACTTGGTGACACAGCCGGAATTGATATTAGCCACCATAATAAATTTTTTCAACCTTCCATCCTAATCTAACCTAAATTCGAGACTATGAAAACTATAATTTTATGGGAGTAGACTGATATAGTTATTGAGAGGATGGAGTCATGTGTAGAAGTTCACGTACGCGAGGAAAGGCCTCTGAGCACCATTCTCTTGGGAATAACCAGAAACGATTATTTTACTAATGATTCAAACAACTCACGAATTCCGGTCTCAGATGAAGTATCCTCTTCGGAACCTGCCACGTAAAACATACCCCCAATGAAAGATTTCCATTAGCCTCGGATGAGAGACCCCCTTTTTGTTGACGACCACTGCAAACTCAGACGAATAGTACCGACGAGTAAAGTGTGGTGGATTCCTGGTGGGAGAGAGACTCCATCACAGAGTATAGGCATTCACCTCGCTAGATGAGCGTCTCCAGTATTTTAGATGTGCGTACGCTCCGAGGTCTTAACATCGACGCACGCCAACAAACACAAGGAAGGTTGGACGTCGCGATACTTATTATGTGTAAGACTTTATTACCACACATTTGTCACCACTTTGAATACCCCCATCGCCCCACTACTCATTATGAGTTTTTTCTGCACGCCACGCACAATACATATATACATACCCACAACAAATGCAACAAATTGGCGAAAACAAGTGCACACTCCCAACGGAATTGTCCCAACTCATTAAGCCGAACCCACTTCCCACACCGAAATTAATTGAAATGCACTTTATTCAGTTTGTTAAATACTTTTTAATGCTGCAGTCACGCCCCATTGCTGATGTGACGCAATTTAGCACACCACACCCCCGCCTCCCGCACCGGTTATATACACTGAATGTCGATTTCGCTCACAATGAATACCGTTACGTAGCAATTGTCACTCTACGCTTGACATTTCGGAATTTTCCAATGAATTCCATGCAAACTGGCGATTGTCAAGCAAAAGCCAAAGCGAAGTCGCGCAAACACAAGCACACACACACACATGCTTGTGTGTAGTTGAAAATGCGTCGTTCGAAATGCGAAAAATGCCAGAAAATGCTAAATTTGTTGACTTTCAGTTATTTAACTGGTGTTCAATGTTGTTTTTGTATTTCTCTTTGTTGTTGCCTTGACAAATTTCATAAATTTATGATAATGATTGACAAATTCATAATGATAAAATTTCATTATAATTCATTATGCATTTTCAAGGTGACTTTCGAAATAAAAATGCGCTTCATGTGTGTATTAATGAATATGAATGTGTGCATGTGTTGTGTTAGTGTTAGTGTATGTGAGTGTGTAATTTTGTGATTTTGTGTGCATGTGTCTGTTTGCTGACATTAAATCAAACTCTCAATTTATGCACCATAATTTGCATGAACACATTGAAGTTGTTAAAATTGGCTCAAATTGTTGTTTTTGTTTGCGCTTTTATTATTAGTGAATTCATTAAGCAGAACTTACAACAGTCCGGCATTTGTATGGAATTCACGTTTCCGACCTTTTACGCAAATAATTTTTACTCTTTCACGTTTTAATAATAATTTCAAGGTTTTTTTGTTGTTTTTGTTCTTGTTAGACAAAGCCGTTAATTAAAATGATAGGGCAAGCAATTAATTATGCGCCTGGCATTGACGCTCTACCGTGCCATGCCGTGCCGTGCGTTGCTATGTGCTGCTGTGCCGTTTCGCTATCGCTGTCAATACAATAAAATATAATGAATTAATAAAAATTAATTGCAGTTACCTGAAAATTATATAAGCACACAGCGGCGACATAAGCGCTGAAGTTTGCATAACACAGACACACACACTTGCAAATGAGTAAATACAATATTAGGATGTCCGTTTCTTTTCCAAGTCGATTTTTGTATTTTACAGCACTTAATGAAGTTTTAGTTTTCTCTATCTAATGATTTGATAATTTTGCTATATCTTAAAAACAAGCGATTTCGGTATTTCGCATTAAGCAAGTAATCCTACTGCTTTGAAAAAATTATATTCTAATACAAAATTGTTCGCTCTACAAAAAAGTTCCCAATCCTTTTCGCCATAAAACCATTATTTTAAAAGAGTTAGAGTTATACATCAAATATACTGAGCATTCATACCAGTGCTTTACATATTATGTTACTCATGCGACATGGTGTACCATATGAATGCAGTATATTTGAAGCATAACTATAACTGCATATAACTTTTAAAGGAAATTTTTTATGAAAAAACAGCATTTTAAAACCTCTTTTGAAGAACAAAAAATGTAATGTTAGGAAAAAAATTTTTTTTTAGTTTAAAAAATTTATTACAAAATATAAAAAAAATCCTTATAAARTAAGAGTTGGAGAGTTTCTTTTTTGGGCAAAAACTGAAACTTAAGGCGTCTGGAAAAAAAATATTGGAAAATAATATACACCCTAATACGCATATCATATACCGGGTCTTCCAATAGCGATAATATGATGTGTAAGTGTCGCTTCATTCGTTTTTAAAATGTCAGGATCTATAATTTTTTTCCCATCGTATACAGTAATGTTTACAATTTCATCAGGAAAATATATACGCATGAACAAGTTAACAAGTTTGAAGAAAGCTCAATCAGGTCATGATACGGACGCAATCAGCTCGATTTCCAAAACCTTCATTTCGCCACGGAAAATATAGAGCTACTAATGCTAACAATAATAAATATGCAAATGCCCAGAGATGTCCTTAGGACACTTAGGATACAAAAAAACTGTAAACTAGGCGTAAGTTTGGTCTTGATTATGTGGAAAAAATTTTCCACCCCTTACTTTTCTTTTTTTGGAACTTTTCGTGCGCTTTTGTCATTTTATGATCGTAATAATCCTTCACCTGTGCTCGCTAATCGTCGAATTTTTGAAAATTTCGAGTGTCTGCTTTCTTTACATAATGTTCAAGTGCTAAAAAGGCAAAAAACGCTCGAGATAATGACAACATTGCTTCCCTTCAGGCAAGTGTCGCTAAAGACCGCAATTTATAGATTCTAAGACGTTTTCAAGAATTGGGAGTGTCTTAAACCGCAACCTTGTAGATTTTAAGAAATTATTTGGACTTGCCTCCATATAAAATTATTCTTACTCAAGAACTGAAGTAGAACAACCGTAAACGTGGTGAACTTAATGATTTTGCCTTCGAATGACTGGAAAGTGATAACGAATCTTTACGAAAATCCTCTTCAACGATGAGGATCACTTTCATCTGAGAGGTGCGGTAAATAAACACAATACATCACATGTTCACCAATACAGCAAATTGGTTAACAATTAGGTGTGGTTTTTGGTCTGGTGATAACACCATTACTATCAATGAAGATCGATACAGATCCATGATAACCAACATTTTATGGCCACAATTGATCTTGACAATAACTGGTTAAAACAAGATGGGGCTACTTGCCACACAGCATATGCAACAATCGAATTATTGCGACAAAAGTTTGGAAATTCAATTATTTCAAGAAATGTGACTTAACACCAATGGACTACTTCTTGTGAGGTTATTCGAAGTCATTGGTCTCTATCAATAAGCCAAACACTCTTCAAGCTTTAGAAGTCAATATCGAAAGTGCTATTTATGGCACACAGCTTGATTTAGTGGAAAATGTACTCAAAAACTGGTTTCATCGAATTCGTTCCGGCAAAAGCCGTCGTAAAGGACATTTGAATGATGTTAAATTCAAAATTTAATTGTATCGATTGTACTTCACATTAAATAAAAAAATTTTATTCCCCTAGAAATAAGTTCTAATAAATCATATCACTCTTATTGGAGAATCCAGTATATGCAAGCTTGATATTTTTACTCTTTTGCCATACTTTTTCACCCATGTTATACCTACACTTGCACATTAGCATACTTTCTGCGACCAATGCCCAGCCACATGGCCGCCTCATCCCCACCTACAACATCGCCGCACATTTTCGTGATTTATTATGTTTGCTTATTGGCATTTTATGCGCAAAAATTCATTTGTGAATTTGTCACAATAATTGAAATTATTAGGAGCAAAGCACACACACGTGCACATCTATATTATATGTGCATTAGTGACTTGTTAAAGTGTGCGTGTACGCATGATGGCATTCCTCAATCAATTGCTTTAAGGTAAAAGAAAGAATTTCACCTGTCTGCTCTTATCGTGTGATTTATGGAAGTCAGTATATGCAATATATATATACATATGTATATATATAATATTTTAAGATATATTTACATGTATGTAAGTAAAGTTAGCATGTACGTATGGTAAGGTGTAGATAAATATGTATATCCTTACCATATTTATATACCTTCGTTTGCAATTGCATTCAAATTACCGCTAATCAGTTAATTAAATACTTTAATGAGTTAAGTGTTGGTCTTAGTTTTCATAAATCAACAGATTAAACTAATTTTAGTACGTCTACAATTAAAGCCGACTATTGAGGGAGTGGATGAAGCCATTGAAAATTCAGAAAAAACAATTTCAATTACAATGAATAAGAAGAAGAAGAAGTAAAATAAAAAGATAAACACAGCAGCGACGATATATGATAGCCCAAAGGAAAGCGTTGAAAAGGAAAATTATTTTTGAAAATTTCCACATACAATACAACTTTGACTTCATAAGTAAATATTTTCGGAAAGAAACGAAAATACTGATTTAAAAATATGTAAACTTCAGTACTGTCAAGGTTTAAATTGTCTAAATTCGTATTAAATGCCGCACGCACACCAACACTACTTGTCATTTAAAAGCATTTGACAGAATTTGAAAAAGTATTCTGTGAATGAATATAAAGTATTTATTGATGAAATTTAAAGCACTTTTCTTTTCACGGAATCTCTCTTCAAGCGGCAAATATGCTACTATAAAAACAAAATAATCTGATAGTTTTTACTTACATAAGTAAACAATGCTATAAGTGTAACTTTTGTTCTGTGCTCAACTGCTATTTTATACGCAGTGTAAGGCAAAAAAGGGTGTGAAAAACCAAGAAATTAAAATCAATAAATATTTAAGTGATTTTGATTGCAGTCAAAGATTGTATGTGTGAAGCAAATAAAAAATTTTTAAAGAGTATTTAAAGCATTTTATAATGCAGATAAAATCTACGAGGGTAATTCGATAAATCATTGGAAAGGATCTTGTTCACATAATGGCTTTAAACGTTTTACTGTCATTTTATATCCAACTGCGATAATTTCAAAACCACGCCGTCGATGGCATTCTCATCTATATTGCTCTGCAGGAAAGCGAGATTCGAATTCGCACGATCAAGCATGTCTAAAGAAACCTGTTCACGGTACTATTTTAGAAAAATCAGTTTTATCAGGACGGGACGTGCAAGAACGCGTTTCATATCCGAAATTAAATATCCAGCAAAATCATTCTAACGGTCTCGCGAGAGATTTCGCCATTTCTCTAACACTTGCCTGACTATTTTCGAGCACTATATTCTTGACTTTTTCACTATTCTCATCAGTATAAGAGGCCGAAGATCGTCACGAACGAGGCGTGTCTTCAACGATCACTCAAAAGCTTTATACCATTCGAAGGCTTGTGTTCTTGAATCACCCTAAGTCGTTTCTAGCACTTGCAACGATTCCTCACACGAAATTTGATTGGAAATACAAAATTTGAGACACATTCATTGCTTGATATTTTTATCCATTGTAATATGTTTACGAACTGCAGCGACTTAAGCAACAGCTGCAAACAAACTAGTTGACAGCTCACGCTCATGTTTGGGACAGTAATTAAGGACAGTGCTTCCAACTTCGCAAAATACATTTTTGGAAATACCATTAAGAAATTTAATTACAATTTCCGGGAGCTTTTTTTTCACAACGTATAAGCTATTTATATATAAGTATCTATATAATATTTTATTTCCTCCTCTTGAAGTCATTCTAATTTCGGTATATCCACAGAACCTTCACAACCACATTATAAAATTTAAAAAAAAATTGGAGTTCAAGATCAATAGAAAGCAAGCGCTAACTATTATTTTGTTAAAAATAAGTTTAATAAAAGCTCAGGACTTATTATAGTGCCCTCGTATGTTTTTCATCTGTTGATTATTACGCCTAAAGATTATACATACATATGTCAGAAAATAAGACCTGAAGAGCAAAAATGGTAATTTAAATAAAATAAATGTGTAAAAATTGTAAAGAAAAAAAATTTTTCGAATCGGTTTGCGTGCGCAGTTTAAATGGACCTGTCCCGTCAAATTTGATCAGATGGTACATCCATGGTATGGGAAAATTTATTATGTTTTAAGTTATTTCAAAAATAATGTGAATATTAATTAGAATTAAAATGAATAAATAATTCCAGCAATAAAGATAGTATTTATGATTTCAGGCCAATGTATCAATTTCTAAAATTTTCACTAAACCGTTTCCTTATTTTAATGGACACGTGATTATATACTATATAGATGTGATTGAATTTGCATGCGTATTCACTCACATTACAAAGAAGTTATGCACATACAAATAAGGCAACAACTACACACAAACAAGAACGATTTTATACTCACAGTCATTGATTTTTAAAGTTTACTTTTAGGGGCATATCATCAATTAATTTTTAAGACATAGTTCTATAAAAATACAAAACACAAACAAAGGTTGGGGGCTTGAAAGGTTGGCGTTAATGTCACAACCTTAAATATGGCTTTGCGCTTTGAATATTGTCATATTGCATTATTGTAGTTTTCTGCAGTAAAGTCTTTATCGTAGTTTTATGGAAGAAAATAGTAAGGAACTGGATGCCTGAAAATGATGTAGGTAGCTAATTTCTGACAACATATTCCACCACAAACTTTCCCCCAAGTATTGTCTTATCCGTAAAGAAACTCACTGCCCCTTTTCTCTAGCTGCTTCCACCCTCCCGTATCTCTCTATGGACAGATAAATATGACCAAAGTTTGGTTTGTCGACTCCATCATTCAAAAGATCTGATATGAAGTAGTTGAGAATGTATATGAGGACTGTATAGAGCCGATTCGGCGACATTCGCAGCAAATCGGACTGACGTATTAACCGACTCTGTGGGCTCTTGAAAACTTCCAAGAAGTTCCGACGATTCGGAGCCAAATTTTTTTTCAGCGATGAGGCTCATTTCTGGTTGGGTATGTAAACATGCCGCATTTGGGAAAAAGACCATTGACGAATTGTCTAAATTCATTGTCTTCATGCTCGTGATCTTGGCGATACTTGGTTTCAACAAGACGGCGCCACTTCACACACATCGCATCAACCAATGGATTTAATGAGAGAACACTACGGTGAGCAGATCATTTTATGATTGCCCACCATGGTCATGTGATATCACACCGTCAAATTTTTGGCTGTGAGGATATGTAAAGTCTTTAGTCTGTGCAGACAATCCAGCTTCAGTGCAGGTCTTGGCACAAAACATCACTCAATGGATGGCCCATCTGAAACGTAGGAGCAACCAACATTTGAAATAGATAATCTTGAAAAAATGACAACCACAGAATGTTCCTCGAATGAGATAGACATTTTTTTAATTTTTTTTTTTATTAAATTTGAAGATTCTGTGCTTTTCTTTTCTTTAAAAAAAAAAGCAGGGAACCTCGAAATGAATCACCCTTTACTATCTTGAATTGTGGACAGACAAGCCCAATTCAAAGCTACAGTCCACCAGCTTGTCAACTTTTCAATGTGATAAAATTATAGTTTCATTAAAAATGCCGTTGATGGAACGGTAATGAAGCACCACAGCGACTCTAGTCAGACGAAAATTGAAAAGGGCCAAAAGTAAACCGAAGAAACTACTAGTGGGTGGTAGGAGGAAGGGTAAGCCAAGAAATACAAAATAAAATTATCAAAAAACTTGTCAAATTTACAAATGAGCAGAAACTTTTATCTCGCCGCAGCAAATGCAAAGATGCGCTCGCCACTTGCGGGGCTTCACTTCAAGACTGCGTGCACTCTTAGCGATGCGTACACTGTCTCGTGGGCGACATTTGTTGTTGCATAATAATTTTTTGGCGGAACTTCCGTCACTCGTAGATACTTAGTGTGCCTTAAGTGGCAAATGGCGCCGGCAGTTAGTCAGACGAGAAAGCGAAGGAATGCAAAAGTCGCTCACCTGCACTGTTTTTTGGCCGCCTGCTGCAAGGCAATGCAAAGGAAAGGATTCTCAGAGCGCATTTTTGGCAACAAAATTGTGTAGACACACAGATACACACACAAAGAGAGACACGATTCAAGTTCCTTTTTGCCGCACATAAATATACTTTAATTGTAAGTAATTTAAATTTTTGCCAGCACTCCTCACCCCACACACTTCAGCACCCGTCGCAATGAATATAGATGTCTACTCGGAAAGAGAGCGGAATCCACCATCAAATTGGCAACCAACCGCTTTGCTTGCTAAGTACTTGGCAACGCTGCGTGCTTATAACAGAGTGCGGATGCGTTCTACGTTCCGTGGAGGTATTTAAATGTGCCTCTAGTAGCACTACTCGCAGCCGAAATTAAGTGCACAACGAGACGTTCAAGTTAAATAAAACTTTTAACCAAAAGTAAAATGAAATTATTTTAATTTCAATTAGCGATGCTTTGGAGGTGCTCTCAATTCATATAAATTCAAACAGTATTTACATGAGAACATACCCACGTCTATATACAAGTACATAAATAAGGTCCCATTAGTAAAATATGGCGTCCAATATTTATAATTTATTTAAACTGGAAACAGCAAAATAATATTGACATAAGTTGAGACTAAGTTGGCTAAACAATTACATTCTTAAATATTTAATGAAATGATCTTCGACCCCAAAACTCTTCGGGATAACCATTATCGGGTTCGTATATCCTAATCATGTAATGTATATGAAACATTGTGACAAAAAAGCACCCGAAAATTGTAATTAAATATATTTTTTAAGTTGGTGGGTCTGTCCTTAATTTATATGCTAATTATGAGCGCGATCTGCCGACCAGTTTGCTTACAACAGCTGCAGTAGGCGGCACACCTCAGTGTAAAAAGAATTTGTTTCAAATTGTGTATTTCTAACTAAATATGGTGGGCTGAATTGTTGAGAATGTTGGAAAGGCTTACGATAATTCTGTTTAATCAAAATACAGGCGTATCTTTGAAGACATGTCTCGTTTTGAACTACCTTCAACCTTCTCAAGTGATGAAAATATTAAAAAGTGAAGGATATGATGCTAGAAAATCGTCAGGCAAGTGTTAGAGAGATGGCATGAGAGCTAAACATCTCGCACGAATCCGTTGGAATGATTTTGGTGGATATTTTGAGTATGTACTTACTCGATTAGTCCCGATAAAGCTGATTTTTTTTTTTCACAAACAGTGCCGTAAACAGGTCTCTTTGGACCACTTTCATGGAGATCATTATAACTGCCGATGTCTCAGGTTTATGAGTTCGCATCATGAATTTGTTTCGGAGGGACAGACAGTCAGTAAAGAGTTCTATTTGGAAAACGGCCGGAATTGTTTAAAATCAATCGGATTTTGCACGATACTAAGGCATCACAATTGTGACTGAATTTACAATCAAAAACGCAATTAATACCATCTATCAACCACCGTATTAACTAGATTTGGCTCCTTATGATTTTTTCTTATTCCACAAACCGAAATTGCCGTCGATCGGAGAGATAAAACAAAATTCGCTGAAGGAGCCGAAGGTCCTAAGAGGTGCTTTTGAAAAAATACGTGAATTTGCAGAACTTATCGTGTGAAAATATTAAGCGGATCATTGAAACTGTTTGGGGAAATCTTACTCCCGGACTGTGAAAACAACGTTTGAGGGAAACGATTTGAAAGTGGAAGGGCACGATTAAAAGTTAACATAAACCAGAGTACCAGACTTTTTATTAAAATTAAATAGTGAAGAAAAACAGTTTTATTGGATATATTAGAGCTAGGGGAACAAATAGACCAATTTAATCAATTCCTGACACGTAACCTAACTATCGAAACATGTTCACTTACGATCTTGTTCTTTATTGGGGTAGACACCGCGCATAAGCTTATAGCCAAGTTAAAGTATACAACAGCCTCGGAGAGATTTTTTTCTCATACCAGGCTGTTTTCATATTTTTTTTTTTTTTTGAAGTTTTTCACGTAACGTGTCACAAACCCAGCGCATAATCTTGGGGAACTTTATCACACTGTTCTTTTAATTGTCACATATTAAAGGTTATAGTTTTTTTTCCAGAAAGTCGCAAATGTATATATATATGTATACTGGGACTAAGGAACTGGTTCTATATAATTTCTGTTCGATAACATATTTCCCTCCTATTGTATAAAGATAAGTAACGCATTAACCGGTAGAGAATAACGGTAGTCATTATCAGTTAATGGTATCTAGTGTAATTCATTTGTGATTTCTCGGCACAAACTGTAATATCATATATCTAGCATATATAATTGTTTTAAGATATCTTAAGATATTTACCCGTATGGTATAAAGTTAACCGTAAGATCGAATTACTTATATTATATATTAGGTCTCCCATACACCTTAGGGAACACATGGAACTATTTTATTCAATTTTAACTGCGGGCCACATTTTTACCTTATGATCCTTTACAAACTGATCGCTGTATTCGATAAACCTAACTATCGAAACATCAATATAGGGACTGAGGTTTTTATATTCGGTATCTGGTAAAGGAAATAATTTAGTGTAGTTTCAAATGGTTGTAGTCCGGATTAGTTAGCTTCAAAAACACTGTTCAAATAAAGTAATCTTCCATTTATCTACCAACTGTATCTAACGGATGCATGAGGCATCCTCAAATTCCCAATCACAGACATGTACATATAGATTTACTACTGGATACTTAGAAGATGCCTTATAGAATCACCAATCAATAGTTTGATAGTGACATGTCACACTCGCCTCAATAGTCTTGCCGTGTTGGTTGTGTGACCCAAATCACATGAATTTGAAGAACATCGAAACTTCTTGCAATAGCAACTTCTATCAAAGCTCTTTCGCTAAGCTTTATTTCTTATTTGACAAGAAAACTGGAACGGTTATTATATAATCTAAGTAAATATGTACAAATAATGTATGTGTATGTGTCTGCAGTCGGCTAAGAAAATGTTCAATGAAACGCGCCATGTCTGAGCTGAATATTGAGAAAGTTTTGCAAAAACACAATTTCAAGTTCTCAGCGCACACTAAATGGAAGGACTCGGTCGCTCTAACGGATTACTGGAATGTTTTTGCAATTGAAGAGGCGAATGACTTGGAGGTATTTGAATGCGACCGCTGCGATTGCAACGGCAGCAGAGAAGACGAAGGGGTGCGAGTTGGTAGGTTGAGAGAGCAGGAGTGGAAAAGTTGCCGAAGTGACTGTGCTGCTGCAAAATATTTTGTGGTTATTTATTTATTTGTTTGTTTGTACTTTGCTTAGTTTCTTGTCTTTTGTTTTCTTTGCTTTTGTTTTTGTAGTTTTACAGTTATTATTTGATTTGATTGCTGTTTGTTTCTTAATGCAAGTTTGAAGAATTTTGGTTCTCCGTTGCTCTTGAATGTCAAATCAGAAAGCCAATAACATTTTGCGGTTTTGCATTGCTGCAAGAGGAAATAGGGTAAGATAGCGATGAAATTAGCTGGAACCGAGAATTTGTGCTTTCGGAAATAATAATTCGTTATTCGGAGAAGTAATGAAACAAGCTTTGGAAATTTTTACCTTCTTTTCATTAATAGATCTAACTTACCAGTTAAGATAACCCGATTAAAATCAATCGGAGAGAGGAGAATTATATCAGGCTTGCACTGCTGAAGAAGTTCGTTAGGGGATTGATTTTAGAATAAATTTGTATAAAAATTGCAATGTTCAAGAACTTCTATGACAAAGATTCGTGTATGTAAAACTTTTATGTAAGCTATGGAAGATTAGAAGTTTTCGCAGAGTGGCTAGAGACATTTCTTATACGTATCTCAAGAAGCTCATAAAACATATTAAAGCGGACCCTGCTTTAGAAGCTTCAAAAATATTTTTTTTTTTTGCCAAAATGTGTTAAACATAATCTAAGAATATGTCCCCAAAGTAATAGATGTGAATTCGAAATCTAGAAGCGAAATAGTGACCGAGCGTCTAGCAGATATATAAGCGCTTGAACAGAAAGTGAAAACTTTGACGCGCGATTTTTCGGTTTTTCATTTTTACGATTTGGCGGGTACGATAGAACAAAAACTAAACGTCGTTTCTATTTAAACTAAAGAAAAGTCAAGTTTGAACATATTTTTTAACAACATAAAGTCAAATTTTAAAAAATAATAAAAGAAAATAAAATTTTACAATTTTTATTAGTTTAACTAGAAGATAAATTATTAACAAGTAAGGAAGGGCTAAGTTCGAGTGTCACCGAACATTTTATACTCTCGCATGATAAAGTGATAATCGAGATTTCAGGCGTGGTTGTGAACCGATTTCACCCATATTTGGTACATGTCATCAGGGTGTTAAGAAAATATTATATACCGAATTTCATTGAAATCAGTTGAGTACTTCCTAAGATATGGTTTTTGGTCCATAAGTGGGCGACGCCAAGCCCATTTTAAATTTAAAAAAAAGCCTGGGTGTAGCTTCCCTCTGCCATTTCTTCTGTAAAATTTCTGACGTTTTTTGTTAGTCGGTTAACGCACTTTTAGTGATAACAGTGAACATAACCTTTGTATGGGAGGTGGGCGTGGTTATTATCCGATTTCTTCCATTTTTTAACTGTATATGGAAGTGCCTAAAAGAAACGACTCTATACAGTTTGGTTGACATAGCTATAGTAGTTTTCAAGATATGTACAAAAAAGTTAGTAGGGGGCGGGGCCACGCCCACTTTTCCAAAAAAATTACGTCCAAATATGCGTCTTCCTAATGCGATCCTTTTGGCCAAATTTCATTTTAATATCTTTATTTATGGCTTAGTTATGACACTTTATAGGTTTTCAGTTTCCGCCATTTTGTGGGCTTGGCAGTGGGCCGATTTTGCCCATCTTCGAACTTAGCCTTCCTATGGAGCCAAGAAATACGTGTACTAAGTTTCATCATGATATCTCAATTTTTACTCAAGTTACAGCTTGCACGGACGGACGGACGGACAGACGGACGGACGGACAGACAGACATCCGGATTTCGACTCTACTCGTCACTCTGATCACTTTGGTATATATAACCCCATATCTATCTTTTTTAGTTTTAGGACTTACAAACAACCGTTATGTGAACAAAACTATAATACTCTCTTTAGCAACTTTGTTGCGAGAATATAAAAAATATGAATTTTTTATTTCCGACAGAAATTACGACCTGCATCCTGCCCGCCGTCCGACAAATGCACATGCAAGAGGCATCGGACAATTCCTTCCCAAAGGCAGAATATCAAAGATTTCGTATCCAAAAATTTATGAATGATGTGCAAATATATAACTATAAACTCTAGAAATTTCGCTTTAATCACTTATTTCTTTTCCTCCCAAAACAATCCTCAAAAAATCGTTTTTTTTTTTTTTTGAAGCCTCTAAAGCAGACTCTTCCCTTAAGGCGAGCTAAAGTGAGAAAGAGTTTTGCATGGTTGTGCAGTGGGTTTGAGACCCGTGACATAAAAAAATACCCCCGATGGAAGTAATAAAGCAACCTTTGGATGAAAGACACTCCTTGATTTACGCCCAAGCCCACGAGTAGGATCTTGTAGCACTTACTACAGTGAACGTAGAAAGGAGCGCAAATTCGGTGTCGAATTCGTGGTGGAAGAGAGACTCCATCGCCGAGTCTTCTATGAGCGCATGGAGCACTCCTATGAGAACTGCCTCAGCCAAAATATCAAATTGTGATAGACGGAAGATACGTCTCTAGTGTTTTAGACGTACGTACGCACCGAGGTCCTACGATACGCACCCGCAATAATCGAAGACCTCCACTATATTGGATTTTGTGATTTTATAAATCCTGAAAGAAGGAAACCACGCTTCACCAACAAAGAATGCCTGAAGAAATATGCACGAAGATTATTCAACCTTCATCAAGTAATTGGCAAAAAGAGAAGAACATATTCCAACTACACCTTGTCATCTCCCAGGTAACTTCGACAGTAGAAACAACATTTACTGCTTTACATATCAAACGATCAAACGGCTAATCGGTTTTCAGTCGAAACAATTGTTACTGAGGAAAATTGCGTCTTAGTTCGTCACAAACTACTGCGTCTCTTCTGAAAAAGTACCAGAAGGCGCTAAAAAGAAGGAATAGTTTTACAGCAGGGAATTAATCCACATCGAAGCCATCAGACAACCCAATTTATGTAATCATCTAAAAACACAAAAACCTGTCTCTTATAGCAGTCTTCTCCGCCAAAACTTTCGGTTAAAAACTTGCGAATAACATTCACTCGTATTAGCAATATTTTCAAAGCCAAACAGAACATTTACTCATAACTTAAATTTAGAAGAGGTTTTTACTTCTTCAGATAAAGTAAAAATTTTGAAAAACACATTTTAGCCGTTAACTAATATAAACTTATGTGTGTGAGGCTTGGTTTGTGTGATGAGTCCCAAAGGACCTGCCTAACGACGCAGTGCGCCAGAGCAGACAATGTCGCCCAAATTGCCATCGCCGATGTCGTTGTCTTTTAAAGCCGACACCTGACCTGCCTGGTAATTTAGTTAAACATGCATTTACGTATGTGTATGTGAGTCTACAAGTGTACTAAGTGGGTCTCCGGCACGTTTCGCCATCTAAATATTATATATGTATCTCACTCATAGCCTAAATGTGTAGTTTGTATGTAATAGCATTGCTTTTACGTTTACACCTCCAAATATCGCATGCGATAAATTAATTCAAATCACTGCAACGACTTTACACACTCACTAAAGCTTCTCTAAACACTTTACAGCCGAGCCATATTCGGTGTGTAGCCTTTCGGCTTCTTCGCGCAACTTTAATGGGTCGCCGATTTGGCGTGTTTGGCATTGCGGAGGCGTACTTTATGCGCTCGTATATTCGTTAAAACTCCGTTACAGTGTTGCCCCAATTTTTATGCACTCATTTATTTTTTTTTTATGATTATTACACTTTCAGGTGTGAGTGTGTGCCGTTTCGTTGTGTTTATTGTACCGTTAGTCTAACGGGTCGCGCATGCTAATGTGGGTTAATTTTCTTCGTCGTCGAACACTGGCTTCTTTCGCCCCTTTCGCGCATGTTTTGCAACCCTCGATGAGTGCCTAATTTCGCAAAATTTATTTATGTAGCTACCGGTATGTACTATACATATGTGGTGCATATAACGGTATATTTGTGCTTTAAATGATTACACACTTATTTTAAACGCTCCGTCTGCTTCTAAAGTCACTGAGTCTTTCTAATGCCTGGCAATTAGCATAACTTTTATAAATGCTTTTGCAATAAATTTAAAAATAAATTAAACTGTGACGATTGTACAAGATTTTACGAAATTTTAAAATATATGGTATTTAGATTTATTTTTGAAATTAATAAATATATTAACAATTAAACTGGGATAAATAAAAGTAAAAAAAGTATTCATATATGCTTCAAAAGTGAGTAATTCCGCCTTCTGCTGGTCCCCCCCCCCGGGGTGAATGACAGCACTCGGCAACGGAGTCTTTCTCCCACCACGAATCCCACTCTAAATTTGCGCTCCTTTATATGGTCACTGTAGTAAATGCCACAAGCACCTACTCACCTCAGTCCTTGTCCCGTCCATCGCATTTCTTGTACGGCGGTGATATCAGCCTTCACACTAACGAGGACATCAACCAGCTGGGCAGCGGCATCTTCAAAATTAAGTGACCGGACATTCCAGGTGCATGCCCTCAAATCGTAATCCTTAGCTCGTTTGCCATAGTCGTCATCAAAAGAGGGGTCTCTCATCCGAGGCTGTCGATTAGTTTCCATTGGTAGGGTTCTTTACGTGACGGATCCCAAACCCAGCATACAACCCTATGCAGGGGATGTTTCGCCTTCTCACTTCAGCTCGCCTTCCAACGGATGTTCTTAGGCTACCCAGAGGATACTTGGTCAAGGACCGGAAGTAGTGAGCTACTTGAGTCATATGTAAAAGAATCGTTTCTGGCCACTCCCAAGTGAATGGCGATCAGAGAACTTCCTCACTTGCGTGAACTTCTACACATGACCATCTTCCAAAAGTTAAGCCTCCTTAAAAATGCGAGCTGACGAGAAAGCACCTTAGCGCCGATATCTAAAAATGAGAAGGGCTCTTAGCTCCTCTTTTTTCTTGCATTCCAATATTAGATAGCTGGGCTTCACGAAAGCTTTGCCATTGCTGGGCAAGATCTAGGTATACAAGTGGGCAATAAAGTTGGCAATTTAACTAGTGGCCACTTGTAACGGATAATACAAGTAGATGTACATGTTATTGAACAACGTTTACAAATCGTGCAACTTATGGCCAATATAATCTGCCTACTGAGCGTAATATTCACAACACCATCACCTTGGGACATCAGCATTCATACAAATGAGAGGGTACACGACGACCATGGATAACTAATGTATACTGACGTATGGAACGACTTGACGCATTTAACGTCGAGATCTTAAATTAAAGCTTAGAAAATACAGCTTGTGCAAGAGCTAAAGCCGCTTCGCTTCGCTCTATGGGCTCTTGAAAAGTCCCAAGAAGATCCGACGTTTTCGAGACAAATTTTGTTCAGCGATAACACCATTGTATGTAAACAAGCAAAATTACCGCATTTGTAACGAAGAGAAACCTGAAGGGATTCAAGGGCTGTCATTTCATTCAGGAAAAACAAGGGTTTTATGTACGCGGAAATTTCTAACCAGCAGAAAAGAGTTCTGAAACGAAGCTAAAGAAACTATATCGCAAATTGCCACAAGTACAAGAAAAGAGATCTATAAGAAATACATATTGAAGCGTGTTCCATAAAAATTGAAGGCCTCATCTGAATACAGTACTTAAAGTTAAAAGAAAAGTATTCCAAAGAAGGCCCTGTGTCAATCACAAAACTTTTGTCTAACGTTAACACAGAAAATACAGAAATATGAATTTATAATTTTGCATTATTTACCCTCCAACACGCAACAACAACTTGAAGCTGCAGTCAGTGCCACAAATGCCGAAAACCCGAAACAAACTTGAAAACTCACCTACTTGCAACCGAAAGTTTCCACCGAGTGCCGCCTGTGCATACACTAAATTTAATTTAAACTTTTCAAATCCCAGCACAAAAATGTGAACCACATAAAATAACTCAAACAACAATAACAACAACTTAAAGCAGATAACAAATTTTTGTTGCCTATGCACTAAGATTCAGCCATCCACCTGCTGCTGGTGGCAACACTGACTTTCTCCAACTCTTTTCTTGGAGCACACGTTTGTTTGCCCTCCCCCACCGCCACTTGCCGTGGTCTTGTCATGTGAGTGGAATATTAATTTCCTACGCAAAAAGATATATTACAATTTTTAGTGAAAACATTGCCATTATGCTGTTGACTACAACAACAGCGAGTGGCAATAAAATGGCAACAATTAAAATGAGCAGCAAGTTGAAGGAGGGGCGGAAGATGCGAGCGCATACAGTAGTGGTGAATGGCAAATAGTATTTAGTAAGCAAAAGCTGTGCGCATTTGATGTAATTAGAAATTACGCAGACACACACACACACACATGCACACATAGGGGCTCAGTAAACCAAATACTACTGAACTCGACTGCCGACTGCACCGCAACTTATCCAGTCCACACTCGCACAAGTAAATCCACTTCAGCGGCTCACAAGTGGCATTAGCTCCGCGCGCCGACGGGACGCCTCTCGCAGGCCTCCGCCGTCGCTGTTGTCGCTGTTTGTCCTTGGCGATGAGCGTCAGTGTGTTTGAGTTGAAAATACTTCGTGGAACTTCCTTAAGTCTTAGCTGTGGAAGTCAAAGTTGTTACTCCAGTGTGCGCTTGTGTGGGTGCTGTTGCTGGTGTGATGGAAGTTGGCGCAGAATGGCGCAACGCAATGCAACGGCTTCATTTTGTCAAGTGAAACTGTGATGTCTGTGATGTAATCAAACTTAAGATACATAGGCGCACATACATGCAAACATTAACACACACTTACAAGCATATTATGGAATATGTGTTCAGAGCGCAGGCGTATGTTCCTGATACCTTAGTTTAATCTCCCTTCAACAAGTTAGTGCTAAAGCGAATACTGCCGCAAAAAGCGGCAAAAAAAACTTATAAATTGACAACTCGAAATACTTATAGGGAATAACTTCACAGTGGTACTTCACTTTCAAAGCTCATAGCAGTCAACTGAACGATCGGAACAAAAAGGTTGTTTGGAAAGCATTTGCATTAGACATCTGTAAGAAATTTTACATGTATTATTTTCCAAGGCAATGATGCAAACTCCGAAGAATTTGTTCAGATCGAGTCACTATAGCATATACAAACTGATCGATCGAAGTTCTCGTAAAAAATATTTTGTACTCAGTTTTCCAATAGGGATGATATAATTTCTAAGTGTCGGTAAGACAAAGCCCCGCTCGAAATAATTAAAAACAATGCCTCCATTCAGGCAAATGTCGCTGAAGACCGCAGTTTGTAGATTCCAAGACGTTTTCAAGAGTTGGGACTGGTAGATTTTGAGAAAGGATTTGGACTTGCATTCATATAAAATTACTCACTCAAGAACTGAAGCCATTGGACCGCCGTAAATATCCTGAATTTGCTGATCTTGCCTTGGAACTATTTGAAAACGATAACGATTTTTGTAAGAAAATCAGCATTTCCGATGGTGCTCACTTTCATCTGAGTGGTGCAGTATATAAAGAAAACTGTCGATTCTGGTGCGGAGAAAGTCCACCAATTATGCAGGAACAACCTTTTTTCTTGTTGGCGTAGACACCACTTACTCGATTACACCTGTAGCCGAGTTTATAACAGCGCACCAGTCGTTTTTTCCTTTTTTCAAGTTGGCGCCAATTGGAGATTTTAAGCGTATCCAACTCCTTCTCAACCTGGTCTTTCAAATGGAGCAGAGATTTTCCTCTTCCTCTGCTTTCCCCGGCGGGTACTGCACTACCTCTTAATTCGCTAAGATATGTAAATGTCAGCGTATATCTCGTATAGCTCATCGTTCCATCGGCTGTGGTATTCGCCGTTGCCAATGCGCAAAGAAACAAAAATCTTCACCAGAACCGTTAATTTTAAAACTCGTAACACCTACTCATCAGATGTTATCATCGTCCATGGAATGATGAGTGAATTATAGTTTGGTCTTCTTTTACTTATTCAATTGCTTATCGATCGGCTAGGACAGATCCTTCCAGATCCTGACGGAGCTTCTGGTATTGCTCAACGTCAGTTTACGCAGCCGCATTAGCTTTGCGGCGATATAAAAATTCAGACATAGCGGCTAAAAGGCAGCTCATTTCCGTTCTGATGAAAATAGCTTTGAAATGTGGTGTGTATCGGTCCTCTTTTCACGGGTATTCCCTCCATAATTTTAGTATGCTCTGGGCATCAGTCACTATATCACCTCTGGGGGGAGTATGCTCCGGTCTCAAAACCTTCTGTTTGTCACCGCATCTTTTCGTAGAATTTTCGAGCATTACATATATCGGCCAGTTTATCAAGCTCTTCTTACTTTCACAAGGTGGAATCATCGGTCTATATTTCTTCAAAAATGATGGACCTGCGAACGTAGCCATCAATGGCGATCGTTATCGCGTTATGATATGACTATTTGATACCTGAAATAGAAGTTCGTAATGTCAGCGACATTTTATTTCAACTAGACGGCGCCATTTCCCAAACATCGCATCAATGAATGGATTTATCGAGAGAACACTCCCTGGAGCAGATCACGCCGGTTTGAAGTTTCTGTGATATTTCTTTACAAAAGTAGGAAACCTTGAAATGGATCACCCTTCAGAAACTCCTCGCTAAATTTGACCCCTTAAATGTTACACTAGGCATATTGTGGCTCCACGGAGTATTATGCGTAAATCATCGCCGTTTATTAATATTATGTTGTCAAAGCTACGAATAACCCACACCACGCCTCAATCATCGCTGACGTAGAATTCTGCAGCCTTGAAGACACCTACAGTTCAAGGTAAAAGTGCGGAAATGTAATCCCGCTGTTGATTAAATAACACAAATTACTTGCAATTCACTGTGCACAGCTTTCAATGTTACGTACAGAATTTCCACACGCCTGTCAGGCGCGTCAACGCGACGCCACGCGAAGATATCAGTGCGCTGTAATTGAACCTTGCGATTTTAGTCACGTTTAGCTAGCGCTGAAGCGCCATGTATCTACAAGCCGCCATATGCTGGCACTAATCCCGTTTAGCCGGGCGCGGCTGCATTCTGCATGCAGCGCGTGTGCCATGCGCTGTCAATCGCCAGCGTCAGAGAAGCGTCTTGCACAACTTTAGCTCCACCGTAAGCTAGCAGCAGGCGCGTGTATCTGGTAAGCGCACCGCCGGGTGGCATAAGATGCGGCGCGCATTGCTGATTGCGGAAAGTTCGCCTTCATAGCATAGAGGTAGTGCATGAAAGTAGGCATGTAGCAGCCTTTTAGGCGCACAACCAGCCAGTTGAAACACAAACAGCCCACGGCACACTTAATTACCAGCGCCAACTGCGCGCTCGAGACACTTAAGTAGCGCCCCATTGGCTCACTTCTCGCACTCCCCGCCGTCCCTCACATGTAACATGCAACAACTGTGTCGCTGCGAGTGTGTTTGGCTGTGTGTTTTCTGCTACCTTTTGGCGCGAAAGCTTGCCTTTCCTTTGGTGTCCGTTATTTGTTTTTCGCTTTTTTTTCTACTCTTTGTTATGCTTTGCTCACTTTCGCTCCGAGTAACTGCTCGCCACCCACCTCATGCGATTATCTTTTCCATGTTAATCAAGTATAATTAAGAAATTTCATTAAAATGTTAAATGAATACGAACAAACGAGCGCACAAACGAACATACCACACAGTGTGCGAGCAAACAAAATTCATTAAAATATGCGCAAAACGTCGTTTGTGGACTTGTACAACTTCGTTTACTTACACATAGCTTCCGGTGTCAGCGGTGGGCGGCGCGTGCGGCAAGCACTCGTAGATTCGCTTAAGCAAATGCTGGCAATAAAATTTTACCAACCAACAGCGGAAGCAACAACCGAAATTATTTCGAGAAAACAGACAAACAACAAATCGTAAAGACAGTAGAGAGCAGTTGAAAAGCACGAATATGGCGGCGCGCGGGGAGGAGACAGCTCTTCTGTTTATTATGGTGCGAAATTGACTGACAGCCGCCCTTCAGCTCTGCGCCGTGGCTCCTCATTACCCGCCTGTGTTTTTGCGGTTTTTAAATACGCCCACCGAATTGCGGTAAGTGCCGGCACAATCGTCTGCGTAATGTTATTTTTATTCCGTTATCATAATCATAATATTTATTTTGCGTAATGTTTTAATTGCGGTTTTGGTTTATTAGCTAAGAAAACATTAGCACGAGGGGTGGTGACCTTCGCTTGATGTTGTAAAAAATTTATTCTTGTTGTTTTAACGACCCTTTGCGGGTGGTAAGGCGTAAGTTAATTGTCATTCAAATCATCTATCAGCAGACCCAGGACATGTGATGTTGCAGCGAAGTCGGATCAGAAAAACCAAGACATGAGTCTAGCGACTGAGTCGAACCATAGGTAGATGTGTTAGATGAGTTGGTTTCGAGGACATGCAAAGAGGCGGTTAGAGTCATTTCGGAGACTCTTTGCATGGACGAAATGTGAGGCCCGATTTTGGTTGAGTAAGATTTTAACCTACTACAGTAGCAAGAACTAAGATGCACAACGGTCACTCATGTTTCGCGAGGAAGCTCGCGCTCTTCTCCTACAATGTGGGATAGTTAGACTGCAGCGACGCCATTCACTGGGCGGGAGAAAGTGACGGTGTTAATTGGCCCAATGTGAATGGCGTTCAGTACTTATCTGAATTCGGAGGGTACGTCGCAACATTTGTTACCGGAATTTATCCGGATTTTATACGTTCTAGGGCTGTTATTTCAGCGATCGAACCCTGTTTGGAATATGTAAGTAGTATTATTCTTCCTTAACGACTATGAAAATATGAGTCAGACAGGGTTACGGTATCATGAAATATAGAGGTTATAGGTAACGTCCAAAACAATTTTTTTTTTTTTTTTTTTTTTTTTTTTTTTTTTTTTTTTTTTTTTTTTTTTTTTTTTTTTTTTTTTTTTTTTTTTTTTTTAAATCAACTTCAAAAGACCGCAGTGTTTAGACAGCTGGTCCAAAATCACAGTCCAAATACACGTACTGATAGTTTGAAATTGACGTACCAATTAATCTTGCCTTTAGCCCCGACTTCTTTAACCATTCACCGACAGTGGGCTCTACGGAACTAGAACACCCAGATTTATAACAGGAAAAAATAAATGAAGTGATCAATGATAACTTTATGGGCACTTCTATTAGAAAGTATTTCCAGCTTCTCTGACTACTTGTGATTTCCTACATGTATAAAAATCGATTATAGCATGAGTTTTGAGTTTCAGAAAGCTGAAAAAGGGGGACTTGACACTAATGTAGTTAAAATTGCACCTCAAGGACTTATCAAATACATATATAAATTTTTTAATAATAATACTTAACCAATAAATGACAGTATTTCAAAGTATTATTGCACGATTAAAAATAGCAATAACAAAACCACAGCAGTCTTATGTAATATATAAATCAAGTAATCTTAACCTCAAAAATTAATCTCGTGCAAAATACACAAACGAATTGCGATAAAAACACCATAATACAAAAGCTTGCAATCTCTATGCCCACACTCGCCACATACACCCTATCAACAAATCAAACAGCTGACTCGTCGTTTTATGTGAAATGAGAAGCTCTGCCGGCGCAACCTTGGCGCTCTGCTGCTCCACCGTTGGAGTGTTTTCAAGCGATTTTGTGGGTTTGTTTGGTGAACGCCACGGCATAAATACGAGTATGTAGTGCGTCAGTGGACGTCGAATGTGTAGTGTGTTTAAGTGCAGTGTGCGCCGCGAATTGTAGAGTTTTGCATTCTTCACTTTGTGTTTCAATTTATTTCATTAATTACTCATTACTTTTTCGGAGATTGTCAGTTTGGAAATTCCAACTGACCCAACTTCGCAAATGTCACAATATGAACTGCTGCAATTCGTAAACTGTCGTTTGGTGCGCAACCATCAGCTGGTGCTAGAAGATCTCTGGGTGCGCAATGGCAAAATCATTAACCCGGAGCCGGTGTTCTTCGACGAGAAGCAGCAGGTGGGTCAAATGAAAGGTCAAATTATGAGCTCATCAATTCGTAGTAAATAAAATTAGTTTATAAACTTCACTTTGTTGTTTTTCTTCCACAGGCTCATAGGCAGATTGACTGCGGAAACTCTATAATTGCTCCTGGCTACATTGAACTGCAAATCAATGGTAAACAAAGTGAATGTGGGGCAATGCCCTAACAACAACAACAGTAAAATTGCACAATGAACACTTCACGTATAAATTTAATGTAATATGTGTATATACATATGTAAAGCGCGATTCGCCATATCTGCCTACACAGTAGTATTAGTGTGCATTATCGACAAATAAAGGGATCAGGGTTTTATCTTATCAGCGTCTGTAAACACAGTTACTCGCACATGTGGAGATTTGGCTGACCATCGAAGAACATGTTTAAAAACACTATTAATTTTCTGATACTGCTGATAGCTTCTTCTGAAGATTTCTCGCTCACGTCTCTTTCACACAGGTGGATATGGCGTTGATTTTTCACATGATGTGGACACTGTCGCCGAAGGTATTGAGAAGGTCGCTAAAGAGCTAATCACAAATGGTGTTACTTCGTTTTGTCCCACAATTGTAACCTCTCCACCGGAAATTTATCGCAAAATCATACCTCAAGTAGATGGCAAGACAAAAGGCGCACAAGTTTTGGGCTTGCATTTGGAGGGACCCTTTATAAGCCCACAAAAGAAGGGTGCACATCCTGAAAACTGCATAAGAGATATTGATAAGGTAAAAACAAAAATGTTGAATATATTTATATAACTCACCTTTTGCTTACTACAGGGCATTGACACTTTGGTGAACACCTACAGCAACTTGAGTAATGTCAAAATTATTACAATAGCGCCGGAAAAGGATCCTGAGGGTACTGTGACAAAGGTACTAACGCAAATGGGTATAACGGTAGCTCTGGGGCATTCCGTAGCGAATTTATCGCAAGGCGAAGTGGCCGTGCAAAGTGGCGCACGCTTGATAACACATCTGTTCAATGCCATGCTTCCAGTAATTTAAATTGAAACTTTTTTGCATGAAAACATACAATACTCATAAGAAATTTTTCTTTATCTTCAACACAGTTCCATCACCGCGACCCGGGACTCGTGGGCTTGTTGGCATCTAATAACATACCACCAGGGCAGGAGATTTATTTTGGTATTATAGCTGATGGTGTGCACACACATCCGGCTGCTTTGCGTATAGCACACCGCACGCATCCGAACGGGCTTATATTGGTCACTGATGCCATAGCAGCATTAGGTCTAGGTGACGGTAGACATCACTTAGGGCAACTGGAGCTCGAAGTGCGCGAAGGCAAGGCCTACATTGCTGGCACAGATACATTATGTGGCAGCATAGCTCCACTGGATACGTGTGTGCGCATCTTTAAAAAGGCTACTAGTAAAACTCACTTTTTAATAGTATAAAGCCAATAACTAATTTCCGCTTGTTTTTAGACTGCTCAACGGTATATGCTATAGAATGCGCTACACTTCATCCGGCCAGCTGTTTAAAAATTATAGAAACAAAGGGCACTTTAAATTTTGGCGCTGACGCCGATTTCGTTATGTTAACAGATGACTTGTTTGTGAAATCAACCTGGATTAGCGGGAAATGTGTTTACCGTTATACAGTTGAGGAATTAACCGCGCTTAAAGCCAGACCTATCGAACAATTATGTGAATGCATTTAAACCGACTATATTATGTATACTATTGAAATACAACAACGCTTTTATAAAAAAAAGAGTGGTACATGTTTTTAAAAAAATGTTATAAGCTAAAATAGAATACACTTAATTAATTTTTTTTTTTTTATTAATTTTTTTTTATATTAATTTTTTTTTATATTAATTTTTTTTTATATTAATTTTTTTATTTTTTATTTTTTTATATTTTTTAATAATTTACGCACTTTTCTTTATAAAAACTAGAAACGTATTCATTTGTGTCATGCTGTCCATCACCTGCGAGGAAATGTCATATACTTCTTTTTGTTTTGCTCACAATTGTTGACGTTGTCATTTCTATTATTCTAGTCTGCTGGTCAAAACCTTGTACCAGTTGTGTTAATAGTTTAATTTATTTGGCTTTTTTCCGCTAAAAATACGGAATGAAATTTTACGTAAATTTACTGCTGCTGTGTAGCTGCTGTTGGGGCGCCTTGGCGTGGGATTCCGATGAGTTGGAAATATTTGATTTGGTTGAAGAAATCAACCAAAATTTCTACGAATTTATGAACATATCACAAGAGGCTACAAATAATGAGATTAAACGTGCCTTCCGTTCACTCTCTATTGTCTTGCATCCGGACAAAAATCCATCCGAAGACGCCAACATACAATTTCGTAACTTGGTATCCATCTACGAAGTGTTAAAGGAGGCGTCGAAACGCGAGAAGTATAATAAAGTTTTGCGTGAGGGCCTGCCAAATTGGAAGTCGGCTTTATATTACTATCGGCGTATGCGTAAGATTGGTCTCTACGAAGGGGCAGCAATACTTTTCGTCATTATTACTATTGGTCAGTATTTGTTTGCCTGGGCTGCTTATCTGGAAAAGAAATATACTGCCGTAAGTTGGAAAATCAAGTGAATTTAATAAACCAAAGTTATAATCAACTCTATTTTCAGGAGCAAGTATTTGGTTCTAAACTGAAAAAGTTACAGAAGAAAAATAAAAGTATTGATATGGACGTTATACTAAAAGAAATTCCTTCACCTTCAGTTTTGGTAATACAAGTGATCATAAGGTTTAACCCACATATTGTAAAATTGTGTATTTTCTCTTTCAGAATACCTTGCCATTTCAAATTCCACTTTTTATTTGGCATTTGCCAAGCACTATCAAAGAAGCATTTAGTCGAGCTAATGAGCTTAAGGAGATTGCTTTAGAAAAACGGCGACTGTAAGAATTTTCTTCTCGTTATATGCATAAACCTAAATGGACTATATTTACAGTGAACTTGAGGAAGTTAAGCGTCAAGAGGAGCTCGAACGTGAATTGGAAGAACAGGCACGTTTACGTAAAGAAAAAAAGGAAAATCTTCGCAAACGACGCCAAAACACCACAGCGCCCGAAAAGACTGACGAGGAATTGCGTGGCTACTCGCGGATACAAGCGCGTGAATTGACCGAAGATGATGTCGTCAAGCCTGTACAACAAAAAGTAAGCAGAATTTGTTTTTCTGTAGGTATCATGTAAATAAAAATTTATAATATTTTAGGCAACACTAAGCGGTGGTTTCTGGACCGATGAAGATCTCACCGAATTGATACGCTTAGTGAAAAAACATCCCGGTGGCTCGAGCGCACGTTGGAATATCATTGCCGAAACAATGAATCGCTCTGTGCAAGAAGTGACTTTCATGGCAGCGAAAATGAAAGAAAACGGCTATCGTCTTCCTGGACAAAGCTCCGAACAAAGCAGCGAGTTCACAACGCAAGTGCAAGAGGTGGCAAAGAAGGAGAAGGTGAAAAAAACTGCCGCAACTGACAATCAAATACTTGTGCCGGAAACAAATTGGTCACAAGAACAGCAACGTGCTCTGGAATCAGCAATTATTAAGTATCGCAAAAATGCAACTGGCGATCGTTGGCAAAAAATAGCCAACTGCGTGCCAGAAAAGACAAAGGAGGAGTGTTTAGTGCGCTATAAATATTTGTGCGAATTGGTAAAATCACAGAAGAAGAGCGAAGAGGAAGCTGCTACAGCCAATGACGCGGCGAACAATGAGAAAGTGGAGACTGTAGTGGAAGAAGTGCCACCACCTGCCAAGAATGTAGAGAAGAATGACGCAGATGACAAAACAACAGAGACGGGCGGTAAAAAGCGCAGTAAACGCGAAGAGCGAAGACGTCGGCGGAACATGTCGAGCGATGAGGATTCAGATGACGCTTATCAATACGAAATGAAGTAATGTTTGAGAGTAAAAAGGAAGCACAATTGGCGTTTAGGCTAAATATTTTTATGCTGATATGCTTTTAAGTTTTTTTAAGGTAAATCTATAAAATCGTAGTTACCGTTTTTTTTACGTGTGGCTTGCTGCATTTTGTTACGAAAATATTTTGTGTATATTATTTTGCTATTTTTTTTTTTTTACGTAAAGAAAAAGACTACTACAAAATGCCACTCCTATATAAACAAAAAGCAGGAAAAATATAAATAAGTATAAATAAATAGACAATCTCTGTTTTATTTCACTCATTTGAAGAAGTCGCAGATTCTTTACTTATTTCTAACAGCGAATTTTGCGACATTTCCGTGTCGTCCTCATCATCTTCGATTTCCATTTCGAAAATCGTCATTTTTCGGCATTGATCGGACAGCACGGTGACAACCTGAAAAATATTAAAAATAATTCAATTAATATAATTTTGTTTAAATTAAAATAAATTTAATTAATAAACACTTTTAAATTAAA
>NW_017537378.1:7098-26725 GCF_001853355.1 Bactrocera latifrons | reverse complement strand
GTATTTTTTTCTATTTCATTTTGTTTTCATTTTACTTTATTGGCTTTTTATTTTACTTATTATAAAAAAAATATTGTTTTTTATTTCAATGATAACTTTTTGACAATATTAGCAGTTCAGTTAACTCACCTTCCTACTGCCCGACACCGCCAAATGTGTGCACACACCCTCAAGCGGTTTCAAGCTGTTACCCTCCAATAGATCTGGTACGTGACACGGTACAGCCACGTCCAACAAGTTAATATTATTCGGCATTAAATGCTGGGACTGCTTCCCCTTGGTAGCTTCCAGGGTGAGTTGTAAGAAAAAGCTCTGCTTGTCCACATTTTGTGCGCTACTATGTAGCAAAATCGAGAGTACGCTCTCATTGTAAAAGTCTAAATCTACAAATCGCAATGTACTGAAGACATCCTCACGCAGTGCCTCGCTGGTAAATGGTCCCGGTTGTAAATTCAAACGTACACATCGAAGCAGCGTAAATTGTTTATTGAATTCGAGTAAGAGCGTTTCATGAGAGTTAATTGTTGTTACTAACAAATCCGTATTTGCCTCTTCATTCACAAAAAACGAACTATGCACCAAGGCTTGGTCAGCATCGCCGCTTGATGCGGGCAACGTAGCACAAATAATGCTAGCATCCAGCATAAAACTAACACTAATACTCTCATTGGGGCGTTTGAAAACGCTGTCAACAGCTGACATTAAATTGTCACGTTCCTGTATTAGTGAAGTTTCCTTTTGGTGTGGAAATAGCAGGGAACAATTACGTAAACATTCATTTTCGTCCAACAAACGATGCCATAGATGATGTGGATCTGATTTGACGATTTGCTGCAAGTTGCGACTCTCCAGATACTGACCCACCTTTTCCAAATTAAATTTACGCTTTGTTACAGTACCATCCTCTGCAAATGCATTAATTAATAAAACAATATAAAAATACATACACATATATGTAAATAAATACATACCATTCTCCACAACACTATCCTCAAAGCTGTTCAAATATTCTGCCAAATATATAGTGTCTTCCGGCGTGATTTGCGACATTTCTTCGGGTATGTCTTGTTGATGTAGACGCAAAATTACTATACAGAGCCATGAGAAAAACAATTTCATGTCGTTCACGCACTGATCGATTACTTGCTGCACTTCTAGTATTTTCATCAGAAACGCGCCGCATGCACACAGCGCCTCTTGTGTGGCATCGCATGAGAGTAAAGGCTGCAATTTAGTGAAAACTTTATATTTTTCTTTTTTATACAAAACATACCAATACCTCAAAGAAATGAGTAATGCGGCTAAGACCTTTCAATGAGTTGAGAAAGTAGAACATGTTAACACCGCTGCTTTGTAATTGCTTAGTGATGAGACTTTCCACAGTCGAATAGCTGAGATCAACCGAATTCGCCAACTTCTTGAGACCCTTCTCAGTTAAATCACTAAATTATAAACACATATATATACATATATATACATATAAAATTTGGTAAATATGTATAAACTATACTCACTCCCTTAGGAAGTCCTCAATTTCATGTGTGGCATAGCCAAACACAAGTAATTCCAAAAAGTCTGCGGACAGCGAACCTTCCGGCTGTTGATTCGCGTATTTAGTGAGCTTATTATCCATTTCTAATAGCACTGTTTCCCATGCTTCCATAATGCACTGTATTGTTTCATTTACATAACTTAAATAGTTAATTATAATTTAAAGTTATGCAAAAAAATTAAAATTAAATTTAGGTAACGATTATACGTACTTCTTAGTCTCTAGTACATTGGCGCAGTGTACTGCTAAATGTAGCATGGGTGAGATGTACTTCTGCAGCACGGAGTTGTGAAAATGTAGTACCTTAAGTTCTGAACCGTCGGATACCAAAGCATATATGGCATTAAAATCGCCACTTAAACGCACATCGTGCACTGCGAATTCATCCGGATGTAACACATGCTGTCGTAAGTCAATTTGACCGGCGCGTAATGCACCGAGCAATAACAGATGCACTTTTCCGGTAACCGTAATAACAACAAGAAAGCACGGTGAACCTTTAGCAAAGGATCTTTGCTCTTCTGCCATTTTGGTGGAGGAGCCAATGCCACTTAAGGGTGGCAATGGCGGTAGGAAAAAATCAAAGGTGTGCTAATGATAGATGGTATTAAATAGGAGCTTAAGGTACAGAAAATATCTCATAAATCAAACCTCCGTACGATTACGGTAAGTGCTGCGGTAATCAGATGTTTTTATAGATTTGCTGAAATACACACGCTTGATATCCTCCTCAAAGTTTAACACAGATATTTGGTCCTCGCGCTCAGCGTCAAGCAGCGTTACACGTCCATTGCTGTACCCTGCCATGACAGGTGCTTTGTGATTGAAGAATAACAGATTAGTGAAAAGACTCACCGACAGCTAAAACAGTTTCATCCAATTGCCAGCCGAGTGAACGTACTGCGACGTCTTCTCCTAGTGAGGGAAATGTGACTATCTTTTGCCAACTCAAGCGCTGTATTATAACTTCACCTGTGAAATGTATGATATTATATTAAATATGTATACTTTTTACTATCTTGTTTATTCATAAGCACTTTTTTCATACCTCTGTCAGTGCCATAGGCAATTAAATCCATTTTGTTGCTCCATTCCATACGCTTCACCGAACCACCTACCACACGGGAGCCTATTTGCTTCATGGAATTAGCTTGAGACATGTTTATTTGATGTTATTATTTATATCATTTATAACCGATTTGCGCTTGTTTACACCGCCAAGTTAATTAACTCTACATTTTATTTTCAAATTGGCAATTTCTCTATTCCTCCACTCTCTGTTTCGCATTAATGCCCCACTCGTTGCCGTATTACCAATTCCTAATTATCCAATGTCTCCACATCAAAATGCAAGTAATGGCAACACCGAAGAACAGTTGGCCAATTTAAATGATTGAATCTAAATTAAAGTAATTACTGAGTTAAAATTAAAACGAAGTTTAATTTTTAAAGCTCAGTTTATTTGATGATTATAGAATTTGCAACTGGTTTAATCCCAGCTTCCAACAACATTTTGTTGTGCATATTTTAATGGCAGCTCCGTGTTCTGACGGCTGTCAGTGAATAATGCCGAAATGGAATTAACAATGCCCCCTACTGAACCGGCGCAAAATGCTCGTGAAATTTTTTCACACCGCACACAGTTTTACTTTGCAGCCTGCGCCATTCCATTAATAGTGAAAAAATCTTGTGATGGCAAAGGTGAGTGTTAAAATTTAGTAAATTTTGCATAAATTTGCAGTCAATAATGTGTCCAATCTGCAGAGTTTGGATGTTTAACGAAATACTTATAAGATTTGTGCATTTTCAACTTGAAAAAACTTGTGTGAAAAGTCTGTATATGGGTACGAAAAGTTCTTTTTGCGGCTGGGTTGCGAAGGGGGTCGTTGCGAAAAAATCTAGAAATAGCGTGAAAAAAGTGTAAAACATAGAAAAATTTGCTTTTCGCTTGGCAAATTGTAAGAAAATAGTGTTTAAATAGAATTTTAAAGATGAAGGACATTTCTGATGAGCATAAAAAGGAGAAATACTTTCAAGGACACATGAGCATTGTTAGAGTATAAATGTTCTGATTGCTGTTTCACAAGGGGCACGAGGGCTTTGGTTTTTGTGCATGTATTTGTGCGCGTGCCGTAGTAGTACGTGTTGGGTGGTGGTGGGCTTGCTTACTATATGGTAGCAGACCACAGGGCCTTCCGGAACACGAACTGATGTGTAAAACGGTCGTTACGGTATTGAGGAGAAGATAGAGACGTGTGTAAGAAAGTTTCATGCACTGATTGTCTACAGAATAATTCGACATTTTGATTGTGTTTTAACAGACAGGAGGTCGTCGGAATCGTTTCAGTTACATGCATAGAAATATTTGAACTTATTTGATTAGAATATGTAAATAAATGCTGATATGTTGACAACAAAAATGTTAAGTTCATACAAGAAGACATCAATTTTTAATGCAAACGTTTTTTTTAATGGCAAATGTAAAAGGCCAGAATGCAGATGCACTGTCATATATGCAAATAAACATATATTATATATATACATATGTATGTACCAAAAAGCAAAAATATCGAGCTGAAAGATTTCAATAGTACAAATGCAAATACCACAATCAAGTTTGCACTGCCCAGAGTTGCCAGCACCTTGTATACCAAACATTGAAGGTTACAGGACCGCTGGTATGTGCTGGGCAACGAGTGAACACGTTTTTCTTTTCCCAATTGTCAATGTTATTTAAACCAATTCTCGCACATACACATAAATAAAGGAATATATTTATATTTCTTGCAATGTATGTATTCAAATTAATAGATTTTCGTGTCTACAATTGTGTTTTGAGTAGCTGCAAAAGTTACCTAATATGCACGCTTTTCTAGCAAGTAATGTGTATACACATGTACATATGTGGCGCGCGGACAAAATGCTATTAGTGAAAATTCAAATATTTATTGATTAATAAAAAGTATAATTTGGTGGAATAAGTTAAATGTTTTCGCAGTTTGTCGACAGCAAGTGGGTACAAAGAGTATATTTGATCAGCATACTTGATTTTACAACATTATAGTGTAAAATTGCTGTCTAATGATATCTTTGATAGATGTGGTGCTATAAATGCTAAAAGATTTGCAAACATACATCCTACAATATTTGTTATGTAACTGCCTAAACTTTAAGAATGCCAATATTCAAATTATTTTATATACAGAATTTGGCACGTGCAAATTATTTTTATGAAATGATATCGACAAAGTAAGTTTACCGAACCGAACTGAAAAAAAGTGACAACTTGTGTTTTTTTATTATAACGTTGTTTAAAACTGATAGTCAATGTGCGAAATAAATAAATTAAATAAATATATTTATGCATTTGCGTAGAAATGTAAATGTACAGATATTAGTTAGATTTGTTTTTGAATATCACATCCGTTAACTAATATTAGCTCTTGCGTTTACGCTTATGTCTAATTTTTTCAATCCAATAACTTAATTAGAACAACTTGAAATGTGCATTTATATGCTTAACTCTTACATTATTTACCAATGTATGTATTTTCATACAGCAAATATTATATAAAACGTATACAATATATGATGTGTGTAATCCGTTTCAGCTGTCATCTTTGCTTGTGCAGTTAGACTTCGGGGTTACGTTACCTTTGTTGCTCTATATTCTATTGCTATACACACACTCAGCTGTCTTGAATTGTACACTATGCCGTAAGCATTTGATCACACACAACCAATTCATTCATATATCTAGGTATAATAGATACCTAACTAGATTTAAACTCAGTGTTGTCCACTGTTCTTGGCACACGCTGCGTATACGTATTTCCATTCATTGTTTATTATCTTTTTTTGTGCACATCTCAACCCTGTGCTTGCTTTTATCCATAGTACATGTGTCGCGTACAGATGTACATACATATGTATATATATACATATATTTTATGGGCACGCTGCTTTAACTACTTTTTTGTCATAATTAGTTCCGTAGTTACTTTCTATGAAAAAATGGGGGAACTTCAAATAATCTGTATTTGCTGATTAGATGCACTATGTTATCTAGTTAGCTATGCCGAGACTCTGTGGGTGAATTGTAAGCTTCCTCAATTTAATATTAACCTGTTCTCTCCCCTATAGTATTATTTATTCACTTCCTTTGTTGTGCATTGATTATTTTAACCTTTGCACCTAATTTCTACTTTTGTACCTCATCCGTTTCAGTTTAGTTGCTGAATTGTTTTTACTGCTATGAATATACCACATATACATATGTACTTTTGACTACGGATAAATGAGATAATTCAATTTTTAATAGACTATTTTCAACTACTTGTAGTTATATAGTTTTATGAAATCTATTAAAGGTAGATATGTATGTACATACATACATATGTATGAGTACAAATGCAGGTATGTATGTACATTTTTTTTGATTGTTCTCTCGTTTTTAGAATCTTATTCATTGTTGGTGGATTAATTTACTTTAAGTCCACTTGAATATAACATCAATATCACACCAAATAACTTTTTATTTATAATTAGACAGATTATCGCTTTTATTAAGCATAGTTTTTTGTAATAAATTTTTATCATAGTCCTCAGTGCAAATTTTCGTCAAAATATATAATTTTAGACATGTAACTTCAATTATTATTGAATAATGATGAAATACGGGGAAATCCCGTATTCTGATCTTCTCTGCTTTCGCGCCGTTGTAGTTTTAATATATGAGAATATATTGAATATATAAAGATTTTGCTTGATCGACCACAAAGTGCTCATTTTCTTATGTACATACATAGGTGTGTATGTTATATATATATATATATTTATTTCCAAGCTAAACAAGAATATAATGCATTCTGGAAAGATAATTTTATATTATTTTACATTTCTCTTCGAATTCGTGCATTCCTTTAGGTTTCAACTCGGTACTTCTGTATTCGTAAGAGCTAATTTATGTGCATACGCAACGTGTGGCTTTTTCAATAAAAGACATAAACATTCTTCAATTTGAAATTATTATAGTCAGCGATCGCGAGCAAGTGGCAAATTATATGTATATTTGTAAAGCTAATAAGTACACACGTGTATGTATGCATGTGTCCATTCATTCCCCTATACCATGTATAGTTTGCGTGTTTTTGGTTGCGTGTAGATTTTTAAATTTACATTAAACATGCTTAAGTTTCATGCGTTTAATATGTACAAATTTTTAATTGAGGTTTCGAGTGCTGTCTAAGCGTTCCATTTCCTTTAGACTATTCAGCGCCGTTACACTTGTAAAGATGTTGAAGTTTCTTATTCTGTTTTTAAGAAAATAAGCGGTATTAATTTTTTTGTGGTTTGTTGTAAATTCAAAATTTATTTTTAGTTGCTGTATTAATGCTGATTTTAAAATTGATAAGCAAATGTTTATGATTTTAAGTGAAATTAAATGAAAATTTTATCAGCCGAAATTTGTTACATTTGTTAATAAACTATACGAAGTGGGTTAAATTTTGACTTTATTTAATACATAACTTGAATTTTTTCACTTGTTTTTGAATAATATTTTTATGTTATAATTCTTCACATATACTCCTATTACCGAAAATGCCCCACATGTTTATAGTTTGAATTGCAAACAATGTCAAAATGACAGTTGAAACCTATACAAATCATTTCCGATTATTTTCTCTGCCACAAGTGTGTGGACGATTTGATTTCAATGTTCTACATGTGGCCTAAAAAAATTCCACTTGTTTTCGTTTATGTCGTGCAATCGCAGTAGTCAATGTAAAATTTTCTAAAATCCATTATTATTTTCATAAAACACGGCTGAATTCAAATTAAAGACAATTGATATATATCGAGTGGGGAAAAAAGAAACTTTGAAAGCTGAAAACTAAAGTTTTGTATTTTTTCTAATATTTTTGCAGACGTTGGGTGTTCAATAGACTGTTCACTAAAGACCCCAACTATATCAACAGCAGAAGCGGCTACATAAACTGAGTATTTATTATACAAAAGGCTAACAAGGCAGTGTGAAGTAGTAGGAAGTGAAGGAAGAAAGACGAATAATTTGTGATTTTCTTTAGAAGCGCTTAACGAATACAATACAAGGAAGGAGTAATTTTGGTTACGCAGTGGAAATAATTGTGTCTAAACTAGTTGGGAAAACGCGGTTAAAGCGAATTTCGCGTAAACTTGAACACCTACCAAGGGTCCAGAGTATCTCAAGCAACGACAAAATCAGCTGCTAGAAATTCTGCAGCCAAACAACAAACACTCATATTTTGTCGGCTCATCGATTATATGCATGGACCTGAAAACTTTTTCGCTAAAGACTCGAAACTCGTGGGTCGTATTTTGGTAGAAGAGCAAGCAACGACAACGTGTAGCAAAACTACATATGCAACTGCAAGTACCAAAAACAAAAAAAAAAAACAACAAAAATTTCATCAGTTCGTAAACAAATGTGTGAACAATAATAATTATTCTACAATTCTATATACACATACATACATATATATCTGAATAGTATTCAATAATTAATATCGTAGAACAAATTAATCAGGAAGCTAACGCGCAATTGCGTAGATTGACGGAGTCGAACAGCGTTTAAAAGACGTGGAGGCAGTAGTAAGGAATTTATTGTGCGACGGAGGAGCACACAAAAAAGCAAATTTAAACCAGTTTTAAACAAAAAAATAACAAATATTTTAATTATACACTTAATAATATATATTACAATATTTTATTTTAAATCATATATACATATATATGTATAACAAAAACACAAATAAGTTCAAACTATAAGTGAAAAAAAAATTGAAGGAAGAACTTTGTAAAACGCCAACTTTTTGTTGGTAACTTACAATTACTAAAACAAAAAAAAACGTAACCCAGAGCAGGCAAAATATCGAGACAAACTAGCCGAATATACTCTGCGTGCTGAATACAAAAAAAAATCTCAAATCTCAACGACACCCATTAGAGGCTTCAATTTGTGCTTAAATCCGCTTTTGGATTTTTGCGCAGAAATATTTAGTGCCACCAGTGGCTGCAAAGAAGTCTGAAAAAGGCGCCATTTTAAAGCGAATACTACAACTACATACATAAATTATTAAATATTAAAACCAAAAAACAACAAAAAAACAAATTTATCAAAAGAACATTGCCAAACGCTGAGCTGAGACGTAACGACCGACCAACCAACAACCAACCAGCTAAATCTCGTGGAATTTCATCTACTACTCTGCGTTATTATAGTTGCTAAACGGACATAACTTACAAAGTATCAGCAGGCGTACATCAATCTTCTATTCTATTAAGACTTTACTCGCAAAACAAGCCATTTTACCAATTGACGATATATACGATAAATATTTTTCCAGCGTTATTTTGCATATTCTCTTTATTGAAGCTGCTTAGAAGCAAACTTTGTTCCCACAAAATCCACGAACTTTCCCGCGTGTTATACTTTTGATCGCTTTTACTACAACAATAACAACTACTACTACTTATATATTCATCGTTCTAATTTATAAAATCGTGTCGACCTGGTCATTTACATGTATACAATATATATATATTCTCATAACTTGAAAAGATACGAACGCCATATTTGTATTATTTTTAAAATTTAAATAAATATAAGCCAAAGCCAAGCACTTAAAAACACAACAACAGCATTCGGAAAAAGTCACACTCACAAAATCTAAAATCAACAAAAACAACAAGGATATCAAAAACTCTGAACAACACAAATCAAATCAGCTTAAAGAAGAAAACAACTGAAGGAGACGAACCAAAAACGAAATTAAACTCTACAAAAGCTTAAAGGAAAAAATCTAGATATACACCTCAATACATATATATATATATATATCTTGAAGTAACGGCGTTTGCCGCATTTTGCCTAATACAAATCACCGAATCTCCATCATCTTCCGTTTTTGCCACCAGATTCTGAAATATTTGTAAACTCAATAATAACAACAAAAACTGATTTTACTGAGATCCTCAAGCTTTACAATTAGCACTACCGAACTGCTTCGCTTGAACGCATTTAACTGCAAGTAGATTTTGCCACAACTTTTCGCGTATTTTCTGGAATTTTCGTCGTATTTCGTTTGAACCCCAATTATTAAACCAAACGCCACTTATGGCATCACTCGAGGAACAACCAATCGCAACGATCACCGCCATTTCCACCTTTGATCCCGCTACCACCAATACCTCTGCTGATATCGCTTCGAACGTAACCACTACTACCGGTTCTCAAGCTGCTGCTGCTGCCAACGCGCTAGTTGGTACTTTGTCGGCGCTGGACTCGGATTTCGGCCTCACCGCTTGCGCCGAGAAACAACAACTCCTAACAGGCAGCAATAGCGCTGTAGGTACTTTGAATATCAATACCACATCTACGACGACTGGTGCGGCTGTTGATTCGATTGTGGAAAAGCTTGTCAGCTCGCTAACGCTTGATATGGACTCGGACTCTTTGGGTAATGGCAATACAACAATGTCCCGTGATTTCAACTGCAACGGTAGCGTTACCAGCGAGCATAAGAGCGTCTCATCGCGTTCCTCCTCCTTGGCGGGCAATATGTTTAGCGAGGTGTTCGAGAATAAGGGCAATGACTTGGAATCCGGTTCATTGGAGGACTCGTGCAGCTCGATCGGCGCCGATGGTATGGATAAGAATTGCAAGATTTGCAGGTAAGCGTGTTTAGTTTAGTATAAATGTTTGGTTGCGGTTAACATTTATTTATTGGACACAATTTTACTTGCAGCTCGCGTTTAGTGACACCACGCGTGCTTTCATGCCTCCATGTATTTTGCGAATCTTGTCTGATGAAACTGCTTACTGAAGAGTCGAACGGCAATTCCTCATCGGCATCGTCCACTACTTCAACCGCCGGTGAGCTAATGCCGCCATTGAAGTCTGTTATCGAGTGTCCCACGTGCAAACAAGTGACTATGGTAAGCAAATTAATGCATGGCCTGTATATAATAAGAAGTATTCTCCATTTTTCATGTTAAATTATGGAAGTTGAAAAAATTTTTGTTAACTCAAAAATCTTGGTATATATTTATGGGTAGAAAAATGCGCCTGAAAATATATTATATTAATTTTTCCAAGCATCATTTGCCCACCTAAAAATATAGAGTAAATGCAAAGTGGCTTTAAGCCTGCAGTAGAAAACGTGTTAAAAAGCCGCTATCCTACTTAAATAATAAATTCTTTAAATTAGCCAAATTTCTAACCAAAGTTATTTTCTTTCTACACAGATTGGCGCCAAAGGCATTGAATCGTTGACTTGCGATTACATATTGACCAACATACTCGATCTCTCAACAATCGAATCGGAGCAATTGTCGTGCACTTCGTGCAAGAGCAAGGAGAAGGCTATTTCACGCTGCAGCGATTGTGCTAATTTCTTGTGCAGCGGTTGCGACAACGCCCACAAGTATATGCGTTGCTTTGAGAATCACGAAGTGGTTAAGCTCGAAGATTTGCAGAAGTCCACAGCCGACAAGCCGTTGACCATACACAAGCCGCTTTTCTGCAATGTCCATACCGCTGAAAATCTCAAGTACTATTGCTTCAATTGCCAAATACCGGTGTGCAACGATTGCTTAATAGCCGATCACAAGGGCAGTGAGCATCACTACGATGTCATCGCCATGGCCGAGAAGTCAGTGCGTGTCGATGTTGAAAATCTGATGAAGGAAGCCAAATCAAAGGTAATTAATTTTGCATTTCCTTTTTCGGCATTTGTTATATATTTCACCTTCTACGTGATTCCAGGTGCAATATTGTGATGCTGCCGCTTCGAATCTTTCTAGCGCACTCACTGAACTACAAACCCAACATGATTCGGCACGCGCGCGCATTGATGAGACCTACCAGAACTACAAGAAGATCTTAGAAAAGTGCCGCGATCAATCACTAAACGAGTTGGGCAAGTTACACTCGGAACGTGAGCTCAAAGTTATGGATTTGCTGCAGCACATCGAAAATACGATGGGCAAAATCGATAGCACTTGCAAATTCACCATGCGTGTGCTGGATCAAGCCAATGCCGCCGAATTTTTGTCCATGAAGAAGTTGATCAGCTCGCAATTTATAAACCTGATCAACAGTACACCAAAGTGTGACATTAACTATTCACTTACCTTCGACACCAAAGCGGAGAAATTCGAGCAGGTCGCCCAGGAGACCTTTGGTAAATTCCGCACTGAGTCAACACCGCCCTCACCCAAGGAGAGCACACCGCCACCCACGCTACCGGGCATGCCACCGAACATGATGAGCAGTCGCAGCGGCGGTATGAACACTTGCGGCTCACAGGGTCAGCTAGCCGGTGGCAGTTCCGTTACCGCCAGCAGCCCAATATCTTTGCCGACTTCCATGCAAAGCTCATTCGATGGTGACTTCTCGGTATTGGGCAATGGATTCCTCATGCCGAATGTGTTGACACCGGACTCGCCTCCACATCAGCCACCCCCATTGCATCACCAAATTTCCCATCAACAACAACAACAGCAACAACAACAATCACAGCCACCGGCAACACAACAACCAGTACATGGTGTAAACGGTGTACGCGGCGGTTTTGATGGCGTCGGTTGTGTTGGTGTTGGCGGTGGCGGTGGTGGCTTGCCAGGTACAGGCCTTGCCAACGGCTTAAATGCGCTTACAGGCGGTCATGGTCCAATGCATGGCCACAATCAAGGCCATGGCCATGGCCACGGCCACGGTCACAATCCGCTTGGCGGCAATCCACTAAACAGCGCTGGTAATAATTTGAGTGTTGGCTTGAACAACAACCCATTAGGCAATGGTATAAACGCAACGCTCAGCCAAGGCTTAAGTGGTCTGGGCGGTGGTGCTGCTGGCGGCGGCGGCGGTGCCGGCAGTGGTATGAATGGCGGCCTTAATGGCGCACTCAATGGAGGACTGAACGGACCGAATAATCCGGGCGGCGTTGGTAGTGGTGCACCGCCACCAAGCGCTTACAACAGTATTCTCGAGTACAATTTGTCACGTCTTGCCAGCCTCACGGAGGCCACACCGGATGTCACGCTCAACGACGCCTTGGTGGGCCCCGGCGCCAGCGCTGGTGGTCATCACCAGGCCGTGGTGCCAGCATCGTCGGCACAGAATCAACAGATCTCATTGGCGGACATACTGTCGGGTGATCAACGCGCTTTCAACAATTTGCAGGCGCTTGCCAAAATGGGACTCAATAACAATGGTAAGTACAGTTGAAAAAAAAAACGCTGCTCTTGCAATTGTAGTGTGTGAAATTGGGTACGCTCATTTTAATTGATACCGTTAGTCACCTAGTGCCTACTATTTCACCAATACCACGACCTGCACCACCTGCCACTCATAGTTTGGTTGCACTTTTGTTCTTCGATTTCGGTAGATTAAGTTAATTTGTAGCAAAATGTAATTGATTTTACTTATGATGCTAAATTAATTTTTTTTTATGTGTATACTATTTCTTAGGTTAGAGTTCAGTTTTTTCTCATATTTATAAAATAGTATTACCGTTGTTTCTTTGGCATAAGTTATTTATTTACCTTTTTATTTTATAATTTAATTTCCGTATGTTTTCTTGATTTCTATTTACCTTTTATCCTTTCTTTATTCTTGCATATTATTTTGATTTTCGAATGGCTTCCACTCACTACCACCACCACAACAACCACTGTACCACTATTACTATTATTATTACCACAAAATCTCCTTGAAATTTGTCAAACGTCCTTGCGCATCGCTCCGCTTGGTTCCGCTCCACCTAATTTACCACCACACCATCCACACAATCCACACAATCTACAATAAAAAAAATAAATAAATAAATCAACATAATTATGAATTTAAAAACAAATACAAAAAAAAAAAAAAATGCCAATGTGTTTGCCAACCCACCACACCACGTCGTAATTACAACGTCATTTCGTTTTCTGTTGTCGTTGTTATTGTTGGCATAATACAAGTAGATTTTCACACAGACATGAATCAGCTTTTATCGAGCGGAGCTTCACCCGGAATTGATTGTATATTACCAGATTTCTGCCTACCCGCAGCCACATCGCCCAGCCTCTCAACACTCGGGCCACTCGGCGCTGGACCCGTCGATGATATGTCCATTACGAATTTCCATGCTGGCGCCGCACCGGGCACAACCAACATTGTCACCGGTCGCAACAAGGCAACACCCATGCAGATACGTTGTAAATTCGGTTCGCTCGGCACCTCTAAGGGTCAATTCAATTCACCACACGGTTTTTGCTTGGGTGTAGACGAAGAGATCATTGTCGCCGATACGAATAATCATCGCATTGAAGTTTTCGACAAAACCGGTACGCTTAAATTCCAATTTGGCGTACCCGGCAAGGAAGAGGGTCAACTATGGTATCCCCGTAAAGTCGCCGTTATGCATACCAATGGCAAATTCGTTGTATGTGATCGTGGCAATGAACGCTCGCGCATGCAGATATTCTCAAAGTGTGGGCATTTCATGCGCAAGATCGCCATCAGGTGAGTATTCGCACTCTTAACTGTTAATTAAACTTCTTTTTATTCCTAAACTCATGTTTTTATGGACTTGCTTAGATACATTGATATCGTCGCTGGTCTGGCTGTTACCTCCAAGGGTCATATTGTAGCTGTAGATAGCGTGTCGCCTACAGTTTTCGTTATATCCGAGGATGGTGAGCTCGTGCGTTGGTTCGATTGCAGCGATTATATGCGCGAACCGTCCGATATTGCCATACGAGGTAATGCGTTAATTGCCTTATGTAAATGTTTTGTAAAAAATAATTTTTAATTTCCTTTTTTTGTTTTTTTGTTTTTAGATAATGACTTTTATGTCTGCGATTTCAAGGGTCATTGTGTTGCTGTCTTCCAAGAGGATGGTACTTTCCAGTATCGCATCGGTAATGAGAAGGTCACATGCTTCCCTAATGGCATCGATATCTCGAATGCAGGCGATATTTTAATTGGCGACTCGCATGGCAATCGCTTTCATGTGGCCTGCTATTCGCGCGATGGTGTTTTGCAATCTGAATTTGAATGTCCCCACGTTAAGGTGTGTTGGGTAACACAGTATTTAAAGTTATAACTGTTTTTAGCATCAATTTATTTATTTCTGCAAAGAAAACTTCAAGAAAACTACTACATTATTTAGGTTATGTTATTTAGGCTGTTATGTTGTTGCTATAATCATCATTTCATCATTAATTTTTTTCTCGTCTAAAAAAATCGATATATACAATTTTTCCACTACCCAAAAGGTTTCACGTTGCTGTGGTCTAAAGATAACTTCCGAAGGTTATGTAGTCACTTTGGCCAAGAACAATCACCATGTGTTGGTACTTAATACGCTCTACGTTCACTGATCGCAAATCAAAACCATAACCAGCAGTAGCAATATCAGCGTCAGCAACAATAACAACAACAACAACGATAGCAGCATTAATGTTGGCTGCAACAAAAATATATTACCAATGAATGTGTCCAGTGGCATTGGTGCTGGTATGGCCGGCGGTGGCAGTGGCAATAACGTTAACCTTTATGAAAATGGCAATTGCAACATTGTTGGCAACAATAGCGTTAATAATGCTGCAAGTAGCAGTAGATACACATCGAACAACGGCAGCATCAATAGCAGCAGCAACAACAACAGTCATAATGCCAGCAATCATCACCACGTTTATCACCAGCAACAGCCATACAATCATCCACAACCACATAATCAGCACCATCATGCAGCGCCGCATTATCAACACCAGCAGCAGCAACAACCACCACAACAACAGACTTTAAATAGTAGCAACTCTAACAACAGCAACATCGCAGCTGGCATCGTACACAATAACAACCACAGCAATCAAATGCATAACTTGACGACAGCGCCACGTTCAATGGAAAATAAATCAAATCTCTGGTTGATGATGAACGGCGCTGGTGCTTGTGGTGGGGTCGGTGCAGCGGCCAACAATAATGGTCCGCTTGCTTTCAGTGGTGGTTGTGTTGGCGTTACTGGCGAGCGTGCTTTGCCACAGCCACCGCACGCGCTGCACTAATTCCCAGCTACCAAAGCCGGAATGCAATGGACTCGACAGCAGTGACCATTTTAGCAGGTAAATTGCTTTTAGTGGGGCCAAAAACAAAAATTATGCAGTAGCATAACCTTACATATTTTAAATGTACCAGTGAAAACGAATTATTCGATTAACTAAATGATATAGCTATTTTAAATGGAGGTAGGTTTTCACGATTTCGTGGGTAAATGCAAATGGATAAAAAGTAACTATAGCAATTATAAACAGACAAAAAAATGTAGTATACAAACATACACATACAAAAAATACTAATAACACCAAAACACAACACTGCGACTAGACAATTTGAAATCTCAAATGAAGAAAAATCAAATTTAAAAAAATTACAAAATCGCCAAAAATCAATAAAAAAAATGTACATCCAGCTTGTTCAAATTTTAGCAAAAGCAAGCTTTCACCTACACACGCAAACATATATATACACATATTGTTTTTGATCTCTTTTCCAAGTTTGGTTGCTTTTCAAATTTATACCAGTTCGCTATATTGAAGAAACAAATTTACAAAAGCTTTTAACAAAAAGTAATCATTATTTTTTTCGAGTGAGCTTTTATTTACAGATTACCATAATATTTAAAACTAAAAAAAATGTTTTTAATGGCCAAATTCTATGCTGTTGCAATACACGCCTACATATAAATGTAGATGTATTTATGTATATATATACATTGTATATGTATATCCATGTACACATGCATTTATCAAAAAAATTATGTAATTAATTTAATACGTTAGTTAAAAGGCAATACAGTGTTGTGCACATAGTAAATCGGGCGATAATTTCACATATACATTCAGACAAAAATTATGTTAAAAAAGCTGACTGCACGGAAACTTAACACCACAACCTGCCAAATATTGTTTAACTTAACTTTTTCGTTTTAATTAAGCAGCACACATTTGCGTAAATACTTCAAAAATTTGAACAAACTCAAAACGTTACGTAAAGCGAAATTATAATGACAAATAATTGGGACAAAAATTTTAATTTTAATATACAATCGCATTTGCTGCAATTAATTTAATTAAATCGAAATGAGCATTTAAATACAAATACTGACAATTTGTCTTGTTTTTGTTTTCACCCTCTTTTTGAATCGGTTGTTATTGATGTTGTGACAAGTGACAATTCGAAATGTAGTGCCAGCAAAGGGTGCTTCGTAGTCATTTATAATTTTAAATTAGGGAAACAATATTTTTTTTTTTTTTTGATAACGAAACGAATTAATTACATTCATTCATGTATATATGCAGTTGTGAAAAAAATTGTATATAAGTTGTACTATTATGTTTTGCTGCTATTATTTTTATATACAATTTTCAAGCAAGAACATATTTAAAAGAAGAAAATATTAATTAAATATACTTTTAACAATTTTATTAATAGTAAATTGGTGAGACCAAATACATCAACGAATGCATTGCCATCTAATGAAGGCGTCGAAATGAAGCGTTAGCATATTTTCATTGTTTGAAAAAGTGTGTGTGGCGCTCGAACTGCATTTGTTTTTATTTATTTATTTTTTTTTTAAATTTTTTGTTCTTCAAACGGTTTGTAAAGGAAAAGCAATACAAAACTTCATACATACATTACAAACATATATTATTTTTACAATTACAAACTAAGAAATTGAGAAAACGAATTCAACAACAACATTAAGAAGGCTGGTTTTCCAAGACATTATTATTACTAAATATTATTAAATTACAATTTTAAATACTAAATATTACATTATTACTATATTACATTTTTAAAGCAAATGAAAATATTTACATATTTTTTTGTGCGTTGCTTACATACATATATAAACGTTTATTTAAATCCGACTTTCTATATGTTATAAAGCGAAAGCTTTTTTCTTGAAATTCAATATTAAATCTTCTATTTACATACACGCATATACATATATTGCGAACAACAAATTTAACTACTAACACAAACAAATGCAAATGTGTAAATACTTTTACTTTTACAACATTGGCGGCGAATTCCATAAAAAATATGAATATTTTATAAACAAATAGCACTGTTATGACCGCCCAAATGATTACTTTATTTTGTTTAATTATATCTATTTTCCCTGTTTATGCTTTTGCGCAGTTATTTTTATTACATACATTAATGTTAAATGAAAGAGAAAAACAACTAAACAAACATACCAGCTACTTGCGTGTTTCAAATATTTTCTTGTAATTTTTTGTATTATCAATATTTTTAACATTATTTTTATTTTATTTCATAATTTCATATTAACGAAGAAACGGCTACTTTTAAAATTAATATTATATGTATATTTACAAATTAAATACATATTATATGTAAAAAAACACAACAAATAATGTAAAAAAAAACAAAAAAAGCTACCTAAGAATTTTTATTGCAATTTTTAATCAATATTATTTGTAAAACTAATTTTCAATTTGAATATTTTTTTGTTTTATTTTAATTTTTACAACATGTAAATGTATACATACTTATAAGACTTTTATTGAAGTGAAATGAAGCGAAGTTAAGAAAGCAAATAATAAATATGTATTTTTAGCTTAGTAAGCTGCGAATTTACGGTCGTGGGAAGGCAATTGCTATATAAAAAAAAAAACATATAAAATAACAAATATATACATTTACATATATTTTAAAAAGCAAAAATAAAAAAATACAAAATCAACAACAACAACCATAACAAACACAACCAATAATCGCATATTTTCAAGTCATTTTTATTATTATTATTTTAGATATTTTTATTATAATTATAAATAGCCTTAGTATGATGACTTAAAAAAATATTTACAATAATTGTTAGTGTAGTTCTTATATACATGCATAGTTGAAATTCACACGGGCGAATTTCAGCAAATATAAGCAAAAACAACAAAGCAACAAAATAAGAAAAATAATATATATTTTATTCAAAACTTTTGTGCGTATTTACACGCACACTTAGCGAGAAATAGCAAACTTGAGAGAGAAATTAAGCAAAGCTTTGTGAAATACTTTATATACATATATATAAAAAATGTCTGGAGCAAATGCGTTTAAATTTTATTTATACAAAAAGTATAAATTACGTTGTTTTAAATTAATGCGTGCACAAAATTACAAAAATTGTAACATCTCTGATTATTTTAATATTACAAACTGAATTTTTTATTGTGACAATATTGTTTTTCTTTCGAATTTTATTGAAATTTGAGAATTCTTCATTATTTCACACATACTCAAACACTTGCCACTTGTGCGCCAAAAACTAAACTATTCGTATTATTAATATTGCGTGGCTATACCATTTTATATACATATGCTTATCTAAAGAAATTAATACCTGAAAGAAAAATGCAAAAATTAGTTCCCTCACAATCAATGAGTGGCTTAATTTTAAAGTGTATACATAAACAATTTACATTTGCTTAGATTTTAGTTAGAATACGTATAATTTTATTCAAATTGTAACCCTTATAAATGTATCTGCTGCTGTGTTTATCCTTTGAACTGGGTTTTGTCAAACAAAACTTTTTTTATCCTACAAAATTACTATGAACATTGTTTTCTCTATTTTTTTTTTTCTAAAAAAATAAGTTTATATTTCTATTTAAGGCTTAGATATGTACTTTTTGTTAATTAATTAGAAAAAAAGTAGAGGTGGACATGATGTGAGAGGAAAAGGGTGAGAGCGAGAGGTAGCGGTAGAGCAAGCAAACAAGTAACAGCAGCAAATTGCATTTTCGCGCTGTATGCCAAAACGTATTGATATTATTTTTCACTTCCACTCAACACAAACAAACTAAATTACAAATTTTATTGCTTTAATATTAGTTTAAAATGTTTTAATGATATGTTGTAATTATATATACTTTTTATTTTGATTGTATTTGATTTTTATTTTTTGTTTGTTTTGAGTTTTTTGCTTAAATGTTACTCTAGTTTGAAAACTTAAA
>NW_017537378.1:3467-4543 GCF_001853355.1 Bactrocera latifrons | reverse complement strand
TTTTTACATAAATACATGTTTTTATAATTATATATACACACAAAAGAAGTACATATATATCACTATTTTTAGTAACCCCAATATACATATACTACATACACACGACCATATATTATAACTCTTAATTGTATTAAAAGCATTAGTTTATACGGTTTGCTTAATCTGAAGTGCAAATCTGGCAACCAAAAACAAAAAGGTTAAAGAAAAACAATAAAAAAGAAAAAAATAAAAAACAAAATGTTAAAAATTCAGCGTTGCAAAAAATAACTTTTTGATAAACAATAGGTAAAGGGCAAGTTAAAAATATTTGTTTTATTCTTGTGAATACACATACACTTTCATATACATATATAAAAGTAATTTTTTGCTTTCAAAGTGCACTATTATTATTAAATATTTCGTATTATTAATTAGTCAATTAAAACAAATGTGAGTCAATCATAAATAATTTCGTCGTTCTCACATCCATACATACATACATGCCAAAATCACACGATTCACGATTTGTGTGCTAAAGCGTAGGTGCAGCGGGAACTAACTGTTGTATGGTATAAATAAGCGAAGCGAAACAAACAAATTGAAGCAAACAAAAAACGAGACTTTTTACCTTGAAAGATTTTTACAATTTACAATTTTGAATATTTTTTGTTTTTGTTTTGCAATTATTTACGGCTAAGTTTAGTATTCTTGATTCGATTTACACAAAAGCATATATATATATATATACACATATGTATATGTTTATATGCATGCATTAGTTAATACAAATACAAAGTGAAATGACTTTCGGTTAATATGTAAGCAATCTTCCTCCTTTTGCGTGTCTCTATAGAATATTTTTGAAATGTTGCAATACACAAATGAAAAGTTATGCCGAATGTGCTGTCAAAACAAACTACAAAATTAAAACAAAAATATTAAAATAACAAGAAATTTAACTTTAATGTACTCAGTCCAAGATTTGTCCACATATTTCTGATATCTTGTGTCTCCGCATACCGTGAAAAATACCATGTTTACATGATGCTTTTAGTATTTGGAAAATTAAAATTAAATTTTCAATAAAAACCTTGATT
>NW_017537378.1:0-1297 GCF_001853355.1 Bactrocera latifrons | reverse complement strand
TTAAACTGATTTTTCTTAACAATTCCAGACAAGCACAAAAAAATATTAAATCCAACAAAAAAAAATATAAACAGATGAAAATAGGAAACTGATCCAAATGGACAGGTGTGAGTCAGTGCATTAAAAAATAATATAAATACATACATAGATGTTTGTATGTATATTTACCAGATAAAATGTGTAGTGTTGTATTTGCAGCAGTTGTTGTGACGTGGGTAGGGAGTTAAACGTAACATTTTTGTAGAAAACTAGAATGAAACTAATGAGATCTAATTGCTATTCCTCTTTACTATCTATAAAAACAAAAACACTAAAAAACGACATACATTTTACGAAAATTTGAAGAAATTAGCGTTTAAAAACGATAATAATTATATATAGCATATAAATACACACCTACATACATACATATAAAATTACAAACTTTACGGAAATTATAGTCAAATAGTGAAAAGATTCATATACAATTAGTATACAAAATACTTATAAAGCTTATAATACATACATATAAACAATAGCAAGGAGTTAAGCAAACAACAAACCACAAAACATTCATATACACTTATACATACATACATTCAAGTTTAAACACAAGTATACTAATAAGAGTAATTAAAATCAGCTGAGAGGGCAAAATATAAACTTTTGAAGCACAACAGCGTCTTTGCATATAATCACACATATACATCCATATATACTTATTATGTAAGTGGAAAACATTGAAATTTATGTCTGTCAATTTTTCGATGATATTTTTTTATTTGTCTTTAACACGCAAAGTGAATTACAAATTCAGGCAATGAAAATGATAGTGCACACATTCTTACAAACATAACATTACTACGTACATGCTAGATACATACATACATATATAATATTAATAAGAAATCATAACCAAAATTCAATTAGGTAAACAAATTTAATAAACTATTATAAAATATGTATAAAAGAAGCCAAAAATCCGAACGAGCTGTCATAGAAAAAATCGTTAAAAATATATAAAAAAAATTAAACAAAATGCAATAACTACAAAAATATATAAATGCAGAAAGCAAATGAATGCAATAAAAATGTAATGTAAAATCAATAAAAAATATGTAAAAATAAAGAAATGCAAGTATGCATGCGAACAATTTCCGCTCAAAGTATGAAAATATTTTAGTACAACAAAAATGTGCACTTTTTATGCCGAATTAATGTAGCTTTTGAGTCGCTTTGCATAATTTACTCGAGATGATTGTGCGAAAAAACAATTAATTTAAAAACAATAAAAGGCTTAACACGGCTAAAATAAATG
>NW_017537377.1:70530-98209 GCF_001853355.1 Bactrocera latifrons | reverse complement strand
TATGTATGTATGTGTCACTGCACTTTAATTTTGCACGAATTTTGTAAGTTAAAAATATGTGTTTATGTCACAGAATTCCCATATTTAATTTTCTTTCTTTGGGGTCAGTGCCCGCTTCACTTACCACTTGTGCTTTACGTGAAAATGAAACTCTTGGGATTCTTTGGGGCTTGTTGGTATATTTGGTTTTACCAATATAACTGGCACAACTCGATTCTTCTATAATATCTATAATATTTAAGTTCACTAATTATAATGTTTAACACTCCCTTAATGGGGCTTTCCTTTTCTTTACAATGTTTAAATTCACTTCTTATATCGAGCTTCAAGTTTGAAAAAAAAAACGCTAATGTATGTCACGACGAAACGCTGCGTAGCGGTGGCGGGAAAACCAAATTGATACGAAGGCGGTCGAATCAGCACTGTTGATGTGGACTGTGGTGATGTCGAGGTGAGCGTGGTGAGTGTGGTGAGTGTGCGTGTTAGAGATGGGTGTAGGTGTGGTGTGGGGCTGTAAGACTAAGGCTCATTTAGCCATATATCAATTTGAATATTTAACATAAAACTTAAAATTACAATAAATATTTAAATTAAACAATTCAGATTTTATAATATTTTTTATTTTATTCTACTTRTGTTTTTTATTTCAATATGAATCGACGAAGATTATTTAGTTTTTGTTCCTTTTAAATATTTTTAGTTAYATTTTAGTCATGTTAAAAGTTATTTATATAATCTATACATTTATTTCTTAAATTTCCTTAGTTTACGTTTCTTTTGATAATTGAATTTCGCAATATTGGCATTAAGCTTTCGAATTTCAAAGAACATTCGAGATCTAAAAAACAACTTTTTAGCCTCTAGATCGCATTCAATGTCCCTAGCCTTGTCGATAAGCATTTGAATGTAACCTTTGCATGCATAAAGAGAATCTTCATTGATGTACGTAAACATTTTTTCCATCCGTGCCACTTTTACAACAAATTGTGGTGTAGGCTTCGTCAAACCTCCTTCACTCAAATGGTTAACCCATGTGGATGAATTGTTGCTTTGTTCCGATTCAACAATGTGCGGCAGTACGTTCTTCAGCTTAAAAGCGTATATCCTTTTGCACTAGCAGAATATAGTGTAATAGAGTTGGCTATGTCAGTCTGCGTCCAAATTTGCCTTTTGGATCCGTTTTTCAGTTTTTTTATCTRACCGTAAAAATCCTCTTTAACTTTTCTTCAACATTTCTGTAGTTAAACTTAGATTTAGCTAGTTTTACTTTTAACTTGCTTATTTAAAATTCAAGTTTGCGCTTGGCATGCGAAAAATCATCYTTAAGTTTTTTATTTTCAGTTTGAAGTAGTTTTCTGTGATAAAAAGCATAAAGTTTATACATAAATACATATATAATGCTACATCTTGAAAAAATCTTCACTTACACTTTTTTCTCTAGCATTTTAATTTTGTCTCCTTGGCATGAACTTTCTTTAATAGCAGCGTCTTCAGTGCACAATTCATTCAAACTATTTTCCATTGAAAGGTCTGCAAAATCCTCAGTCACGTTGAGATAGGTCAACATTTATCAACAATGAAGTCACTATTTTCTTATTTTCCCTGCGCTCAGCTCTGGTGGCTCGCTGCTCATTTTCACTAGCTGCAACGTTATAGCGACATGGAACAGCTCCTGGTTTCAAAGTCCTTTTGGCGTCAAGGCCTATGAAAAGTTTAAAATTAAAATATTTTAAAACAAAGGTGATTTATCAACTTACCCATTTCGTACATCTCGTTTCCAATAATGTCTTCATCGTTGAAGTGGTCCATGCAAATTCGCCATGTTTTCGGCTTAAATGCTTGATTATTTCTACACAGTTGGATYCACTTTTTTTGCTGCTCTTTATCGTTCGGAAACATAAAAAATTATTTCTTCACAGTTTTATTTCTTCTACCATTGACACAGTTTTTCACTACACACTTCATTTTGTTATTTAAATACCAAATTACACGAGAAAAATAAATTGTTTCTATATTCACATTGATTGGTACCACGAATTTATAGCTGTCAAATTTTTAACTGCGCCGTGTGTCGTAAGCAATTGTTTGTTTACATTTTTCAAGTATAATGGACCTGCGCAATGCGTAATCTCTTTTCTATCATTCTTGGGTTTATACCACCAAATAGACGTTTCAACAACATATTTGAACAGCGAGCTGTTTCATGAAATTTATATGAGCCAACCAGCTAGGTTTGTAGATAAACGTTATCCAAATCATTGTCTGAAGTTGAAAAAGGCATTGTATGGACTTAAGCAGTCTGGGCGGCAATCGAGCATGAAGTTGGACGGTATATTAAAAGGTATTGGATTCAAACCATCTAAAAGTGAACCGTGTATGTATGTAAAGCACTATGATGGTCACATCAATATTATAGCAGTGTATGTCGATGATCTGGTTCAAGCGTGCAACAAATAAATAATGACAAAGGACCAGTACAATATTTTTTATGCATGGAAATCGATCGCGATGGTGAGACTGGGTCTATAAGCGATGGGCAAAAATCATATATACAAAAGATGTTAAGCGAATATAATATGGAAAACTGTCGACCAATCGCTATGTAAAAAGGTCAATCAAATGCAGTACCAATCATTAATAGATTCATTGATGTACCTAGCAGTATGTACGCGGCCAGACATTTTGCACTCAGTGTGTAAACTTGTGCAACTAAATAACGATCCTCATTCAGAGCATATGGTTGCAGCTTTAAGGATATTGCGTTATCTGTGTAATACTCAAAATATGCGACTGCGATAGCATTGGCAAAGAAATCGAATGCTTTGTCGATGCAGATTGGAGCGGCGATAGCAACGAGCGTAACTGATATACAGGGTACGCATTCATACTTACTGGTGTTTTTTCATATGAATCAAAGACACAATCAACCGTAGCTCTCAGCAGCACCAAGGCCGAATACGTAGCACTTACGGCAGCCGGGAAAGAGTAGTTTTTTTACGAACACTTTAGGGAGAAATGAGAATTGAATGTCCTAAGACGATCATGGTAAATGGATGTATATATATAACCGCAAGAACCAAACACATCGACATAAAATATTATTACATAAGGGATATTCATTGAGGAGGCGGCATCGATCTCAAATAATGTTGTAGCAGTGACATGGTTGCTGATATTTTGACGAAAAACTTATCAAAGCCTAGCTACGAGAAGTTAACAAAGAAGTTAGGTTTAAAATAATTAAATAAATTATATTGCTTTGTAATATGCGTGCATATGAACGTTGAGGAGGCGTGTTCAAATGCAGTCCTGCATATAACAACGTACATATATATGCAACTCTGATGTATTTAAAATGAAATCGTATTTGAACTGAAGTCTATTGTACTTACACATTTTTTCACTTGTTCTAACCACTGAAGAATAAACAAGTATTTTAACAAAAAGTTTAACAAAATTTAACAGCATATCTAACGTTTTTTTTTTTATAAATTACACACCGTTCGAGATCAGTTCCCTTATTTGGAAAATCAAAAATCCGTCCTCCCTCCTCGCAGCCAGCAACAAACTTCTCCAATTGGTTGTTGTTTTCGGCATTTTGTCTGAAAATTAAAGTTAAAAAGTATTAAAAAATTTAAATTTATTTAATAAAAGTTAAAATATTCTTTCATATGCTACTAGATGTGTATAAGAGACAGGTTTAAAAGAAAGTTAAAATATTCTTTCATATGCTACTAGATGTGTATAAGAGACAGGTTTAAAAGAAAGTTAAAATATTCTTTCATATTCACAAGCTGCCAGCAGTTTTTACTTCGCTATCCTTCGAAGTAATGGCCGTTTCAAATGGAAAGAAAAATTAAAAATGTCTACATTCGAGCAATAATTTCACGGGATCTTAATCTAGTAGTCCCTCTTTTCCAATTGCTAAACATTAAAACCTCCTGAACTTTGACTGTTGGCTCTCTCATTTTTAATGATGACAGGACATCTCTTTATGTCTGACTAGGTTTTCAAACCTTCAAAGCTGAAAGCTTCGAGTTATGTATATGGAGTTCAACTGTATTTGTTACCCAGATTTCTGTTAGTGTTATTGGTTTGGTAAAAGATAGTAACGGAGCATGGTGTAGGTCCGACTTTACCAAAGCAGAAGCTTTTGCAGAGCATTTAGAAGGCACTTTCCAGACATTTGAGTTTAGCTTCCCTTCTGTCATTAAAGAAATAAATAATTTTATTGAAAGCCCTTGCCAAATGGATCTTCCTGTAAGACCTATAAGACAATGTGAGGTTGGTAACCAGATAGAAATGCTCAATAATGCCAAATTACCTGGTTATGATCAAATAAACGCAARAGTGGTTAAATTGCTAACGAAAAAAGCACATAACCTTTTAACACTTTTACTCAATGCAATACTACGGCTTCACCACTTTCCGTCACAATGGAAGTGCGCGGAAATTATGATCAGCAAACCAGCATGCTGAAGTCATGCAGACCGATAAGCTTACTGGTACCTTTCTCCAAATTCTTGGTCCGATCCTGTATACAATATATACCTCAGATATTCCTGTCCTTGAAAATGTCTTAGTCGCCACCTATCCGGATGACACTGCAATGCTTGCGGCAAGCAGCTCTAGGATCGAAGTGTCGAAAATGATTCAGGATCAGGTAYGAATTACTGAGGCATGGTTTAAAAAAATGGAAGATGGCCATTAATACAGATAAATCTATACATATCACATTTACAATGAAAAAAGACTCCTGCCCAAGTATTATTATGAACAATGAAGAGATTCCTAACAGCAATRCAGTGAAGTACTTAGGCCTCCATCTTGATAGAAGATTAACGTGGAAAAATCACGTTAAGGCAAAACGAAAAGAGCTTAAAATGTACTGGCTTATTGGACCCAAATCTGAATTGAGTTTTGAAAACAAAATTTTACTTTATAAAGCCATACTAAAGCATACTAACAGTATCAAGTTATGTATATTTTAGAACATTTGCTTATTGTCTTGAATACAGACAGATTGTAAATAAAGAATTTCCAAAACAAAAAAAAAAAAATTCCACATACAAATACAGCTGTCGCTTGATATTCTCATATTATGGGGGTTCTCTTGATCTGGCAAAACCTTGCACCGTGCGAACTTGTAGAATTTTCCTTTTGGTTTAACGACATAAGAAAAAGCACAATAAAATATGTCAAAACTCATGTTTATTTTCGTGCCGTCATATATCACTTAGCCTCGCATATTTCGGTATAGGATTTTTGCATTTTGTGTCATCGTGCAATCTTGCAAGAGCAAGAGAATGCCGCTTTTGATAGTTGTCAGTGAAAGCCCATCGAAAACACACATTGTCGGTCCGAACGACTTCCACAACATACAAATGTGTTTTCAAAAAAAATATCTTATGATGAAATAACAACACTTTGAGGTTCACTTATCAAATAGTACTCAGCTCTGGTTGCCCTGAGCTCATTTATGTATTACATGTCATAAGGTTACGGAAATTTTCAAATCGTATGCAAAAAGATTTACTGTCTCCGTCATTAAAACGCAACTGGTATCTCTGTCTTGTCTAAGATTATATTTTGTTCACTATCATTGCAGTTTGCTTTGGTTTATATATGTACATATTTGATGGCATTGAAAATATCCATGTGTTAAGTGAAGAGAGCTGTTAGCAAAACTCTTCCGTTTACAATTATTGATTTCACAGTTAAGTATTTATTAACAATGACATCTCACAAGTTTTCATATGCCCAATATTAAAGGTAGAATGCACTTGTGGATTCTCCCCATACGTTGATACATGTACTACATTTCATTATTCGTACTATACAAATTACTTTTATTTTCACTATTGTGGTGGCTGTATGCCCTACTTCAAAAGGATCAGTATCGAGAAAGAAATAGTTTTTTTACGATAGCACCCACTTATTAAAATGTAGTCGAAACTGTTTGCAAAATCTGAAAACTAAAGTTCAATTTAAAAAACGGTCACGTATGTTAGTGGGATATAGTCCATTTTAATGAAATTAATTGTAAGTCGTGTTATCAGTGTGGGCATAAATTAACCGTTGGCCATATTTACCCCAATACCTTCCAAAAAATTAGATTAAATTCGTATCTAAAGTGTTGAGTAATACGATAGCTTCTGGTATGTTATCTCTTTAGAGTTCAGGAGCCTTAAATTCAAATAGTGTAAGCTTTATTAGTACCGCAGAAATTGTTCTTTTGTTAAATAAATTATTCAATATTTCAATAGCAGTTTTACTGATTTCATTAACAATCATTGACAAGACGACTATGTAAAGACAGCTTAGAGCATTTTTGGTCAGATTAGAAGTAGGGATGTGCTAGAGTAAAACCTTTCATTTTATTTAGTTTATTTTTATGTAGTTGTGAGCTGTCTTTAGAACCATAAGTGGTACCTCATAGGTGGGGTGTAACCGGAGGGATTTGTTGCTCTTATAAAAAATGTTAAATAATGAACATTAAATAAGTTTGTAAAATTTAAATATATTTGATGAAACGTTTTGTAATGTCAAGCATCATAGTATTATTTTCAATGAAAAATATGGAAAACATTTATTGATTGAGAGCTAAAAAGCTTAAATCCTTTTATTGGGTATTGAGAGTAGGGTGGGTCGATTCCGGACTTTTTTCGATTCGGGATTTCTAATAGTGCGCAAAAGTTGCCTTAGTACTTCCCGATTCCAATGTAACTTTTTGTTTTGAGATCGGATTGCGTCTTCAACCCCAACTCCGGCCTTGAAATTTCGGAAATTCGCCTAAAATCGTAAAACTCGCATCTCGAGGCAAAATGTATAAAACAAAAGTTATTTGTCACGCACCTTTCCCGAGATACGAGCGAAAATGCGGCGCGCCACAGCGATGAAAATCGGCTTGCGGCCACACTTCTTGACKTTGATTTCGCCGAGTGCTAGTACTCACATTCATTCACCTACGCCAAAGGACACGTTCGGATGGGTCTCCACACAAATATTTTTTCATCGAGTTCCTTCACTCTTGTCGGTGATTTCGCCGAGTACTATCACTTACACTCATTTCCCTGCGCCATACGACACGTTYGGACTGRTCTCCACATAAATATTTTTTCATCGAGTTCCTTCACTCTTGTCGTTGATTTCGCCGAGTGCTATCACTTATATTCTCTCAACAGAACACAGAACTCAAAATATCCGTATCTAAATTTAAATTTAGAATGAATCTTCTTAGCTTTAAAAATGTTTCAGGTTTTGGGAAATCCCGTAGCGCCTGGCCCCCGCTTGGAATACTAACCGGAGGTGTTGTATGTGTTGTTGTTCACTGGATGATGCTATCAGCATCGCAATAGAGGCCCGTGAGTGCTTCGTTGATAAAATGCTGAAAGGACTGCGGCGCGATATGGAGCCCAAATGGCATGTTGATGAACTCGAATAACCCGTACGGGGTTATTATGGCGGTTTTTGGTATGTCTCAGACCGATCGTAGAAAATATGTCTTTCCATCTACTATTATGGCATAATCATGAAGAAGCGAGATTGGGTGCCGGTCAGGAATAGTTCTTTCATTGAGTCTACGTAGTTTCCGCATGGTTGCTAGTCTCCATTCTTTTCTGGCCATGCGTAAGGGACTAGCCCAAGGGCTATTTGACGGTCCGACATGACAAAATCGATTAGGATCTCAAACTCCTTCTTTGAGGTGTTCAGAACATAACGGTCGAACACGTTGCATGCACGATGGGCCGGTGGTATGGATGAAATGTTTAACGGAGTGTTTAATGGCTGTGCGGTTCGCAGGTTTCCTAACAGTTCCGGAAAGTCTTTAAGGATAGCCGTAAATTTGTTGCTCTCGGTTAGGGCTGTGATCGCTGTAATGGGGGCGGTTGCATAGCAGCCTACACTGTGAGAGTCTGAGTTAAGGTCTACCAAGCGACCACGTTTGAAGTCCACAACTAATCCAAATTCATTTATGAGATCTGCACCGATTTTTGGATACGGTACGTTAGCTATACAAAATATCTAATGGATCGGACGCCGTAGGCCTCCTTCTATGTTGAGGTTGAGTGCCTTATCTCCGTATTTGTCAATTTTGATACCGTTCGCAGCTTGCAGTCGAAAAGGTGTTGGTATTTTGCTGTCTATACGAGAAAGCGAAGTCACCGAAATATCCGGGCCAGTGCCGACGTGGAATTTCGAACCCGATATGCCTTCATAAACGAACAGTCGGCGATGTGTTATGTTGTCACCAGCATCCGCGGTGTGTACTGGGGGCCGCACTTTTTGGCACGTTTGCCAAATCTCCGATGATAATAACATAGTGTGGTTGTAGCGTGGGTCACTGCGACTGCTTCCGTTAAATGATGCTTTATCGAGCCCCTGAGCTAGCATTTCGACTTGCCTTGAAAACTCGTCAAGTTGCTTTTGTATTCGATTCGTTCAAATCGGTCGATGGTTTGCAGTAGTGGGAGCTGGGAAGAAGTTTTTGTTTCAAAAAATTTCGTAATATAATTTTGCTGTTGGTCCATTTAACGTGTGTTGTTAAGCCGTAGGGGTCACCAATTATGTGGCGCAATAAAATCCCACATCAATTATTAAGCATTTTACATATTAAGTTAATTCAAAGAGTTCTATACTTGTTGGTGTCTGTACAATAAGTGACCCTTTTTGAACACTAAATTCTGTGAATTGAATTGAAACTGYAACTTTCCAGGAAGAATAGCAAGAAAAAGAAAGAATAGAATAACTGACAAACGGTGTTACCAGAAGGCATTCTTTTTGTCTGCGTGCCACCAAAACCTTTGCTTTTTTTACATATAATACATATACGAGTACTCAACTTTACAAAATCTTAGGGTGTTGTGTTAGCATTTAAGCTACACATGAATTTCAACGTTTGATGAACAACACTTTAATAGATATTATGCGATGCACATATTCACGTTATTTAAGTAATTATTTTGAATTACTTTCAATGTTTCTTAAACTTTACTGCGATATTACTTGTTATGTAAGTTATTTTTTTTAACAAGTGTTAATCACGTTTTTAGAATTTCTTAACTTTGCATGCACAAGAATTCTATCTCTATCATTTTTGCATTTGACATACATATACAAATTGTTTACAGAGAATTATGGAGAAGGTTCATGGTGTGCCGATTGTCGAAACGTTCCTCTTTTTAGGGGGCACTCGTTTCTTTCATCAATATTTAAAATGAGAGGGTTCAGCATTTTTAGTGTTAAATGAGAAGAATGATGCTAATTTCAATCTTTAGAAATGTACGCTTACAGATGTACATATGTATGTAATCTATAGATTATTCTCAATATATTCGATATCAAAGCATATAAGTACTATATAGATATGTGCAATGTTATTTATRTTATAATGAATTCTATAAAATCTGTTGAAATATTAGGTTGTCAAAAAAGTCTTGCGGTATTTTCGCTAGTCGGCGCTGAGGGTCATGCTATACCTTTTTTTAAAGCTCATTTCACGCGCTAACACGTGTTTGATTGATTGTCGTTTCTTTCAAGTCATTCGTCAGGTATAGTGTCGCAAACATGGAGCAAATTAAGAGAAAATACGGCATATTTTACAGTACTACTAAAATTTGGAAACGATACAGTTTCCATTTCCACCGGCCAACGATGGTTTCTGCTGTAGAGGTGGTCGAAGATGCGTCACGCTCCATAAGGCCTGTCGTCGAAAATTGCGATAGAATTGCTGAATTTTTCGAAAGAGACCGACATAGTAGCAGTCGGTCAAGAGCTGGGCATGAGTCATCAAAGAGAATTTTATGAACAATTGAAAATTCAATAAAAATACCTCAAGACTTTTTTGACAACTTTGACTTTTTTTATTGTCATGTATTATTGCCTAAATATTTAATTTACATACATACTCGTATGTTTGGTAAGTTATATAAATATATAATTATTTGCTTTGGGCATTAGAAGTTTTGATAACAATAAGACCAAGACGTCGCATTTGGTCTCAAAAACCGGACAAAATTATTTAAAGTGATTGTTTACTTTTTCATGCGAGAGATTGCTCCCATAGCAATAACAGTAATGCGACGGTGCATATATTAAGCAGAATTGGGTTCCAACTGTCTGTGGCAATGTTTTGTGTCGATAAAAGCTAGAAACAGTGAATTGAAATATAATATATTCTTCACTTCTTTTGGATTTTTGGCAAGTTCTTTAATATCGTTACTTGCTAATCTACGAGTATTCGTTCGTTTTCGTATCTTAATTTCAGAGCTTAACAAGCCATATGAAAATTGTCGTCATTTAATGCGAACTGTTTTACGACGACGCCTGAGTTATATCGTCACATCAACCCCCACCAAAACCCAGAAGACCCCAATAAAACAACATTTAATTTTAAATAGTTTAAGTCAGCAATATATTAAATTTATTTTCTTATTGTACTTTAAAAATTTCATTTGAATTTTAAATAGTTTAAGTCAGCAATATTAGACATTATTTTCTTACAAACAAAATTGTATTCATATTCATAAATTACTAATAACAATTTTTCCCTTTAATTTTAAAATATCAAAGTCAGCAGAACCAAAAACACTGCAACAATTGTGTACCAATTAATACTTACTTCCTGCTTACCAACTTTTATACAATTATTATTGTTGTAATTTTTACTGACTCATCAAATTTCTTTTACTTACTTACCTTCATGTTAAATTAATTTAGAAATAAAATTATTATTGGTGTAACCTTCACGGAGATAAGGCGCTTTACTTGGCGGAAATTATCGAAGTATATCAATAACATAACTGGCGCAGTCGAAAAGCCAACGGTTCGGGTTGAAACTTAAGTAAAAGTGCTAACAAAATAGTATCTTTGTTAAAAATTAAATCCTTGGACCACAAAAGGGGCCGCTTGTTCAAAAATTCGAAGGAATATCGGACGGAGAACAAATATCAAGAGCATATTGGTATAAGGCTACAAGGAAAATAAGTGGAAATACTCGAGAACCGTTGGAAAAAGGACCTAATCCCTCATGCAAATCACAATTCTCATAGGGGCTCTGTAAGTACAGTGGTTATTGAATTATAAATAAATATAAAAAAATAAAAAATTTTGATACATTGTCAAAATAAATAAAATTAAGAAGGAAGAAGTGGAAAAGTGAAAAAGTTAAATAAAAAATAAATTACATATATATTTATAAATAAAAATAAAAATAAAGAAAATTAATTAAAACCAATCGGAACCAAATTATTTTATGTAAAAAAAGAAAAGTCATTATTTTTTTGATGAGTAGTAAATCCAGATTTTTCCACTATCCTAAAAGTTTTAAGATTTTTAAATCAAGAAGCTTACCCGTTATATCCGAAGACATTAGATTCAATTTTAATATGCATTCAAATACAGAAGTTCCAAGTATATCAGGGACTCAAACGATAATAGTAACAACATAATAATATCGACATTTTTAACTCACTTAGAATTCCAGATGCTATCAAGGACCTACCCAAATTTGATGGTAATCCAAGATTGCTACACGAATTCATTAGTAATGTGGAAGAGATACTTCTTCACATTAGGGGAGTTGTATAAATGAGCATCCTCCCCCGAACATCCACACATACACCACACTATCACACCGCATCARCTCAACTTCACAACACTGACACGCACCTTCACCATACTCACTCCACAATTCATCAGGGCTTACAACCCACAYTCCACACTACACACCAACCAACCACATCACGCCAGCTGATTCCACACACCAAAGGAAGAAAAAGGAACGATAAGGAGATCAGCAGCTTCACTTCGCTTACGACTTCAACAGCCAACTTCAGCGTCCGTTTCTTCCAGTCTTCCGTCATCGGAATTTAAAAAAAAAAAATTTTAATTCGTTTATACATTACACCCAAGAAAAGGGCAATATACCTACACATATACACACGTATACCCTAAAACAAAAAAAAAAAAACTCGTTTGGTTTCCTTTTAAAAAAAAAGGCAAAAAAAAATATTGTTGGGATCGAGAAGGTGAGTTAGTGGTTAAAGGAGTAGATAACACTCCTAATGGACTAATCCTCTTGAGAGCCATAAGAAATAAAATAGATGGTCAAGCCAACGAAGTCTTAAACATGTATGGCACATCCCTCAATTGGGATGAGATCAAAGGAAACTTGATATCGCATTATTCAGATAAAAGGACAGAAACATCCCTAATCAGAGATCTCCATTGTTTAAAACAATACGGCAAACCGATTGAAAAATATTACAGCGAAATAATGGAAATCCAATAAGCCTTGTCTAATAATTTATCTATCCGTGAGTCCGACACTAATGTAATTAATGCAAAGAGAAATCTTTTTTCTGAAATGTGCCTAAACTCATTTTTGTCGGGTTTACGGGAACCTATGGGATCTACGATTAGAGCAATGAGACCAGAATCATTGCCGATAGCCCTTGACTACTGCATCAGAGAACAGAATATTCATTATATTAGGTCCAGTTGGAGACCAAATTACCAATATAATCCATATCCTAAATATCCACAAAATGTTGTCAATAATGCACCTAGACAAGGAAATTATTACCAACCTAAAAGATATTCTAATTTTTCAACCAGACCTTACTATGTTAATAACAATAATTGAGCCAAATTCAAACAATCAGAATCGTAATTTGTTACCCCAAAATTCCCAAGTACACCGCGAAAATTTTTYAAACTTTAAACGCAGCCAACGCTTCGATAATTTTTCGAGACAAACAAATTGGAGGCAATCACAGCCTCCACCAGAACCTATGGATACCGGTAGTGGATTTTAAAAATTTGAAAAGGGCTCAAACAAATTTAAAACTAGCCCAAGCACTCAATTTAGTAGGATAATAAATAGGAACGAAGTTAATAATATTAACGAATTTAGAAGTCTTCGAAATGATAGCTCTATTCCATGTCTTGACCACGCTAACAAGATAAACCTGAACGAATATGAAAATTACAATATCGACGATACAGTTAGCCTCAAGAAACAAACAGGATACATAGACTGCAATAAACATGGTAGTATTTTACCCTATATCAGTATAAGCTCTCCATTTGGCAGACAATTAAGATTCCTAATAGATACCGAAGCTTCCCCTTCATTTATAAACCAGGAATTTATAAATCCCTTAGATATCAAGAAATGTATTTCAATAACTATATCTACTATCTTACAGAAATATATAATTGACAAACAGGTGACATTACCTATTTTAAGAAAACAGGAACTCTCACATTCTTAATTTTTAAATTCCATGATTATTTTGACGGACTGTTAGGCTTAGATTTCCTGACAAAAATTAAAACTAAAATTGATCTTGAAAATTAAATACTAATTACAAATAATATTACAATACCTCTTAAAATGAAACCAAATTTTTCTTCTGATAAATTCACAATAGAGGCAAATTCGAAAMAAATCGTAAAACTGCCAGTTGATTCTAAGGAAGGAGATATTATGATAAATACAATAACTTTGGACAACGGCTTATTTATTTCTCCAGGCATATACTTTGCGAAAGACTGGTTTANCAGCCAACGCTTCGATAATTTTTCGAGACAAACAAATTGGAGGCAATCACAGCCTCCACCAGAACCTATGGATACCGGTAGTGGATTTTAAAAATTTGAAAAGGGCTCAAACAAATTTAAAACTAGCCCAAGCACTCAATTTAGTAGGATAATAAATAGGAACGAAGTTAATAATATTAACGAATTTAGAAGTCTTCGAAATGATAGCTCTATTCCATGTCTTGACCACGCTAACAAGATAAACCTGAACGAATATGAAAATTACAATATCGACGATACAGTTAGCYTCAAGAAACAAACAGGATACATAGACTGCAATAAACATGGTAGTATTTTACCCTATATCAGTATAAGCTCTCCATTTGGCAGACAATTAAGATTCCTAATAGATACCGAAGCTTCCCCTTCATTTATAAACCAGGAATTTATAAATCCCTTAGATATCAAGAAATGTATTTCAATAACTATATCTACTATCTTACAGAAATATATAATTGACAAACAGGTGACATTACCTATTTTAAGAAAACAGGAACTCTCACATTCTTAATTTTTAAATTCCATGATTATTTTGACGGACTGTTAGGCTTAGATTTCCTGACAAAAATTAAAACTAAAATTGATCTTGAAAATTAAATACTAATTACAAATAATATTACAATACCTCTTAAAATGAAACCAAATTTTTCTTCTGATAAATTCACAATAGAGGCAAATTCGAAAMAAATCGTAAAACTGCCAGTTGATTCTAAGGAAGGAGATATTATGATAAATACAATAACTTTGGACAACGGCTTATTTATTTCTCCAGGCATATACTTTGCGAAAGACTGGTTTAATACAATAGAAGTAGTTAATCCCACGGGGAATGACCAAACAATTTTCCTAGAGCAACCCCTGAAAACAAGTCCGTATGATTCAGAAAACTTCGTCGAACTTAATAACTTTAATATGCWTTGCAAATCAAAYWGTGAAAGAATTGMAAATYTWTCTGACTTACTCCGAATGGAACATCTGAATGGCGAAGAAAAGCATAAACTTTTGAAACTATGTATTAAATATAGTGATATCTTTTATAGAGAGGATCAAAAGTTGACGTTTGCAAATGAAATAAAACACAGAATTAGGACGACGGACGATATTMMTATTCATACTAGGTCTTACAAGTATCCTTTCGTTCACAAAGAGGAAGTTCGGAGACAGATATCAGAGATGTTGGAGCAAGGGATTATGAGGCCGAGCTTTTCCCCATGGAGCTCTCCAGTATGGATTGTTAAAAAAAAAAAACAGGACGCATCGGGGAAGACGAAATGGAGACTAGTCATTGACTACAGGAAGTTGAACGAGAAAACCGTCTCGGACAGGTACCCACTCCCGAACATATCTGAGAACAAGTGGCTTCCATCAAATTGAAATGGATCCACGGGACATATCAAAAACAGCCTTTACTGTGGAAGAGGGTCACTACGATTACGTATGAATGAATTTTGGCTTAAAAAACACATCCTCAACCTTCCAGAGGGTTATGGATATTGTCCTAAATCAGAAACGCCAAACGAACCTCTTCAAATTTTGCAAATTGACATATATACTATAAATAGTAAACGTATTTTGACCATCATCGATAAATTTTCTAAATATGTGACAGGCTATACATTACGATCAAGAACAAGCGTTTGTGTGCTCAAAGCTTCAAAAACATTTATGAACTTAGCGGGAATACCTAAGAAAATTGTTTGTGATCAAGGTACCGAATTTACATCGAACATTTTTAAAGATTTTTGTAGACAATGTGAAATTATACGTGAAGTATTCACATCATTTCAACAATCCAGTAGCAACTCTCCAGTAGAACGACTTCATTGAACCCTAACTGAAATATACAGAGTTTTAATGACAACCAGAAAATCTAAGAAAATAGAATTAGATCCCGAAGAGATATTAGATGAGACGTTTATAACTTACAATAATACTACATAAATCTACAAAATTTACACCATATGAGTTATTCTTTGGAAGACCGTATAACTTCTCAAGAGACATAAAATACGACAACAAACACGAATTTTTGGTAAAGTTAAATGAATTTAAAGAAAAACTATACCCCATTGTTAAAGAAAAAGTTGTGAAAGCTAAATTAAAAAATAATAGTGGTCTTAATAAATCTAGGCAACCTCCAGAGAGTAGGAACAAAGAAGAAGATATATATAGAAAAGAATGTAGGAGAAACAGAATAACTGCACGATTCTCAAAACATAAAGTATTAAAAGATAATGACGCTATTTTACAAACTACTAAAGACAAAAAATTACACAAATCAAAAATTAAACTGAGACCACATAAACAATAAAAAAGTATTTACTTTTAGAATAGCCTTTGCTTATGGACAAGTCTTGGAAATACAAAATTTCGACAAAGACCGGAAGATGATAGAACTGAAGATTGGACACGCGAGAACGATTGAAAGTTATTTCAATTTCATTCATATAATAGACTTGGACAATTATAATTCGCAAACTTCAAAATTAATTACTATCGTAGACAAATTTGAAAAAAAAAAATAGCATTCTAAAAGATGCTGCTAAAATGTGTAAGCTGAAGCTTAAGGGACTCGAAAACAAACTACAGACATTAAACTCATATAAACATATGACTATAAATAAACAAATATAAGAACTCAAAAACACAACATTAAAATCAAAAATAATAACGGAAAATCAAAAAAATTTTAATATACAAATGATACAGGGATTTAAAAAATTTGACGGAGCATATAAATAACAATCAGGAAAGCATACCAAAATTTTTAGAAAAACTCGCAGAAAAAACAACTAATCATATTCTAAAAGAAGACAATGCGCTATTAGAAATCCAATACATGCATCAGCTTGATTATAATACAGGTTTATTATTAAACCATATCTCTGACATAATAGAAGCTGTAATGCTCGCAAAGCTTGGTATAGTATCAAAGCTTATTCTTCATCCAGACGAATTGGATGAAATAAGACACCATTTTAGGTCCCAGAATATTGACTTAGTTTCGGACGGACACCTTTACGAACTTCTGGAACTCCAAGCATATTATAATAATAGCAATCTAATTTTTAATATAAAACTACCAAATTTGGCTAAAAGTACGAATTCGCTTTTCCATCTCATTCCTCTTCCTATGAATAATACGAAAGTAATTAAAACAAAAACATACGTAAGTTACAACAACCACGAGCTCCAGTACTTAACAGAGATTTGCCCAAAAATTGAGAACGTGTATTACTGCAAGAGGTCAAATGACTTCGAAAGCACCAATAACTCAACCTGTATCGGTAGAATCTTGAATAATAAAACACCAATATGTCCTGTGAACGATGTGGGGCCCACATCGAATTTATTTCAACCGGAAGATAACTACATATATAATGGTTATCACCGTAAAGGGACTACCTATAACCTCTAATTGTGGGCAAAACTTCACAATTGAAGGAACCTCCCTTCTCCACTACACGAATTGTTCCGTCACGATAGCGGGAACAACATATAAAGACAACCCTTCAGTCCATTGGGACACAATCTTAGTAGCACCACCAAATCTAGTGAAAGTGCAAATAATATCAGTAACAGAGACTTTAAGCCTACAGAAAATCAAAAATTACAGTTTCATCAACAAAAACGATATTATGAAATTAAGAAAGGATGCAATTCAAAGAAGAAACATAATAACGATAACAACATTGATACACACCACCTTAACTATCACCACTCTGGCTCTATTATGGAATAAACCCCGAGAATTCGGTATTATCCTAAGCCTACTGAAGCCGCTCTGTCCCCACCAACTTCGTTGTGGTCATCGCTCTACTCTAAGGGGGAGGAGTTATATCGTCACATCAAATCCCATGAAAACCCAGAAGACCCCAATAAAACAACATTTAATTTTAAATAGTTTAAGTCAGCAATATATTAAATTTATTTTCTTATTGTACTTTAAAAATTTCATTTGAATTTTAAATAGTTTAAGTCAGCAATATTAAACATTATTTTCTTACAAACAAAGTTGTATTCATATTCATAAATTACTAATAACAATTTTTCCCTTTAATTTTAAAATATCAAAGTCAGCAGAACCAAAAAAACTGCAACAATTGTGTAACAATTAATACTTACTTCCTGTTTACCAACTTTTATACAATTATTATTGTTGTAATTTTTACTGGCTCATCAAATTTCTTTTACTTACTTACCTCCTTGTTAAATTAATTTAGAAATAAAATTATTATTGGTGTAACCTTCACGGAGATAAGGTGTTTTACTTGGCGCAAATTAACGGAGTATATCAATAACATAACTCCAGCTTGACCTTTTGTTTTGTGTCGGAAGCGATACAATTTTTGAGCGTTTGATAATTTGGGATGGTTTATGTAAACGGCTGCTAATATGTCCCGGGAGGACGTCCATTGTTCATAACCACCAATGAAAATTCCATTGTCACATGTGGGCAACTTGACGTGAATACGCGAACTTGCCTCTTGATTTTGAATTTGTGGCAGCTCTACTCTCGGAGGTGAAGTAGGAGTAATTGATTTAATTAATTTTAACTGCTCAACTATCTTCGTTTTTGTACCTTTAAACTGGTCCAAGCAGTTTTCATATTTTATATAAGCCGAGAACTTAAAATTTTCTGGTAGATCTGAGTCATCAGATTCTACGATTGCGTCATAAGAAGTTTGGAGGCGTATCCGAATATTGTGGAGATTTTCCCTTTTGATTTCTAATGCCGATTCAAAGTTGTCCTGAATAGGCGAAGATGAAAACCGAGTGCAGTATCTTATTAGACYGTACGTCTTTCCCTTTTTTTGTTTCGTAGCACCGTGCTTCGAGCGTGTAGTTTCTGCAGGTGTACATGGACTTTTTCGTCAGAAATAATTTTTGACAGTTTTAGCAACTGAGTTGGTTTAGATTCTTTTGAGTCTGAGCTCATTTAAAAAAATGTGACGAATAAATAAAAGGTGTTTCAGTAAAATCTGATGGGTAGAACTTTATAAAAAGTTTCGTATATATGTATGTGTGATATATCGAAAAGGAGAATCTTTTGTAAGTAAGAGTTTCAAAGAAAATTTGTGAAACAGCAATTCTCTTTATATACTGAAATTACTCGTTGAATTTCAAGAAAAAATTCGCTTATGTGTATGCTTAGACGTAAATAAGAGTTTTCAATTAAATTAATAAATTATTATTAACCGAATCTTTTTATATATGTTTGTATATATGTATATAAATGTATGGATCTTTTAGTTTATTATGGGCAAATGGGAGCTAGTTTTTAAGATCACTTCACTTTGTAYATATGTATAATATTGTTACAAAAGTAGATAGTATTAAGTTTGGTACCACTTGTATATGCATACCCTATTATAAACATTGAGCGCCGCGGTTGACTGTTTGTTTACTTATAACATGAACAATAGCTGCATGTAAGTTATGGGTTTACTTGTCGAAAGTAAACATTATTTTCTTTTTCTGGTCTTACGACCTTTATTGTTCAACCGCTCGATTAACTCTAAACTTAACAAATTTTATAATTCTTATCATTTATGTGTTTGTCTTGCTATATGCATTCCTTATTGTAAACATTGGGCGCCGCGGTTGTCTGTTTGTCTACTTAAACAATAGCTGTATGTATATGGAATGTATAGCATTACGTGTGTTTGTCATGCTATATGCATTCCTTATTATAAACATTGGGCACTGCGGTTGTCTGTTTGTCTACATTAACTGTATATGGAACGTATAGCATTATGCCAGACGCAATATTCTAGAGGTACACGTCGGCATCAGCGAAGAGTGCGTGGCTATATAAGCTGTGGTAGCGCCAACGTAAGGGCGAGTGCTATGAGTAAACTGCTAAAGTGTAGACGAATTCTGAAATAAAGAGATTTTGTTAAAGTGAATTAACGGTTTTTGGTTTTATTTGTCAATCCAGAGATACGAATCTAGTAAGGAGTAAATTCGCAACAACTGGTGTCAGAAGTGGGATTGTCACATAATCCAAATTCAAGATGGTTAAATTCGGGGAATTGAGAAGTCAGCAAAAAAGGAACTAGAGGAGCGTAATTTGCCGATAAGCGAACAAAAGGCAGATCTGCAGGCACGATTACGTGAAGCAATGGAAGCGGATGGAATTAATGTGAACAAATTCGAATTTGACGGCCCAGAAACTTCTACAAAAGTTGGAAGAAAAAGTAGAAGAACAACGAACATAATCAAGTGTAGACATGAACATGCTGTTAGAGGCTATAAAGCAAATGGCAGAAGATGCAGTGCAAACAGAAAATCGTCTGGCTCAGCAAATGACGCAAATAGCTGAAAATATATCACAGTTAGAGTCTCGCCTTACACAACAAATTACTGAAAATAATACGCAGTTAGAAAATCGTTTGGTACAACAGATTACAGAAAATAGTTCACAAGTGCAAGAGAAGTTTTCAAAATTTGAAGACGAATTAAGCACGTTAAAAATGAGGAAGAAAATTTAAAATCAGAAGTTCTTCAATTGAGTAATTGTATGCGAGAACTGCAACTGCATGGCCCTGCACCATCAACAAATAATCCAAGATTGGTGCCCCACATTCGATGGAAGTATTCCATTTCAAATKTTCAAACTTCAGTTTGAAGAGACAGCAATGGCCAATAACTGCAACAAAGTGGCGTCCTTGTTTGTATCATTGAAAGGACCTGCGGCAGAAATCCTTCAGACTATTCCAAATTGTGAACGGGAGAATTATGAGGCTTTGATGAGTGCGATGGAAAGACGATATGGTAGTGAGCACCGGAAACAAATATACCAGATCGAACTGCAAAATAGGGGTCAGAAAATGAACGAGTCATTGCAAGAGTTCGCAACTGAAATAGAACGACTAGCTCATTTGGCAAATGAGGATGCACCTGTGGATTACTTTGAGAGGGTGAAAATTCAAAGTTTCATAAATGGAATTCGTGATGTGGACACCAAACGCGCCACATATGCATTGCCAAAAAAAACGTTTGCTGAAACGCACGCCCTCACACAGGAAACAGCTTCTCTACTAAGTAAACCAGTACACAAAGTACAAAGAGTTGAAATGGAACAACCGGCGCTGATGGAAGAAATATTGAAGTCTCTGAAGACAATTGCTGCACCGCGAGTAAATACAACAGGCAGATGTTTCAACTGTGGAAAAGCGGGTCACTTTGCCCGAAATTAAAATAAAAAAAAAAAAAAAAAAAAAAAAAAAAAAAAAAAAAAAAAAAAAAGGGGGGATAATGGGAGTAGATTTCATGATTGAACACGGGATTACTTTGGAATTAAACAAGCAAATGCTGTTTTGCCAGAACATGGAGATGCCTATAAACACCGGATATGTGACAAACGTTGAAAGTAAGAGGGTGATTGTTGATGATAATCAGAGTATTCCACCAAAATCTGAGGCGATTGTATGGGCAAAAGTGAATGGAGGAGGTGGGACTGAGGAATTGTGGATTGTGGAACCAACAAAAATAGATACACCCATATTGGTAGGAAGAACACTTGTGAAAACTAGAGAAGACACTACCATTCCGGTCAGAGTAGTGAATGAATTCAACACGCCTATAAGTCTGAAGAAAGGAGCAGTAATTGGACAGTGCCAGAATATAAGTGCAATATCACTATGCGAACGGTCACAACAGAAGCCTATTATTGAGCCACAGCAGATAAGTTCTAAACTCCTAAACAATTTGCTGAACGAGATGCATGGAAATGAAAAAYTAAAAGCAGAAAAATTATTAGAAAAATACGCATCCATATTTGCAAACAAAGGAAACAACACATGAAGAACCGGCATTGTCAAACATCACATAAATATCGGAGGCGCTAAACCGATCCGACAAGCTCCGCGTAGGGTTCCACTAGCAAAACGTGAGGACGCTAACAAAATTATTGAAGACATGCACAAAAACGGTGTAATCGAATCTTCAATAAGTCCATGGAGCTCACCTATCGTCTTAGTTGAAAAGAAAGATGGTAACACCCGTTTCTGCGTAGATTATAGGAAGTTGAATGATGTCGCAAAGAAAGACAGTTATCCTCTATCGAGAATCGACTATACATTAGACACCTTGTCTGGAGCGAAATGGGTTTGTACATTAGATCTACAAAGTGGATATTGGCAAGTCGAAATTGATGAATGTGATCGTGAAAAGACCGCTATCAGTATGGGCGACGGGTTGTGGGAATTCTCTGYGATGCCATTTGGGTTATGTAATGCGCCTGCAACGTTCGAGCGACTGATGGAACATGTGTTAAAAGGTCTCAACTGGAAGACATGTTTGGTGTATCTTGATGACATTATCATCATGGGAGAAATTTTTGATGAGCATCTGAAAAATATTAAATGAAAGAATAAGTTTTTTAGCGAATAGCATCAGCCGGATTACGCTTGAATCCCAAAAAGTGTTCATGATTGAAGAAGCAGGTCACATATCTCGGAAATAAAATGTCAACTGAGGGGATTCACACAGAGGAGGGAAAAATAAAAGCAGTTAAAGTTTGACCTCGACCCACCAACATACATGAACTCCGCAGCTTCCTCGGCTTATGCACGTATTACCGGCGTTTTGTACCTGGATTTGCGAACGTGGCTAGAGTTTACATGATTTAACAAAGAAGAATCGCCCGCTTGTCTGGCAGTTGGAACAAGAAAAAGCGTTAAGCTTAAAGAACTACTTTGTACGGCGCCGATGTTAGCTTATCCAATACCTGGAAAGAAATTCATCCTGGATACAGATGAGAGCGCTCATGGAATTGGAGGTGTCCTGGCTCAGCTCATCGACGGCCAAGAAAGAGTAATTGGCTATTACAGCAGAGTGCTCGGGAAACCAGAGAAAAACTGCTGTGTGACGCGAAAAGACCTACTAGCTGTGGTGGAATGTGTAAAACATTTCCACAAGTATTTGTATGGGCAACGATTCTTGCTGAGGACTGATCATGCAGCATTAAAATAGTTATTACAGTTTAAGAATCCGGAAGGCCAAATTGCACGATGGATGGAAAGATTAGAGAATTACGACTTCGAAACAGAACACCGAAAGGGGATTCACCACAAAAATGCGGATGCAAATCAGAAGGAAAAGAAGGTATAATCGACGTGCGATTACTGAATATAGAACCTACAGATGATTGGACTCCTCACCTCACCAGAATCAATCAGCTGGAGGACCCTGATCTTGCAAAGCTGATAATAGCCAAAGAAAATGGGGTACGACCACCAAAGGAACAAATAAGTAGCGAGAGTCCAACTTCAAAAGCATCGTATCTGGGAAAGCGAAGATGACAAACAGTCTCGTCTGCTGACCATGTACCGAAGTCCATGATCCCGAAATTATTGAAAGAATATCACAATAGCCCTATTGGAGGGCACATTGGAATTACAAAATCTTTAGAGAAGATTAAACAACGGTTCTACTGGATTGGTTGTCGAGATTCATTAGCAGAATGGATAAGTAATTGTGTAAAGTGCATGGCAGCTAAAAGTCCTAAAGTCAAAAGTCGCGGTAGCCGCAAGAGTACAAAGTGGCATTTGAACGATTCGCAATGGATGTTGCAGGTCTGTTCCCAACCAGTGCGGCCGGAAACAAATATCTACTGGTTGTCATGGACTATTTCAGTAAATGCCCAGAAGTGTATGCCTTACCAAACCAAGAAGCGAAGACAGTTTGTAGAAAACTGGATAACGAGGTTCGGAGTGCCCGTCGAATTATACTTAAATCAAGGGAGGAATTTCGAATCTTCCATTTTYCAAGAAGTCTGTACATTATTGGGCATCTACAAGACACGGACAACAGCGTTACATCCTCAATCAGATGGGATGGTAGACAGATTCAACCGAACGCTCGAAGAACATCTGCGGAAAATCGTTGATAAAGAGCAACGGAATTGGGACAAGTGCATCCAGATGTTCCTGCAGCGTATCGTTCAGAGAACTGGTTACACGCCAGAAAAGATTATTTTCGGATCTGATCTGCCACTCCTTGCTGATCTTAAGTTTGGAATGAATCCTGCAGCTGTAAGAAATGATGGAGAGTATTGCTCTGCCTTAAAGGAAAAAAGGAATGAATTGCATCAAATGCATCTGATGAGCAATAAGATGAAGGACCGGTTTGATCAAGCGGCAAATTCAGAAGGTTTTGAAGAAGGTGATCTGGTCCTGTTGTGCAATCCACTTCTAAAGAAAGGCTTGTCCCCGAAATTGCAAACAGCCAGGGAAGGGCCCTATATGGTGATGAAACGACTTAATGACGTGGTATACCGCATACAAAGAAATGGAAAACCACGACGTTAAATGAAAGTGGTACATTTGGAGAGGCTTGTCCCATTTGGTTCAAGAGGATTTGTGCCTAATAGGGCCGATTAGACTTAAGTGGAGGGCAGTGTTACAAAACCAGTATAAAGTTTGGTACCACTGGTATTTGTATTTATTAATAGGATGGTCCCTGCGGGCATTACCCCCAGAGAAGGTGCCAGTGGACCCGAATTTTTGAGTCGGTGACGATAGAAACATACCTCCATCATTTTTCACTGGACTCCAATCGACAGTCATTCTAATGGACTGCACTTGATGAACCGGTTTTCAGGCGTGGAAAGACGAAAAAATCGGCTGGATTACTGGGCCCTTATAATATATTTCACGGCGTATTTGGTTGCAGTTCTTTTCTACTATTCCAAATATTTAGCAATTGTATTGTTTTTTAGAAAGGATCAGTTTCAAATTACTTCATCGTTTCCGTTTAAATATTTCTCCCTAGAGAGCTCCGACAATACACACGCTCGTTCGCTGTAATATCATCGAAAATGATTATTGAAAAGGTATTTTTCAGTGTTTGCAATACTTAGTATATTATTTTGATAAATTTTGTAGGGTTCAGACTGCGTTTTCAATGTAAGCGGAAAAAATGCAATTATTTACGACATCATATTAGAAACTTCAAAAGTAGCAGTATTTCTCCACTATTTAATGAATGTTACATATAAGCCTTCATCTTCAATCACTTTATCAATTAAAACAAACAGTTTCAAAATTCGTAGCGTAGTTTTCAAGACTTAAGCATACAAAGGGACAGAAAAAACGACATTATTTTATAATATGTAGTGATAACAATATTTGCAGTTTTTTCCCTCTTTTAACGACAGACAGTCAAGATGTCCGCTGTTCACCCCTCAGAAAKCTACCACGAAAAGATTTTCTACTGTTTCTAAAGTGCCTTTATCCTTGCTCTAGGCGTTCTCATGAGCGGAACACTTAGAGCGCGTGTCCATAAGAACGTGTGTGTTTTAATATTTGACAGATATCGCTTGCAGTCTGTCGCGCTCTATATGTTCCGGGCGTCACCTATGTATTCCTGAGAGAAGACCCCTTTCAAGCTTCAAAAGGGAGAGTGTGGTAATAAAAAATTCTGACACTAATTTTTAATCACCTTCGACTGACAGGGAAGACGCCTTTCATCAAGGATAATGGGATGCCCAACTTATTCCAGTGTGAGAGCGTCTCAGAATAAGCGTTTTTATAACATTTTAAATTATGGCCAGATCGAACAAAATAAGAATTTTTGGGCATTTGAAATTAAAACAACCAACTTTTAGTACGAATAAAAATTACTATGTAGTGGTTATTTATTATATGGAGAAACTATATAAATCTTTTTAAAGTATATTAGAAGAACTGAATTTTGACCTTTCAATACCCAGTAAAAGGACTTAAGCATGTTAGCTCTCATTCAGTACATGTTTTGGCAATATTACGATTCTTTTGGCGCCGCGATTTGATGACACGGATGGATAGAGGATGTCCTCAGGAAAACTCTATACACATATACCCTCCTCAGACTCATAGTTTTTGAGATATTTCTGTTTACAGTTCAAAAATTTGTAAAAACAATGCTCGTTATTTCACAATGCTCAACCCACTTTCCATACATTTTTCAATTAATATATATTTAATTACACTGTACACTTTCAAATATATCAAAAATTTACACTAATTGTGTATTTTTTAAAAAAATAAATATATTTTAAAAACTATTTTGCACATTCAAACTTTCAAGAGATTTGTGTGTTTACATTTATGACAATTAGCAGTGTTGCCATACTTTGCGTCCTGAAAATATAATTAACAATTTTTTTGTTTCATATTTATAGATATAAGTGATTCAAAATTAACTATTGTTTCATATATTTATATGGATTATATAACATATATTACTTAAAAAATATAGAAAAATGTTATAAAATATTTTGTTAATACCGGTTTAATATTGCCAATGAAAACTCCACAATTTTCAACACAAAAGAACTATTAACAAAACAAAAAAATCGTAATCGTGCCCATGTCTTTAATAATTCTCCACTGAAAATAATACTATGATGCTTCAAATTACAAAACTTACTCGGCGCCCCCCAACCCGTGCGGCTGGTGCTGGTTAGCACTGACCATGCGGGGTGACGGGTGCCGCATTCGTGCGCTAACCAAGAGCTACCACCTCCGAATTCAGGGTGTTATGCGACTCCCGTGCCCACTGGATGAGTTGCAGCCGGGAGGTTAAATTCGGCTGTATTCTAACGGAGCCTCCCCAACACCGGGCCGAATTGGGGAGTAACTGTGGCCTTATCGCGCCATGGGGCTCTGGCGCGGCGGACTCTGTAGTTCCCCATATAMACTGATAGACCCGACAGCTCACCCCGTTGAGCCAAGGGTCGTAAGAACAAGATGAACGTGAACAAAAACAACAACAACACAAACTTTGATTTAGACACTAGGCGACAACCTCGGAAAACGGACTCGGACAACGGAAAGGACATCGGTGCAGCGGCAGGCAAAGGGGGTCAGGGAGCTAGACGGAAATTTAGTTTCCTCGACGCTCTCTCGCCAGAAGAACGGGCGCTGKTTGAGGAGCACGCTAGGGAGGATGACGATGTGCCCTCTTGCAGCGGCGCTCGCCTGGGGGGAACGCCGGGTGTAGCCGTAGCAGCAACAAGTGCCACCCGGTGGTGGTCGTAAGAGGAAAAGGAGAAGGCGCAGAAGAGGTGGGCAACGCCCCCTCCCAGAAGCCGGTCAACCCGGTGGATGCGATGATCCACGCAGGAAAGGGATGAGCGGTTCCACTATGAAGTGGTACCTGCGGAACCTCCGCTGTAAAAGGCATTCGCATGGCTGTACTGCCTCTCAGCTACCCGGTGGAGTCGCTTACACYGGARGAGCTCACGGTGCTCCAAGATCTCCTCATGGAGGAGGTGTTCAGAGGAGAGGACTATGCGGCGTCCTTCCTGGGAGTGGAGTTTAGAGGAAGAATGCTGCAGGTAGACTGCGTGGATGAGGCGTCCGCTGACTGGCTGAAGGAGTACGCTCCAAAGCTCGGAGGCTGGAAGGGTCCTGTCCTCTGCGCGAAGAGGGCGGAAGAKTTGCCAATCATGCACAGCATGACAATGTTCCTCCTTCGGTGCGGGACAAGCCCTATGAGTTCGCCTTGGGGCTGGTGAAAAACCAGAACCGGGGACTCAGCATCTCGTCCTGGCGCGTCGCGAGCAGCAAAATGGAGTTGATCGGAGGTATGAGAGGATGGAGACTCAACCTGTTCATTGACGATGAGTCGTACAGGTACGTCCGGGCAGCGAGCTTCCGCCTGTACTACAGGTTCAGCACGGTGGTCATACGGATCAACAGGCCTGCAGCCACCGGGAGCAAGGGAGCAGCAACGCCAGCAACTCTCCAGAAGAAGGTTGCGCACAAACCGACAGGGCCTGGAGCAGGCCCGGAGGCACTGGATATGCAGGTGGACGAGGTGTCGGAGCAGCCATGCGGTAGCAGGACTGAGAAGGCAGTGCCCTCGGCGACTACCGACGTCCCCAAAGAAGGTCGCGCAGATGAGCTACCCTCCACGCAGGAGCTCCTTGAAGGGTTAGGTGACCCAATGGACAGCAGTACGGTGGACGGAGGGGAAGAAGATCTGTCCTTCCTTGAACCCATCCTGTAATGGCCGTCACTACGGAAGTTGCCCAAGTGAACCTGCATCACGCGGCTGCAGCCTCAGCCGTTATAACCAGCAG
>NW_017537377.1:69257-70365 GCF_001853355.1 Bactrocera latifrons | reverse complement strand
GGAGGCAAACAAGGTAATCTGGGACCTCTCTAGCGAAAGGCCTAGAACTTGTATAGTGGTCAGAAACAATATTGATTTCTTTTGCATTACAGAGTTTCTGACCCAGGACTTGGTGGCGGTGCAGGCCAGGGATTCTGAGGGCAAGGACTTCATCCTGGCCTCAGCATACTTCCTCCTCCGCAATAAAGTACGCTGCCAGTTCAACAGAGCGAAACGTACGAGGGTCTGGGCGGAATACCGAAGCTATCTCACCCTATATAATAAGGAGATTAGGTCTGCAAAGCAGGCCAGCTTCAGGAGATTCTGCGAGAATGTCKCCACTACGCCAGAAGCGGCTCGGCTGCACAAAGATCTGGCTAGGGGCACAAAAGGAGTAGAATTAGCAGGGACAACGGGACATTCACGACCAGTGCGGAGGACRGGGCCATGGAGCTCTTGAGGGCGCACTTCCCGGAGACAGTTCGGGAGGACCGCTGTCCACCGGTGATCGAACACAGGCCATCCCGCGAGGACTGGAGTATTGCCAAATAGCTGTTCACGGCGGACTCGATCCGGTGGACGCTGGCCTCGTTTGAGAGCTTCAAGTCTCCGGGAGTGGATGGCCTCTTTTCGGCGATGTTGCAACAGGGGGAGCAGCTTTTGATGCCCCACCTARTTCGACTGCTGAGAGAGAGCCTCGCATTGGCGTATATCCCTGAGGTATGGAGGACAGCGAAGGTGATCTCGCCTGGCAGGAAGGTCCTGGGGTTTAACGCCTAGAATAGTTAGATGGTTGTACACCATGATAGTAAGACCGATAATCACATATGGGGCGGTAGCCTGGGCCTCAGTAGCGTCGTAAAAATCGGTTAGGACACAACTACTGAAGCTGCAGAGGCTGGCCTGTGTCTGCATGACGGGTGCAATGCGAACCGGCGGCACTGAAGGTTCTTCTTGAAGTTACTCYGCTTCATCTGGTCATCGGCCTRGTAGCCAAACAGACTCTTCTGCAAATAACGGCAGAGGGGTGGGGAAAAGGAAATAGTTTCATCCCGGAGGATGGAGAAGATAAGTGGCAAGTTACCACTGGTACTCCTCCCGAGGGATAGTACTACTAAAAAGGTAAACC
>NW_017537377.1:62155-68497 GCF_001853355.1 Bactrocera latifrons | reverse complement strand
AGCTTGCGCCAACTGCCGGTTCTGTGACAGGGAGCCTGAAACTCCGGAGCATCTGCTGATCGACTGCACAGCAGTCTGTATTCGCAGAGCCAAGGCCCTTGGAGTTCYATTTCCRGATAGGGATCGCATTGCCTCGCTAGCGCCTAGCAGCCTTCCTCATTATCATTCATTCATTCATTCATTCATAATCTTCATTGTTTGTTGGAACTTTGAATAATTGTACATATCGTAAAGCATTGCTTGAATTCTTTTTCTTGATAGTGTAACATTCGGCTTAATCCGTTTGAACCGGTTGCAAAAAGTAATCGGTTCCAGGTATTGTTTGATAAATTGATGACATCATTAATTGTCGTTTGAATTACTTAAAGCTGCAATTTTTGAGGGTTTAAAAAATATGAATATACGAGGTATTAAAAGTGCAACAGGAATATATTTAAATCGGCTTTGCTTTACACGCGAAGTTGCGACTAAAATACCTGTTGCCAATGAAAACAAATTTCCTAACACAAATAGCAGTTTAAAAATGGATGGGTGGCAAATTCACAACTATGGCACGACCGAAGAATTGCAGTTTGCGACGGGTCTAAGAATGCCCATAATTATAAATTCTACTGATTGCTTAGTCCGTATTAACGCTACAACAGTTAACCCTATTGATGTAGCTATGCTGAGTAAGTAGGACCGAACAATTAACTTCATAGTTTACATTTGAAATCAATAGGAGGTTATGGCTCAAAAACTTTAAATCTATTGCGGTATCAATATTCAAAAACGATAGAATTTCCATTAATTCTTGGGCGAGAATTTTGTGGTGAAGTTGTTCAGTGTGGAATGGGCGTCGATAATAAAATTTCTATGGGCGATAGAGTATATGGTGTAGTGCCGTTACATATAAATGGATCACATGCCCAATATGTTGTTGTGCCAGAATATTGTGTAATTATGTATACAAATATATTTTTAAATTTATTATACATCTTAAATTTTAGCTGGCAATAGCTCCAGCTTCTTTATCGAATGAGCAAGCAGCGTCAGTCCTTTATGCTGGTCTTACTGCATGGTCGGGGCTATATATTACTGGCCGTTTAGGGAGCATTTGTGGTGCAGTTTCCAGTTCTGGTGGTGGTGAAAATAGCCGTATATTGGTCATGGGTGGCTCTGGAAGTGTCGGTTCACTTGCAATACAACTACTTAAATCACAAAACATTTCTGTTTTTGCTACATGTAGTGATAATGCTATTGAACTTGTAAAAAATTTGGGAGCAGATTATGTGTTCGACTATAAAAGCTCAGCTGAATTCGAAGCGTTGCGGAATTATGGACCTTTCGATATTGTGTTGGATTGCACAGGACAAGGAATCGAACTGGCAAAAAAACTTAATTTTCAATTTCGTCAGTATATAACGTTTTCTTCTCCTTTGTTGAAAAATGTAGATAAGTTTGGCATAAGTTTCGGAATGTTGAAAAATATAACACATTTTATTCAAGCCAATATGAAATCATTATCCCGGAAGGGGTTTCTCCTAAAATATGGTTTCTTTATGCCAGCACCACAAGGGATTGAACTACTGACACGTTTAGTGAATAAAAATCAGGTAGGTAGTAATGGTACCTCTAATTAAACACTGATCAGACAAAGCATGTAGAGCTGGTTTTGAGTAGTGTGAAAAATGAATAAAGAAAAAGGATGTGCGTACAACTTTTGTTATTTTTCTAACTCTTTCTATCTCTGTAAAAAATTTATTTTCTAATTTTCTCTATTTAATTAAAATTCCCATTATTTTAAAATGAGATTTTTCCTGCTGTAATTTTTTTCTTCTTTCTTTCTTTTAATCGTACAGTCAACACTTGTATCTTCAACACTTTTTAGCTTTTCTAACCATTTTATATCGCCTATTTGAAGCATCTTACAGTACTTAAATTAATATATTCAAAACTTATCTTAATAACTTTAACTTTTGATTGTATTCACTTATGCCCAGTTTTCCGTGGTTTTGAGAAAGCTTTGCATGACACGTCCGCCAGTGTTGAAAATATTCAAAATATTCACAAATCTTTATTTTAGTTATTGCCAATAATTGACAGTTCATTCACTTTTGCTGAGTTACCCCTTGCTTTTGAGAAGGTGAATCGTGGTCATTTGCGAGGAAAAGTTGTAATAACAATGTCATAATTTAGAAATAAAATGTTCACCTAGTGTCGCTCTAAATTAAATGGTAAGTCTTATATGTATTTATGAGTATGTGAGTACTACCTCATTACCCTCTTTAGGACTAGCACTGTGATTAAAGCCTGGAACTTGCCAGTCGCCATTGAGGCAATGTGCTTTTTATTAGAATATTTAGATATAAGGGAGTTATTGCAGATCGCTACGCCATCTTGAAGCAGATGCTCCAGAGTGCCTCCACTCCATGTCGCACATCGGCAGTAGGCACAAGAGGCTACAACCATGTTGGAAAGATACAAAAACAGTATATTAATGTTGTTTATGACAAATTTATTTATTTTAGTTCGTATTTCAAGCGTTATTTTTTTTTATCTATTATTCTAAATGAAGTTCTGCTTGTAATATGAAATAAAATTTTTGATCTCATTACTAATTCTTTATTAGGATTCTAGATTAGGTCAAGAAAATATCAATTCGTGAATAAAAAATTGTCATTTTGCAATGAGATCAGACAATGACTAATCATTATTAATATAGCGTTGTAATGTGGCTTTTACCACCTTACAATAATTTACTCCAACACTGTACAACGTTTGTTCTTACCATACCTCAACATAGTCAAATAGTCTTCACTTCTATATTAGTGCTTTCCACCATTGACCAAAGCTGCGCTATGCTTCTATTTCACACATAGTGCTTTCCACAATACTAAACTTCTCCTCACTTCACTGACCAAAGCTGCGCTATACGGCTATATAAGCAAGCACTTCACACCGAATGCGATCATTTCTTACAGCTCGGACAGCAGCAAGCAATAATAGGCGGGGTACGCGACCGTAGTCTCCTTGCGCTGCGATACAGGGACATCACAGCTGCGCTGCCTCGAACAGCGTCACGATCGCAGYMCGCACACTAGTGCACCGACACCATACCTGCGCTGCCTGGAACAGCGTCAGTACCCCTGCTTGCGCACGATAGTGCACCGTTACCTGACTGACGCGATAAACAGGCGATTCGCAGGAGATCCCGTAAACGCTGCACTGTGCCGTACAGTCAGCACCGCATCTGAAAKTGACTACTCCTCACCAGAGTACCGAAAGACCACCACCTTGAGGAGATCCCGTAARCGCTGCACTGTGCCGTACAGTCAGCACCGCATCTGAAAGTGACTACTCCGCACCAGAGTACCGAAGGACCACCACCTTGCGGTAATTACCAACACGACTTCGACAAGAACCAACGCCTGACACACCAAATCACAGCGATACTTCACCTGACTCGCGATATAMATATAAGCTGGTCTGGCTGTCCACATAAGGGGTGTGGATTTCATCACAAAAAGTGAACATTTTATTTGCTAAGGRTTCATGGGTCCCAAGGCTGACCCTGGAGCGGCTGAGCATACTTCAGCTATAGACGAAACCCCATTACAAATGGCGCCCGAGCAGGGACCTGATTTTGTGAGTGACAGTGAAAAACATGAAACGGTCACCAACGCTCATGAATCAGGTTCGCCACACCCCCTACACCATCATAAGCGATCGCAGTACATCAGCGCATAAGGCTCTAACGCTTGAGACAGACACGACCAGTTGGATTTATTGGCTAAAGAAGGAACGATTAGTCACCGAGTGCAGACGACACCACATCGCTGTCGAAGGTCGCACCGTAGCAGATCTCCGCAGCGAGTTGAGCGCCTGCATCCKTGCAAAGCGCCACAATAAATCCACGGAGGACCTAGTGAAAGCGTTGGAAAGGGAAATGCAAGAGGAAGGTAATGCCACCATACTTGTTCCAACCACCACGGCAAGAATCCCGAGTAAAGCAACAGCAACACGTGATGTCATCACATCGACTGCAAAATTGCCAGATTTGGAGGTTATGAACTCCGTACGGCGATGGAACATACGCTACAGCGGTCGCGAAAATTTACACGACTTTCTRGAGCGATGCGAAGAACTAGCCGAATGCTATTCTATAACAAATAACCAGCTTCTTGCTACCATGCCGCAAATTTTGCAAGATAAAGCGCCGCAATGGTTTCGTATAAAACGCAATGTCATAACCACGTGGGTTGACTTTCGTTACGAGGCTGAACGTTTTTTCTTACCGAAACGACACCTCGCACATCTGGAAGAAGCCATCCATCAGCGCAAGCAACTACCCAGAGAGAAAACAAAGGATTATGTGTTGGCCATCCAAACGCTTATTCGCCAACACCCGAAACTTCGCGATGAAGATCACACCGAGCATATATATGACGGCTTAAGGGTGGAATATCGTCTATACGTCCGACGAAGCGACTTCCACAGCGTAGACGAACTACTCGAGTTAGCCGATGAATTCGAATTGTTAAGAAGCGGGGAGGCCAGGCAAGCAAAAAACACCAATCACTGTTTGACGGCGGTAAGTACCAAGTATTGCCGCGAGAAAGTTTGTTGRCGATGTAAGCAGCTGGGACACCGAAGGCACCAATGTCGCAACCGGCAGCGAGTATTTTGCTCTCGCTGTGGACGCGTCGGAATCATGTCTAGAGACTGCAATTGCCTTACACARGCGACAGGGCGAGCTACTCCGTCCAAGCCCAGTACAACAGCACTCAAAGCAACGATTCCGTATCCAGAGGGGAAACAAGATGGCCGCTACTATCTGCCCATTACTGTMGMAGGCATGCAGATAGAGGCTCTGGTGGACACCGGAGCCACGCTTACATATATCGGTAAGGAATTTCAACGACATCTGGTTAGGCACAAAATTAAAGCCAGACGCCAGACCCGTCGCATTCAGYTAGCTAACCAGACATACATACCTAGCACGGAAATGTATCCTGTTACTGTAGAGCTGGGTAACAAATCTACGYACCTACTCGTATCAGCTCTACCGACGCTTTCGGAACATGTCATCTTAGGCATGGATTTCTTAAGGGATCGAGGCCTGACTCACCATTGATGGTCAACCCCTAACGGCTACACGCCTAAGCACACAGGCACCTACCGACCACCTTGCTATGCTAACCGAAAGACAACATCTTACAGAAAAGGAGAATAATCGATTGAACGCTCTTCTCACGGAAAACGCAGCAGTGTTCTCGACGATCACCGGCCCAGCACAGCCACCGAACACATAAYCCGCCTCAAACACGACCGTCCACTAAAGCAGAGATATTATCCACGCAACCCAGCGATGTAAGAAGTAATCAGTCAAGAGGTGAACGAATTGATTACTACAGGCCGCATCGAAGCCTCTAACAGCGCCTATAGCTCGCCCATTGTCCTAGTGCAAAAGAAACAAAGAAGTTGGCGAATGTGTATAGATTATCGRCAACTTAACGCAGCAAGCATACCAGACGCATACCCACTTYCCCAAATAAACGCAATCCTAGACCAACTCAAGGAAGCTCGTTTCATTTCGACCATCGACCTGAAAAATGGATACTGGAAAATTCCGCTACACCCCCGCTCACGCCAGCACACCGCATTCACCGTACCGGGGAGAGGTCTATTCCAGTGGCGAGTAATGCTTTTTGGGCTGCATTTGGCGCCGGCAACATTTCAGCGAGCTCTAAACACCGTCCTGGGACCAGAACTACAGCCGAAGGTCTTTGCCTATCTGGACGACATCATTGTACTGGGAAACACTTTTGAAGAGCACTTAGATCACTTTCAAACGGTGTTCACGCGCCTTCAGCAAAACCATATGCAGATCAACTTTGAAAAGTGTAAGTTCGTGCAGCAACGCCTCCATTACTTGGGCCATGTAGTCAGCACCGAGGGTATTCACACAGACCCGGCTTAGGTGGCAGCCATTAGCGACATGGCAGCACCTACCACCATCCGAGAGTTACGCCGCTTTCTAGGAGAGCCTCGTGGTACCGACGTTTCGTAGCAGACTTCGCCAAAATATCAGCACCGCTAAATCGCCTATTAAAAAAGGACCAGCGTTGGACATGGGGATCCGAACAAGAAGAAGCATTCCATGTGCTAAAAGAAAGACTAACTAGTGCACCCATCCTGGGTTGCCCCGACTTCGAGAGGCCCTTCTGTCTGCAGACTGACGCCAGCGGAGAGGGACTAGGCGTAGTGCTATTTCAGCGTCATTCTGACCAAGAACGGGTCGTAGCATACGCCAGTCGCAGCTTGACAGAATTGGAGAAGCGGTACTCTGCCACCGAACAG
>NW_017537377.1:59714-60850 GCF_001853355.1 Bactrocera latifrons | reverse complement strand
ATCGTCAGAAAATTCAAGTCGACTAACACAGTCGAACTCGTGAACCCTAAAACACCAGGCGGGCGTACCATCCAGGTGCATCTGCAAGACCTAAAGCAGTTGCCAACCGAATACTAAGCTCGGGTAGCTGCTGGCGAGCTTACGGACTCCAGCTCCGAGCYACTTATTACTATTGTAACGCAACAATAGACGTGGCCAACACTAATCGAAACGTCCGTTTGCTCATCTCTTTCCAGATTCTTTCAAAATGAAATGCGCAATTAGCAGAATACCACGCGCACCGGGCAGCCGTACCAAGCGCCAACCACAGCCACCAGATAAGCCCACCAAGCCACGACCTTTCCAACCACCACCGGAAGCACGACCTCGTGAACGCACGACTGCAACCGGGGTGCATCAATTACACGCAATTAGCGTAGATGCCACCGGGCCAGCTGCTCGAACTCGCCCGAGGTCATCCAAGCAGCCGCAGGAGCCCAGCGTCGGCAGCCCGSAACCGCGGCTGGTCATAACAGCTACAAAGTTGGAAGCATTGCCCCGACAAACGCCACTCAGCACCAACGCGTGGAAAATGCCAACTACGGGAAGAGTCCCAGCGGAATGCGAAACAAATAACGAAGCATGTGCTACGACAGGGCTGCGCGCTGCCCAAACTTCGACGCTACTCGTAGTCCAACCAAATGCAGCGAGTGCTGTCACGGAGAGTTGCGTGGTACATTTGTACGACTGATGCTAACTGTGTCACACAATACCTTGAAATATAAAGCACSTTGTACCATAGGTTAGGAAGTTGTTAGAAATTATTGTTAATCATAATCATAAGATATAAGACACGTTGTACCATAGGTTAAGAAGTTGTTGTAAAATAAAGATCTCCACACCCGCTTTCAGCCCACGGCACACATGCCAACCAGGACAGCCAGCCAGCCYCCAGCCAGACCACCGTGGGTGGTCGACACCACTCCATTCATATGTCCCCAGCGAAGTATCGCTGTCCGAAGTAAGGGGGGGACTGTAACGTGGCTTTTACYACCTTACAATAATTTACTCCAACACTGTACACCGTTTATCCTTACCATACCTCAACATAGTCAAATAGTCTTCACTTCTATCTATTCTATTTCACATATAGTGCT
>NW_017537377.1:39581-58949 GCF_001853355.1 Bactrocera latifrons | reverse complement strand
TCCTTTGCGCTTCAATTATTGCTAAACACCGAGCGCCAGTGTACCTACCATTCGAAAACAGAATACCTTGCTACCGCAGACAATTATCTATAATGTGCTGAACACAATGCTCGCGACAGTATGCAGCAGCACGACAGTGAACTGAAAATGGTGATTGCGAATCTTTCTTCATGAACATTTGTGAGAAAGCAGCAACATGGAAATGGCCGCCATATACTTTGAATAATTTTACATTTTACATATTAGTGGCATCACCACTCTACATAAGAATATATTGAAATTAGCGAGAACGACAACTGTCGGCCTACAGTACAACATGAGTCGTGTAGTCGTGCAGCTATCAAAATAATTCAGTCCATAAGAAAATGTGTATTTTAATATTTGACAGATGTCGTTTGCTGTCTGTCGTGAGCATTGTGTTCAGCACATAAGAGATAGTCGATGCTGTTTACCCGTAACGGACCTAAGGACTGTTACACCGCCAGCATTCCTCCAAATTGCTTCAGGAATGCTTTCTGCTGCTACAAATACAGCAACATGCATACTCTTATTATATTATATATAGAAAATAACAATTGTTGCATAATTTTCGAAAAAAAAAATAAAGGAAGGGTCGGATGTATAAATTATCTTTTGAGCACTATGTCTTTATTGAAAATCGTGTGAGTTATTCAGGGGTGTTTTTGAATCCTAGACAGAATTGCTTATAGCCCTGACAGAGCAAAATTAACGCRCTTTAAGCAACGCTAATGCGCATTGAAATTTTATGGTTGCAGACGCCAGACTTCTGTTTAGACAGCTGATTGTGAAATTTGTTTATTTATAAAAAAAAAGTGAAATAGAAATGAATAAGAGCAAATATAAATACAAATTTTGGTATCTTTTAGAAAGTCAATATAAATTTAACGAAAAAATTCGTTTATTATTAACTACGTTCAAAGATAATATAGTGAAATTAAAAGCAGTAATTGATTATAATGGGAAAAAAGTGTGCGAAAAAGTTAAGAATATTGGAAAAATGGATAGCAAACTGTGCATTGTTTATTTTCTGCCATCTAAAAATATTCAAATTTGTTTATGTTAATATATGTACTTCCAGTAATTCAATTAGCAATATAAAAGTGCTGATTCTGATGCTGTAAACCAGTGTCGGCCAAAATGCATTTTTCCAATGCCGGGGTATAGGCTAGCTGCTGCCACGTCAAACACGTATACTCTTCTGCCAGCTTCAGARAAGACGAAAGAGCCAGTAAACTGCTCGTATATCTATGAATAGCTTGGTTCGGCAGCAGCGTATGGGGAAGCAATTATTTCAGTTGCGTTTCAGAATTTTGTGAGCTAGTACGTATGCGCAAGTTTAATTTTTTACACTGYCAGAAATAAATTATTTCGATTATATTGATGATAACAACAAAAGTAACAGTAAAAATAAAAAACAACATGAGTGTCCCAAAGAAAAAAATACGCTCCAAAAAGAAAAAGCCTCTTATATTGTATCGCTATCACTAGCAAAACAATGCCGTCCATTYACCGATGGGGTGTTCTTTAAAGAACTATTTCAAAATGTTTTAGAATGCTTTGGAGAAGAAKGCAAAACATTGTGTAGAGTTATTGCGACTATTCCACTTTCAAAACAAACTATTGCCCGTTGAACTGAAAATATTAGCTCATATATTCAAAATTGTATGCAAAAACGGCTGTCTGATTGCAAATTTTTTTCTTTGTGTTTGGATGAAAGCACGGATAGTAACAATTTGTGTCGACTGGTAATGTGTGTTAGAACCATAAATGCAAATTTTGAAATTTTCGAAGAAATTGTTTGTATTTTATCGTTGCACGGTAATGTCAAAGGCGAAACTTTATATGAAGCCGTAAATGAACATGTTTTTTCTATGGTTGATAAGAGTAAATTGAGTTCAATTTGTACCGATGGGGCCAAAGTCATGGTTGGCAAAAAGAAAGGGTTTGTTGGTTATTTACCTAAAAATAATATAAAAATTTCCACCTTTCATTGTATAATACACCAACAAGCCCTTTTTGCGAAGGAACTTAATATGGTAGAGGCTATGGATATAGCCATAAAAATAATAAATAAAATAAAAGGAGGTCACTATGCCCTCAGCCATCGAAAATTCAAAAAAAATTTAGACCAATTGCACGCCGAACATGAAGATCTACTTCTATATACCAAAGTTCGTTGGCTAAGCCGAGGCAAAAGTCTAAAAAGGGTCTTTGACCTGCGAAAAAAAAATTGTATTGTTTTTGGAGCACGATTCTTCYTCCTCTTCACAAAATCTTCTCACCTCTTTGATAAGTCCAAATTTTTTATTGGACTAAGCTTTTTTGTGCGACTTCACAGAACTTTTAAATAAATAAAACCTCTCGCTCCAAGGAAAAAATAAAAACATATTCGATTTGTTAACTTCAATAGACCAATTTGGATACAAACTCAAAATTTTAATAGAAGAGTTTAAGAAAAATGATTCTTCAAATATGCCATGTACAACAGCTATTATTCAGGAATTTTCCAATCAAAACAAATTAGAAACATATGCAGATATAGTTAGTTGACCGCGTTTTAAAAAATTATGAAAATAGATTCAGTGGTTTTAATATCATTCGAAATGTAATAGAGCTTCCTAATAATTCCTTATATTGCACCCTTCATAACCAAGACCCTGAGGTTCAAGAAGAATTACTAAAGATGCGGAGTGATTTATCATTGGCTATTGAATCAGGGATTAATTTTTGGAAGAAAAGAGATGAAACAAAATATTATAACATAAAAACACAAATTTTTAAATTATATTCCATGTTTGAATCCACATATAGCTGTGAAGTTTCATTTTCAACACTTAAATTGGTCCAAAATAAGTATAGAAACAATCTTTCGGATCAACATATAGCTGACCTCATTCGAATTAAGGAGTATAATTCTGAGATAAATGTGGACAAAGTAATGGAAAACGCACTGATCAACATTTGTACGAATTGAACTTAAATCATTTTCATCAACATTATAAAAAAAAATTGCTCATTATTTATTCAGTGTACTTTTCTGCCTACACAGTTTGCAGCAACGCTTTACGCACACAAGTGAAAGCTACATACTATTGCATTGGACAACACTGCTGTAAACGCAAAGGAGGTAGAGGCTACCTACCAGTATTGCCTACTCAAATTTGGTAAATTCAGCTAAATGCAKGAAATTCTGGTGCATTGCAAACTTGCATTAACATGGGTCAAATGCGCACATAAATGTTGTTATAACAAGGATAATCATTATTCATCTCTAAGAACATCATTAATTGCCATTTGGAAAATTGCAGAAGCATTTGTGGTTCGAAAGGAAGTCTTCCAAATTGAAACCCAGTTCTTCTCCGCCAACTTAATTAATTTTCATTCAGTTTCCTAAAATTTACTACCTTCCGAGAAAGGCGGTATGAGCCGGGCGTTGTCGTGGTGCAACATCAAAACGACTGCGATGTCATGTCTTACCCGATTGACCATTCGTTTGAGTCTCTTGAGGACTTCCACGTAAAATTTGAAAAACTTCCAAAAAGACAATGAAAATCGTTTTCACTTTGGATTTGCTCATCATCAGCGGCCACTTCCCGGTCCTCGAAAAAGCCAGTTGCCCCCGAAACACACCACTTCTTGCTAAACCAACATCTGAATAAGCCTGCTTGATCWTATCAAACGTCTCTGTCGCAGATTTAGCGAGTTTCATACAGAATTTAATCGTGTACCTCTGATCTAACGAACGCTACATTTACACGTCGTGCGAAAATGTTTGTCCCGACTCTCCAAGTGCTCGTATACAACTGACCAGCCCCTCGTTCCTTAGCTAGGAACGCCAGGCTCTTTCATTTATTGAAAAGTATTATTTAACATAATCGTTATAACAAAGTGAGCTCAAGTGGTTTTGAGTTCTGTACATTTAACATATTATTTTACATATACTTGTACACAGTAAGTAAATTAATATCATTTGTGATCAAATTAATTTTCAATTTATAATTCGCGTGTTTTTGGAAATTTTTTTTCTGTAAATTGTTAATACTGTTAGTGACATCTATACTATATTTCACGTCAAAATATTTGTTAATATTTGAGATACGTGTCGTTTTGTGAGGTTCTAAAAGTGAATTCTTCGATTTTTACTATGTTTGAACTTATTGAAAGTGCGACAATGCAATATCTCATACTGCATTGGTTATTCGTGATTATTTGCAACATTTCCAACTAATGTCGTGCCGCAACCACCGCATTTGCTTGATTTACCATCGTCTAACTTCTGGCTATTCAGCAAATTCACATAGCCACTCCAAGGACACTCTTGACTCAATTGAGGATATAAAAGCTGAATGTTGTTGTTGTAACGCCAGAATTCTGCCGAGTTGACAGTGCTTGGCCGGATGAAAATCCGGGTCCATTCCGGTTTTCGTAGACCCGACTGTCGTGGGAACTGAAAAAAACTGAATCGAAGAAGGCTCTGATGGCCATCACGACGGTTTTATGTGATTCATTAAGGTACCTCAAATACAATAAACTATCATACGGGGTAAAATCACTCGAATGTTATATGGTGCCTATGTCCAGTTTTCGTTCAATTTTATCCATTTTAAGCACAAAGATACACTGTTATCAGTAAAATATGCTCTCTCATTTTAATTGAGATAATTCACATGTTGGTCGATATACATGCTATAAAGTCACCTACAATTTTGAAAATCGTTGTATTAGGTATGTATGTATATGGGAGCTAAGGTATGGGTACGATTTAGCCCATTTTAGACACACAGACCATATACACTTGGACCACGCCCACTTTTTGCAAAATTTTCAGCCCAGAGGTGCCCCGAAATACGAACCCCCTCTTTCTTTCTTTTTTTTTTTATCAAGGAACACGTGTACAAAGTTWCATCAAGATATCGTAATTTTTTTACTCAAGTTACACCTTGCACGGACGGGCAGACAGTCAATCCAATTTCAACTCCTATTTTCATCTTGATCATTTACTTATATACATTCGTAATGACGTAAATCTTACCACTCAAATATTTCAAGTATTGTGCATATTTGACTACATTTTATAGCGGTACTTTTTGCGGTATTGAAATTTTTTATTTAGAAATAAATTAATGTTACTAATCAAAAATATTAGAAACTAGAAACAAAACACATTCAGCTATAGATCGATCAATTGAAAGATAGTGAGCTTTACAAAATGAGCTCGAAATGTAATCGGCTGACATGCGATGAAAAAACGATATTTTTAATATTTTTATATTTAATTTCATTTAAATTATATTTGAAATAATTATTTCATTTTATTTACTTATTTTTTTTTTTGTTATTGAAACACGAAATTTAGTCGGTGTATCACTTTAAAAACAATAAAAATTAAAAAAAAACTCATTAAACGTAATAAATTAAAAACTATAATTATAATTACAACTCTTCAATGAATAATATATTATTAAATAATGTTTTTATTCATTAAAACAAAACAAAAGGAAACATGCGATACCCTATAAAGTAAAATGCATAAATGTTAGCGTGAGGAGGGGAGTCGATTTAGTTATATTCGTCTGATTACGGGCTCCCACACAAACTAATCTATCAATATCAAGTCCTTGTGAGAAAAACCTTGTTTAATTGCCAAGATATCTTCACGAAATTTGGCACGGATTTTTGTCGAGGGCAGGGCTATAATCTCGCAAACATTTGGTCCCTATTGAACTTTATAGTAAATGCAGCTAAGAAGGGTATCATAGCTCCCGGCCAGACGAAGTGAACGTTTTATTACACAAAAGAACAAATCCTAAATCAATAAATATAATGCCATTCTTAAAAATAACTGAACACAGAAAAAGAGTTCTACACAATTTGTGTAAACGTGCTGAAAGTCAATGATATCGTCAGTATGATACTCAAAATTCTACAATTTTTCTTTAAATTACTGAACAATTTGCGGCAATKGCACGAAGAGGAAAAGAGCTCTCTGATAAATTAAAAAATTAATTATAAAATACCACAAAGAGAATAAACTTTGCGTGAAATCGCTCGTATAGTCGATAAAAGTGTTGCTAAAATTCAAAAGATTGTAAACGAGTTCAAAAGTACTGGCAAAACAAATAATAAGCCTCGCTCCGGACGCCCACGGGTATTCAGTGACAGGGAAAGTAGCCTGATTGTTCGTAAAATAATAGAAAATCCCAAAGAAAGTGCCTCAAAGTTAAAAGCTGAAGTCGAAAAAGATATTGGGAAGCAGTATAGTACTCAAATTATTCGCCGAGTCCTGTATAATGCTGGTTACCATTGACGTAATTTTAGGAAGAAGCCCTTCGTGAGCAGCGCCAATCGATGTAAACGGATATTATTTGCAAAAAATCATGAAAAGTGTGACCAAAYGTTTTGGAACAACGTTATATTTTCAGATGAGTGAAAATTTTGTACAACTGGATCCGATGGTCGCGAAAAAGTATGGAGGAAAACTAACACAGAGCTGAATCCTATTAATATGGCCGGCACGGTTAAGCATGGTGGTGGCTCGGTGATGGTTTGGGGATGTATGGCAGCAAATGGATTAGGCAATCTGGTGTTTATCGAAACTATTATGGACCGATACGATTACCTTAACATTTTAAAAAATAATTTGAAGCAAAGCGATGTTAAATTGGGGCTGGAGGAGTCATTCATCTTCCAGCAGGATAATGATCCCAAGCACACGACAAAAGTTGGCGAGAATGGCTCTTATACAATGTGCAAAAACAGCTTAAAACACCACCCCAATCACCGGATACAAACCCCATTGAASATTTATGGGAACATCTAAAGCGGCAAATGCGTAAATATTCGATACGAAGCAAGGAAAAATTAAAAAGCGCGTTCCAGGAAGAATGGAATAAAATACCACAAGCAGTCACCGCAAATTTGGTGAAATCAATGCCATCACGTCTTAAATCTATTATTAAGTCCAATGGTTATCCAACCAAATACTAGAAGTCGACTTTTCAAATAATATTTTTATAATTAATTGAATATTTGTGCTTTTATACATATACTTACTTTTGTGATATGAATTTGTACCAAATCTTTTTTAATTGGTAAACTTTTTTTTATATTGTGCCATTTTGTATGCGTTTTTGACTTGAATTCTTATGTTTTGTGTTATTTAAGAAACCTAGTGCAAAAATAATGCAGATATATGTAGTGTAGTAAACTTTTTTTTATATTGTGCCATTTTGTATGCGTTTTTGAATTGAATTCTTATGTTTTGTGTTATTTAAGAAACCTAGTGCAAAAATAATGCAGATATATGTAGTGTATACTTACTTAAGTGACTAACTGTATATCAAAAGAACTGTTGGATATATTGTGAAAACATATTTGGGTATGCAAAAGTTCTATGTTTTTTTTTGAAAAATTATTCATTTATTCATGAATATCTATTTTGTCCCCTTCAAAGTAATCCCCATGAGATATTATACACTTGTGCCAACGGTTTTTCCAATCTTCGAAGCACTTCAAAAAATCATTTTTCTTTTATCTTCTTCAGCTCCTCCTTCGATGCCGTCTTTATCTCGTCAACAGAAGCGTAACGTCGTCCCTTCATGGGCCTCTTCAGTTTAGGGAACAAGGAAAAGTCACAGGGGGCCAGATCTGGGGAATACGGTGGCTGCGGCATCATTAGTGTGTTGTTTTTGACCAAAAACGTGCGTGCAAGCAACGATGTGTGAGCAGGGGCGTTATCGTGATGCAAAAGCCAATTTTTGTCAGATCTTCTCGGCCTTCTGAGAACACTTTGTACCTTTTGTACCACCGATAAACGTTGCTTCGGTCCAAGGTAGTTTCTCTGTATGCCACAGTCAACATTCGGAATGCATCCGTGCACTTAATTTCGTTTTTCACACAAAATTTGATACAGGTTCTTTAATCCATTTTTTTGAATAGGTAATCGAAGACGATCCAAAACACGTGCAAGCAAAGCAGCTGTCAACAATTAAATGAGCATTCAATATGGCCGAGCTTGTCGGCATAAGTGAGAGACATGAGTATCAACATAACGCCACAAAAAATTCGATATATACGTAACCCGCGAAAATTCAAAATTCGCGATACTTTTTGAACACACCTCGTATGATGTAATAAAAATTTTCTCAAATTTTGAAATTTAAATTGAAATTTAAATTATTATGGTCGCTACAGCGTTTCTTGTAGAAAGGGAACAGAGTGTGGAAAGGAGCGACTTCAATTTCTAAATGCCTTTTTCTAAGAATGGTGTTTTCAAAACGGTTTCCACTCTCAACAGTTTAATAATCTTTTTAAAATTTTAGTTATAGATCCAAATTGCGGCCGCAATCGTGGACATCGTGTCATTTCAACAATTTATTCAATTATTATACACCCAAACATAAAAAAGCCATTTTGTTTCCGCTATAAATGTAATTGATTATAAAATAAAAACATTGGAAAAAAAATCGAGAAAACCAGTGATTTTTCGGAGGATCAGCGAGACGATCCCTTAAATCAATTTGGAATTACTTTTATTTTATAATTTTTTTATAATTTTTATCCCTTTCCCTTACCATATTAGTTATCTGTACTAAAATTTCCCCCATTCTTTAAAGTTTACATAGGCGTTTTAACATTAAAAAATTAATTAACCTTAAATTCAAATGTCAACAAATTAAAATTAATAAATAATATTTAAAATTTCATACTCTTAGTGGGTTTATATCAAATAAACTCTGCACACCTTACAACACTTTGGTGCCAGCTTATCTGCACAGAATTACGTTAAAGTCTAATTTCGCACAGGATTAGCCAAAAGCAGACAGCAGTATCCATTTCAGTGAGAACTGGTTTCACATCTTTCCTACAGATACTATATATATATACTTAGCTAGTCATAATGAACAATATATGCATTGTTGTACTCAAAATAAGTTTAAACACACATTTTATCATTCTGACTCATTTAAAAAATTTCTTGCCGCAGTTTTCTGTCAATCTGATCATATGGAATARCGCGACTATTTTTTCGTCTTTTATACTGATCACGCTTATTTTGATTCTCGTTTGGTGATAATACCTAGACAATTCACTTATCAGAGCGAAATTGTTTTAAAATTTCCATATGCTTATGCAAATTGTATACATATTAACAAAAGTAATGCATGAATTGGTGTTAGTATTTTTTTCTRTATGTATTTTTCTTTCATGGATGTACAACTAGATTACAAAATCATTTAAATCCCGACTGATAATTATAATTATCGCACTGATTTTTACGTGTCATGCATATGGCCACATGCAAGAATATGTATAAATACATATACATATTTATATATACTGTTGCATATTTATTTATTACCATCTACAATGCGACCTGTGAAATGGGCAATGTCTTCATACTGATAATGTGCGCGTGCCAATATAAAGCTGTCTACTTAAAATYTAAAAACCGCGTGGCGTGACACTTGTCTGTACAAATAATATTACCAATAATCATTGGTATACTAAGAATAATAAACAATAATAAAGAATTTTTAATTTGCAAATTAAATTTGAACATGTGTTCAAAAGCAAATATCTACATATATAAAAATATATGAACTTCATCATCAACATCGTTCCTCGCTACAGCTCTTTGTAAGATTTTGTCTGCTGTTGCTTGCCAAGCTTCTCCATTTATTCTTTTCATTCATCGTTCATCAATCCTTCTTGATCGCGGTTTTCCACTTGATTCTGTGGTGAATGCTGTGGCCTCTTCAATTTTCTTCTGCGCTCGCTTGTTAACAAGAGTCGTTACTTAACCGAGCCGTCTTATCCATTGCTATTTGATAAAGCATATGACATTTTAATCTTGTATAATCTGACTAACTGTTTTACCAAATACCAACACATCATAGGTAAAACCTGTTTATATATACCATACTGAAAATGTTTAGTCAACTTAATTAATATTTATCAACAATAACTATATTCGCAGAAGTAACAATAAACGATTATTGAGAAAAAAGTTGTAGTTAAAAAAAGTATTTCATATATACGAAATTATATCACTTGTAAGTAATTGAGGAATTCCGAGATCCTATTATATTACACAATCAGCACAGCACTTTGTCGAATACTACAAGTCAAAATAAATAAATATCTTCTTCAAAGCTTTTAAAATCAAAAATGTTCATAATTCATTTTTAATTCAGTTTTTATTTGAAAAGTTTGTTCCCAAATTCTTTTTTGTACATATATATATACATATATATATATATATATATATTATTTCAATGGAGGATCCAAATTCAACATTGTTGCCATATATTTTGGAGACACTAAGTCGCAAGCCGGAGCTCTGTAATACTTTTAAAAGAACTACTGTTTTTTTATCTGCTTTTAATAAGCATATATACGTTTAAATATGCGTTGCAGGTGACACTTTTGATCATATTTGCAAAGACATTGAAGAACAACTAATTGCTGATAATAATACGCGCCATGGAAATGTTCGGATCGCTTTGCAGCGTGCTTTAAGTGTGGGCCAATCGCTAGGGATTTTAACTTTAACCAACGAAACCATACGCATGCCTTTCAATTTTCGTTCAAGCAATGTTAAAAACACCAAAATTGTGCCAACATCAGGGAACCTACAAGTTCAACAGCCAGCAATAGGAACTGGAAACCCGGTGGTTCAAAATGATGCTGATAAGAATAGCATAGTACCTTCGAAGATGACTGTAATACCTAATTCACATTATATCTTAAATTTTGATTAAGTTCTGCATTTTAGAAATGTAACGTGCCAAACAATTTTGATGGCCGACGAGTTAACCCTGACTTGGGGTTTGCATCGCCTCATCGTTCCAAAAAAATTCGAGGCCGACCAARAGGACGCAGTTGTGCCCGGAAATCAACAGCTAAACGAAGTTACTCACGCGGAAGGTCGGGACGTGGCCGCAAACGTGCTGGTAGTGCTAATGGAAGAAAAATCAATAGAAAGCGGTAGTACTTGTGGTTTTAATATAAATCAATTTTTATGTAATGTACTTCAAAATTTTTCTTTCGACAATATGATCAAAAGAAATTAAACAAAAACAAGTAACGAAGGGCTAAATTTGGTATTTTCCTGTTTTACATATATTGAAGGATATTAACTTGGATTTTACTTTATTGCTAAAATTGTATTGAAAACATGTTAAAATGAGATAAGTGAAATTTATTATATTGAGTTGGTGTGAAAAATATTAAGCATATCGTCACCTAAAATGCGAAATAACGTATTATCAAAAAATTCAGAATTGAGTTTTTTTTATTAATTACGATTCACCACATTATACTACATGCATATACATATGTCACAAAGCGTAAGTCTCGGCGATCAGAAATCCTCAAGTTGGACAAAACGTATCATCAAGTGCTTGATGTCGTTAAAAAAAATAAGGTTAAGCACTCATGTAAAAATAAGTATTTGTAGTATTATTTTATTTATTTATTTTTATCACGAAGTTAGCCTTGATTTATTGTTTATGTTTATTTTTATTGGTTATGTTCAATGTGTTTTAGTTAATTTAGGTTAAATGACAAAACGCTGAGTAGTCCCAGTACGGTGGGATACCTACACTGATCCACTAGCGGTTCAAGGTGCCTTTTGTTGCTAGCTCAATATCTTTTCAGTTTCCTGAGACCCTCGATTCGTAAATGTATTCTATTCAAAATTCGGATCTACTTTATAATTTTTCGAAAGTTGTAATACCCTGTGCCAGAATAAATACGTACAATTTTTGTTTTTGCTTTCTACAACTCAAAAGCTAACGAATATTTAAAAATTGGCTTGAAAATCCGAAAATCGAGTTACGGAATATAAAAAATCCGAAATCGAGTAAATTTTTTTTCGAATCGAGTTACAGAATAGGCCCCCTGCGATTCCACTGTGACCTAGCCATACCAGTCTTATCACAAAGACAATCGATGCTATTAATAGCGAAGTTAGACACTCTTTGACTAGCCTTGAACGCACTGTTAATGAGTTCAAGGCTAGTATTGGCGCTCTGCTATCTGAGTTGATGGTCACTTCTCTGAAGGAGKCTGCACACTGGGGCAGTAAATCTACTGCTACTTTAATAGCTGCAACCTCGGCCTGGAAAACACTGCAATAGGCAGAAAGTCTGAAAATGGAGTTGATAGAGAGTTCCCGGCAGTAGACCCCTCCACCAACCAAATAAAATATTAATATTTAAATTTTTAGTTTTTAAACAAATTTAGATTGATCATACGTTATTCTGTTTCAAAAATGAAAATTCAAACGCCTAATATAAAATTTGCTTTATGTTTTATTTATTTTTTATATAAAATATATGTACTTACAGTTCCATGTTAATTCAGATTTGAAAATTTTGTTTCAATATCTCAAGTGGTTTTCTTTTTGTACGGTTTATTGCTTCTCCTGTAAACCCACGAAAAGGTATGTCACGTTATTTTCGATCTCGAGATTAGTGATTTCACCTAAAAGTGAATTTTGACCTCGGAAGGGCCAATTTTTCAAAATTTAAGTCCATCTAGGAAATCGAATTTTTTTCTGTAGCAACATACTGCAAGGGTATAAAAATGTAGCGAAAGAAATCAACATTCGATAATCGGCAAAATCGTGACTGGAATACATTCAAAATTGAGGTTTTATTAAGTTATACTAGAGTTCATTGACTCACTTAGTATTATGGTAATATTAAACTTCACGTCAGCTAAAATTATAATAAACTATTAAGCCCATATCTCTCATTAATATAATATTACAATTAAAAAAATATGTCTACTTAATCTACCTTCTACCTACCTTGTAGTTTCCGGATCGAATAGTTCGTAACCAGATCGATTATGTTCAGATAGATGGACGAAATGTCTCCAGTGTGCATTAGTATGAAGAGCTTGAGAAACTGGACAGGGGTAATACTTGAAAGTTCTACGAAAAGATGTGGCAACTAACTGAAGGTTTTCAGCCTGAATATACTTGCAACACCCAAAGTGGTGATCTCGTGGCTTATGTTCAGAGAGTASAGAAGTTATGGAGAGAACTAAACTGACGTTGAGAAAAGCCAAATGGTCTATCAGGATCGGGAAGGACCTCAGCGAGCCGTTCGATACCAAACGAGGTTTCAGACAATGTGAATGCCTATCCTACGACTTCCACAATTTACTGCTGGCGAAAAAAAGTCAAGATGCAGAACTTAATCGAGCAGATAAAATTTTCTATAAGAGTGCACAGCTGCTGTCGTATGCAGGTAATAATTGATAGCATTGCCGTCAATATCCGTTCCGTTAGTCTGTTTCTCCAGACTGGGTAAATAATCAAAGCAAATGGGTCTTGTAGTGAACGARKGGAACACGAAATATCTCCATCAAGTAAACAGTCATCGCACTCACAACTTGGCTCGCACGTAACTGTTGACAGACATAACTTTGTCGTTGATAATTTCATCTCTCTTGAAACCAGCATCAACACCAACAACAATATCGGCCTTTAAATCCAAGGAAGAATCACTCTTGCCAACAGATGCTACTTTGGACTGAGTAGGCAATTGAAAAGTAAAATCCTCTCACGACGAACAAAGACCAAACTCTACAAGTATCTTATCATTTCCGCCCCTCTATATGGTGCGGAGGCATGTCAATATCATTATCTGGTGAGTCGGATTTAGGAAGATTTAGAAGAATTATGGGGCCTAGCGCATTGGCAACGACGAGTACCGCAGTAGGTGAAATATGAGCTGTGCGACATTGACATAGTTCAGAGAATCAAGAGACAGCCGCTGCGCTGGCTAGGTTATATTGTCTGGATGGAAACGAACAATCCAGCTTTGATGATTTTGGATTCAGTACCCGGCGGTGGAAGCAGAGGAAGAGGAGACTTCACCTCCGTTGGAGAGATCAGGACCTGGCTAAACTTAGTATCTCGACTTGACGCCAAATAGTGAAAAGAAAATACGATTGGAGCTCTGTTTTTAACTTGTCTATAACCGAGTAGGCGGTGTCTATGCCAGTAAAGAAGAAGAAGAAACGGACGGAAAGTTGGAAATCGCCATAAAAAATATTGGGGCAGAAAGAAGTCTGGACTTGTTGCATTAACCATTGACATTTTTCAGGTACACTCGAGAACGTGTATTCAAGCAAATTTATAAATAAATTAGTGACAAACTAGGCCGACATATTCGTCATAAGGATTGTTAGAATAACGTAAATCATTATGTATGTATTTGTATGTCTATTATAATATAAATTGACATATTTTCGACATTAAACTAAAGTATATCCAATATCATACGTTCAGATAATTTTGTTTAAGTTATTTTAAACATTGACCGATATATGTATACTGTATAAAGGCAACTGGCAGTTCGAAAATCTTATATCAGGTACATCGGACGCAGGTGTGGTATTGACGAGATTTTTATTTTGGTTTGSCAACACCACATACTATTAACAGAATGAAATGCTATTTGCTAAGAAGTCATCAGGTGCCTGCTAGGGACTTCGTATTCAGTAACTGGGGGCTAGAACAGTTATAGTTCGGTTTTGACAACTTTTAGACTTAAGATGTTCCTATTTCGCCTATTTTCACACTGTAATATGAAAATATCTTAGTTATGTTATTTATTTTTCGAATAGGTCCGGAGATATGCGCCCACATTTTCAAACCATAAATGTACCTACCTATGTGGCATTGGAGTTATAACGTCCATCAACAATGAATTCATTATCTTTCATTTTTATGGATAAAAGGAACATGTGTACTAAGTTTCATTATCGGAGATACAAGGAACTTTTAAACTATTAAAATATCACACATTTCCACTTACTTAAGAAGTCACGAGGAATATCGGAAATAATTGTATTAGATATACTGGAATCAAAGATATGGAATGGCTGATTACTTAATTTCTGACATTATTGGGGTAGGTTGAGAACTTATTTGCAAGAAATTTGTGCCTAAACTGGATAAAATCGGATGAAAACTTGCCCTGGATCCTACATGACTAATATCAGTATTTTCAAATACCGCATATGTATATTGGTTTATGAAATTCAGAGAACATTTCTTTCTGTTAATAATRCTACCCCTTTACCTAATATGAGATTTTCAAACTTTCGGTTTGGCCATATATTAGGTTGTCAAAAAAGTCTGGCAATATATTTGCGGTATTTATTTTCGACGACAGGCCTTCCGTCGGTGGAAAAGGAATTTGGGAATGAGATGCATTTTTGCCTTTATCGTAATAGTACTGTAAAATATGCCGTATTTTCTCTTTATTTTGCTCCATGTTTGCGACGCTATAACTCACGAACGACTTAAAAGAAACGAAAATCAATCAAACACGTGAAATGAGCTTTCCAAAAAGGTATAGCATAACCCAATGCGACGAATAAAACCGACTAGTTAAAATACCGCAAGACTTTTTTGACAACCTAATATATTGGCCAAAATCTAAAATATTTTGACAAAATTAACTGAACGTAATATATTACATATGTGTATAGCTTATTGACGAAAAAATATAAAATTTGGTGAATGGGTTATATTATATGTTTATAAAATTGCTTGGGTTTATGTTCTCGAGTCTACCTGAGTAAAGTGTAAATTTTGTTCAATCAGCCAACCCTTTTCTGATCAATCTGTACTGTAAATAGTGATTTAAAACTTCTCATCTGTATGTATGATATTTTCGTGAAATGAGAATTAAAATAATATAGTTTTAATATAATCTGACAGGTATTAAAAAAAAAATTAAACTACGTTAGTCGATGACTTTTAATTTAAAAAAATGTTGAGTTCTTTCGCAACAAATTTAAAATAAAACCTTGCCAACATTCGAAGGTATGGCAAGTTGCAATAGTATGAAATGACAGTACATTTCCCGAATTTGCACTTCATTACTTCTTYTATTTTGTTTAATGAATATTTTAGTACACATTTTCTTAAATGAAAATACGTTGAATTTTATTATGTATATGTAGTGAAGCAAGAGTAAAACTTTTTATTTGATTTTCCCAAAGCTTTGTAGGTCAATTTTTTCACCACAACAATACTTTCTTCTGTCAGTCATGACTTCATTACTATTGGAATGTACGAGTACATATGTACATTCAGTAATGTTTTTATACGTCTAATAGCGAATATTATTTTCACTTGTATGCTCATGGTGTTTTTACAAAAGACCAACTTAACACCAACTGATTGTTAAAGTATTAAAAGATGAGCATCCCACAAAATTTTGCTTTGCGCCGCTACGAGAAATTTGTTTCATTAAAAAGATAAAACTGATCCAAAATATGTAAAACAAAATATTAATATTATCACCAATTAAACACATTTTAAATATTCTTGTGAATATGTATGTATGAATTYTTGGTTTCAATTTGAAGAAAATATTTATGATTGAAATATATTTTACAATCAATCAGGCAATCCAAAAATAATTAACTTGATGTTTGCCTAAAACTGTTTTAAATCACATGTCGAGATCGACAATATTATGGTTATTATTACTTTGAACTTTCTGTCATAGCCAAACTAAATTGAATATATGTAAGTAATAAGGTGCATACCGATTGCCTAACTTCAGGAGTAAAACAGTACACAAATATCCATAAAAACATGCAGCAATTAGTATTACAAGAATTTTACTTCTATTATATGCATGTACTACATATGCCTATTGTACATACGGGAACAAATAATGCACTTTTAGTTTACTATAAATTAAATCGTTTAGTTGTCGCGTGCCAATTTTAACTTAGCTACATGTTTTGATGAGGCGCATATGTATATACTATACTATAAACTATATACATATGTACATATTCACATTTTCTTATGTATATTTTGATAATACTATAACTTTTTTGACCTTGATGCGTTTTGAATTTTTCGCTAACAATCCCTTATCTCTTTTTCTAAATCAATGTTAACATTAGAAAAAACATTGATCCGCATGCGATTTATAATATTTTGTGTTCTATTTATCGACTTTGAAACTAAGATGATAGTCTTTTTATTTTTTGGGAAGTTCCTGAAGTAATAAAACATCTTAAAAGATTTGATTTTAAGGATTCGATGAATAACTAATAGTTTATTTTAATAGAATTGTGTTAAAAAATATTCTGTTATTACCCTTATGTACTTTCTCCAATTTTACATGATGAAAAAATTCACACTTTAGCTGTTATAGAAAGATACCTGCAAGAATTCCGCACAAATCTTCGATCGGATTTAAATCTGAAGAGAATAAGGAACGCCTTTATCTTCCTGGCTAAGTGGATCGCTGAATTTGATAGTAAATTCAGTCATCACCATGCAAATTACCAGCAAAATCGAGATATTCGTCTTCGTTCCAACAAAGTATTGTAGATTTCTGCATTCATTTTGTCTGGCACAAAGCATATTTTGGAATTGTCTTGCCTGGCAATTTCTTTAATCAATCTACGCTCCTCATCTAATATTTTTCGTAGAAATTCAAACAATTTAATTTATGTATGTTGTCTTATACCTTTATTCATGTACTGTGTTTACTTTATAACTTTTATTTCCGCTTTTTCGACTGATATGTTTACTTGGTACCAGTCAGAACATAATTAGTTCATTTTGCACTTATAATTGTTTTATGGCATAAGTAAGTTGCGAATTCAATCATTCAACTATATTTATATGTTCATAATTACCAGTATTGATAATATTATAGCTACACGTTCTCATAGCTATTTGAATATATTAATAATTTATACTAAAATCACGATATTTATAATCTTGCAACATGTTGCTGCAGAGTTTAATAGTGTTCTTCACCTAACGATTGTTTATACTCGTATCACCTGAAGACAATCGAGTTAGATATACGTATATATAGAAGTATATATAGTATATATATAAATTAGGAAAAATAACTATAATTTGGCACAGTTACTTGGCAATAAAAAGGGGCGTTTGTGAACCCCTTTAATTGATTTAATGTAATTATCACCTTTACCACTTAAGCTACAAAAAGCTCTCAGGATTTCAGTTAAGCAATCCTACCAGCCCTACCGTCCTCTCCACATATAAAGGTTAGGTTAGGTTGGATGCCATAGAAAAGAACTCCCTTGTTCGAACTTACAGATTGGCGAAGCGCTTTGTAGCCAATATATAGTTACATAGACGCTTAACTTCAACACGCACCAGTTTGTTGGGATGTCCAAAGGTATGCGTCCCCAAGTATCTAAGCCTTGGAGGTATGAGAAGGTTTAAAGGAGGCGGGGTTAAACCTAGACGATGGGCGTGGCCCATCMATTTACATATATATAGACCCACCGACTGATTTCAACCAAAGTTGGTACCTAACATTCTCATATTCCTATGTAAAAGTGCGAAATCGAACTGCAAGGACGCATACTTCCCATACAACAAAATTTTAAATTGCACCTTATTCTTTCCTTTATAGTCTACAAATCAAGAAATGATTAATATAACGCTATACAACTTCGAACGAATAATGTCTTAATGTCACCTCATGAACAAAAAAAAAAAATCCTCGTACCATTTGTTGATTTTTGCCCCAAATATCGGTGAATGTGTGAGATATAATTAAAATTCAGGAATAACCCTTTCCTGACAATAGTATGTCTGTGTATCAAAATGGGTTGAATCGGGTCAATATTTCCTTTAGTTCCAATATACCTAATACATCGATTGTCGAACTTCCAGATTACTACATACGATATATATGTATGCCGCATGTTTGTGTCAACATGCTAGTTACCTTATTGAAAATGAGAGAGCGTGTTTAACTGAAAACAGTGTATCTTTGTAATTAATATCGATCAAATTGGGCGAAAACTTGGCCTAGCCMTAATATAACAAACATAATATTCGGCTGACTTACTCCTTATGTAAGGTTGYTAAATTTATCTCAGGGAATATTTTATTGGTATATGGCATGTTAATAGTATGTAGTATTGGAAAAAAATTGATAAAATCGGGTCGATACTATCCCCAACTCCCATTTATTACAGTTCAAACGTCTAAAATTTCCTTTAAAAGTGGCTTTCTCTAACATGACTAATAAAAGTCAAGGACAAATCATAAAAGTAGCCGCCATTCACCTGAGCGGGGTCATCCTCCGATTTCATCCATCACACTGTTGGCAGAGGTTTGGCACTTTTATATGTTTTCGGTAAATGACGATTTGTGGCCGTGGCAGTCCACGAATTTGACATTTTTTTTTACTAAGGAACCCACATACTAAGTTTCCTCAAGATATCTCAATTTTTGCTCAAGTTACAGCTTGCACGGACGGACGGATAGACAGACAGTCAACCGGATTTCAACTTTTCTCG
>NW_017537377.1:21486-39256 GCF_001853355.1 Bactrocera latifrons | reverse complement strand
ATAGGTTTTCGGTTAATGGCGATTTGTGGGCGTGCCAATGGCTCGATTACGCTTATCTACGAATTAGAATTTTTTTTGTACTAGGAAACCTGCAAACCAAGTTTAATCAAGATATCTCAATTAATATTCAAGTTACAGCTTGCACGGACGGACAGACAGGCAGTCAACCGGATTTTAACTTTTCTCGTCACCCTGGTCATTTATATATATAACCCTCTATCTATCTCGTTTACTTTTAGGTGATACGTACAACCGTTAGGTGAACAAAACTGTAATACTCTGTAGCAACTGGTTCCAAGAGTATAAAAACAAATTTTCATGAAATTGCGTAAGTAGGGGTTGTTAATAATTATTTGTAGAGACAATCAGTTCACCTTATTTATTTTAATATAATGAATATAAATTGCATAATTCAGTAAATTTTGATTATTGTAACCACAGTCACTATTGAACCAATGATTACGGTCTAGTATTCAAAAACTAAAAAATTAATTTTTAATCCCAACGTCTAATATATAATATATGTAGGAAATAATTACTCTTAGTTCGATTTTTTTTCAAAATTTGGTGTTTGTACGGTTTTTAGCTTTTTCATTAAAATCAATTTTATACTTGTATGTACATACAAGCTCTTACATACATTTGTAGGTAAATAAGGTCTGACAGATATGGTGTTTATAATGGCACGTTTTGAATATGCATGAATTATAAATTGTAAATAGTATGCCAGAAATTATTCCTTATTCGGATTTTAAGTTCATTTTAATATATGTACATATGTATGTTCTATATCTGAGAGTTTCAATATTTAAAAACATTTTCCAGGACAAAAATGAACAGCAGAAAGAAAAAAATATATTCTATTCTCTTTTACTTTGGTAAAATCTTRTTCTCTCATGAACACATTGTAGGTACCACATATATGTTAATATGTATGTACATATTAGGTTGTCAAAAAAGTCTTGCGGTATTTCTATTGGATTTTTATTGAATTTTYAATTGKTCATAAAATTTTTTTTGATGACTCATTCCCAGCGCTTGACTGATCTACGGCTTCTACTATGCCGGTCTCTTTCGACCAATTTATAGCAATTTTCGACGACAGGCCTACCGGAGCGTGGCACATCTTCGATCACCTCTACACTAGAACGAAAACGTTGAAACCATCGTTGTGCAGTGGAAATGGAAACTGTATGGGGTCTGCACAAATTTTATTGGCGGCTTGAGATACATTTTTGCCTTTATCGTAGTAGTACTGTAAAATATGCCGAATTTTCTCTTTATTTTGTTCCATGTTTGCGACGCTATAACTCACGAACGACTTAAAAGAAACGACAATCAATCAAACAGGTGTTAGCGCGTGAAATGAGCATTCCAAAAAGGTATAGCATGACCCGATGCGACGAAGAAAACTAGAACTACGCGCTCTCAGCGCCAACTAGSGAAAATACCGCAAGTCTTTTTTGACAACCTAATATTATACATAAGATAATATGCACATAAAATGCCGGTAGTCTCTATGCAAGTACGCATTTACTTAAGTTTAATATAGCAACAAACGTAATTATTGTGTAAAAATTTAGAAGCAAGAATATTCAACAAATGACGTAGATTACATTGTTTTTTATTTTTTTTTTTTTGTGTTTATTAAAGTTTTCGGTTTTTAGAGTACATTAATCTCTATATTTGTAAATGAGAAACTTCAAATGTAGGCACCGTATTAATTTTTCTCTTCCGTGAACAACAAACAGCTAAATAGAAATATYCACTTAGAATAGCACCGTTGCTTTGGGCTTAAAAGAAAGCTCTCAATCGCTCAATCTGTTGTGGATTTTGGTTGGTTCCCCGGATGAGGTGATTCGACTTATCAWTGTGGAAGCATGTATGTGTACTTAATAGCAAGAGAGCGTTTTTAAGGGATGTATTTAACACTTCGTTYACTAGGAAAGGTACATATCATTTATATACATATATGCATACATACATATATACATATATATACATATACATATATATATACATTGTGAAGAGAGTTAGAGAAATTGAATATTTGATACAGTTGTATAATGCGGTTATACATGTTTTACTAAATTATTACAATATTTCATTTGCTATAATATATTGATCCAAGTGACTTCCAATGTCATTAACAAGTAACAGGGTAACTATTTATCTTCGATATGGATATATAATAATTAGATACATAAAGGTATATGCTAGTGTTTGAAAGCAAATTCAATACAATCGAAATCAATGGACAAATGTTTTTATACGTGCCATTAAAACAATATTAGTCTTGCTCCACTGTAAATGTCACCTCTATGAAAGAGTATTTATTTCGTTCTCATTGTATTCGTTACGAGTCGACGTTCAATAGSGAATTCAACTGTTAAATGCAGGCAAACATTCGCAAATCAGAAGCAGTCTTCATTGACAATTCACGMCGTGAAGACGTTCTTTTGGGCTACTGTTGGCTTTTAACTTGTATAATTTTGTTAGTGCTGGAAACGCTTGAATGTAAAACAAACGGAAATTTTCCATTTAACGGTGAACAAAAGTGAGTGCGCTGAAATCATCAATTTGAACGTATTTTTTCTATRCAAAGACTAAATGTACTGGAAATATCTGTCAAACACATAAAAATAACAGGAATTATTAATTGTTCTTAGTAATTACAAAAAATCGTCGTATTATAAAATATATAAAACTCCATAAAACTGTTTAAATTGATTGCATTGAAGGTTAATACAATTTTTTCATATTTCAAGGATTTTCGTCCGGTTTTGGTTAATTGTAGAAAAAAATTTTTAAATATAAAAAGGACTGTATTGCGGATTTAGTGGTGTCACAATACATTGAATATTACGTCGTCGGGCAACGGAATATCCCAAAGCACATATTTTGGAAAGTGTGTAGAGTACAAATCGTACAAAACTGCCAGCTTCTGAAAGAAAGGACACTACTCACGAATTGACTGCATTTCGGTATGTACCTCAACATAAAGATGTGTATGTATGGTAAGGAAAATAACTTCAAAGTGCATACTAAGTAATTTCCACATTAATTAAAGCTGTTACAATATGTCACCATCTCTGTACATACGATTGCTTGTATATATGTACTTAAATTAATTTATTATTTGCATTTGTAATGTATATCTTTTATTTACTCCCCAATAAAAACGATTGAAATTCGCCACTCTGTTTTAAAAAAAAATTGCTAATTAGCTATTTTCCGTTGAAAGTAAATTTATTATGTCAATTTTATAAGCCAAAGTTCCATCCTTTCAAAGTTTAGTAATTTAATGGATTACTTGCCTATATGTCTATATACATATATATACTGTTACAAACAGTTTATAAACAGGTATAATATATTTGCCCTTTTGTATTTAAGTACCTCATCTGATGTTTATTTTCCTAGTCATTATTTGTTATATTTAAAAGGATAATACAATACAACATTTCAAGTAGTATGGCTTCCAAATTTATGTACATAGATAAATTATAATTGATTAACCTTCAATTACTGTACTTTAGGTCTTCCTTCCAGGAAGTATTAGTTAGCACAGTGATTTTTATATATATGGTATGTGAATTTATGACCATAGCATATCCTTTAACAATCAAATGATTAAATGTTCAAGAATTGATTTCCGGAAACTGTGAGATCTGAAATCTGAACAAATATATTTAAATTCATACATACAAATGTTGGTATCACATATTCGCAAAAAAATAGTGGACAAATTGAATAATTAAAATTGCTCTAATATATATTTAGGTAAATTATATTTGCTTAATGCTGCTTAATATACTTCACCCTCATTAACATAATATGTATACGTTTTAATTTCATTTTTTTTAAAATAAATTATACATATATATTTATTTATTTGAGATTAATTATTTATAAAAAATAATCTTCAATTCGAGCTTAACAGACCACGACACATTGTGACAAATTTAATTGTTCATGCAAATATTTAATTTACATTCACCTCAATTGATGGACAAGCGGCAGGCTTCTGTTCTATAGGATTCACCTTTGGAATAACAAATAAATAAACCTTGTATTTACATATATACATGTGTAAGCATTAAAAACTTATGTGTAATTTATATGATCCAAGCCGTAACACCATTTCGAATATGCTACAATAAGTTTTATTTTAATTTAGTATATTCGATTTAGAGTTTTTAAGGTGAATAAGGTGGTAAGTTGAATTAAATATATACATCGTAGTGGGCACTTTGCTATTAAAATACTTAAGTACTGAACTATAGTTGGCTGGCATTCTTAAATGTACATATGTATATGTGTATTTATTTCTCTATGCATATGTTATGTTTGATTGATGATGATTTCTCATATGTACATACAACATATCTTCCAATATATTTATATGTGTGGAATATATATTTTAATCTAACTTGTTAAATATATGTACTCAAAATTAACCCGTGCCTTTGGGTTACCGGTAAACTGCGCCTTTCCACTAAATTGATTTTACCGAGTATGACAATCCATAAGCATTTAGGGAAGAAAATTAATAGCCTTATGGTTCGGGAACTCATTCTAATGAAATGCTAACTAAGTGGACGCATTTTAATTACTTAATTGGTATCTATTTTGAATTGATTAGAATTATTGCTATTGCTAAAAAAATCAATTCATTCTGGCAATGTCAACTTTTTTGTGTACCTTACTTATTTCGAATTATATACATATCATATGTATACATTTATGTACATATAAATGTAATTGTATCTATCAAACCTACTAACCGTGTGTCATGGATCGGCATAACTCATTGCACATTGCCATTTCCGACAGCGTAAACATGTTCCTAGRAAACGACCTATATTTCTAAATTCTTACCCAAAGAGAATAAGTCAAAACAATCTTAATCTTTTTACACATATTGCATCTTAAGATTATTGAATGCAAGCATTATTATCGGCTGGAGCCATGAAGGGCTTACATGTAATATTAGCTTTAATTATGTACATACGTATGTATATACCTCTCCGTTACAAGGTTTAAATTTCAACGCCCGTAAACAACTTTCAGAGAGTTCATGTAAGCAAAACTTTGTTTCTAACTATCACTTTTTGTTACAATTTTGTAATCGTGCTATATTTCGTTAATAGATTTTTTATTTACAATATGACTGCATGTTATGCATGTTAACAATTTGTTTAAATAAGAAAACATTGTGCGTTTATAAAATCTGTTTAAATTATAGCAAATTCGACGTATGTATGTATAGATCAAGATAAGATTAAATGCATATTGAAATTTGAAAAAATTAACATCAAACTTACAAGATTACATTAAAAACGCTTTTCGTAACACAATTATCACTAAAAACATCAATGAACTTGAAATCACGCCACCTTATCTCACATTGAAAACATAAAAGTAAAACTATACAGAGAAAGAAAGAAATACTAGTACGGGAAATAAATAAAAGAAAAAAAGCTTTCATGCAGTAGATGGCGAATAAACATTCTCTTGAGTAGGCGACACATGAGCTCGTCGTCTGATAATGCGTGGTTATCTTTTTGCAGTATTTATGAGCGTCAATACTTACATATGTACATCGCCGGTGAGCACATTGTCATGTACATACATATGTAGGTGCGAGCAGTATCGTTTGTTTAAAAACTTAAATTACATTTAAGTAGATATTGTATTAGAAAAATACAAATGCCTTTAATTTTATACTACTATGTACATATATTAATACACACATATGTATGCAGGTATGAAACTGCAGAATGCTTTCAATTTATAAACAAACTTATATGTACATAAATAAAAATATCCATTTAGAATTATGTGCTTCTCCACCAAATTTGATCATTTTTTATGTTCACAAATTCGTGGTTTTGCTCTCTTTATAGTTGCTTATTACTAGATATCATACGATTTCATTGTCGAATTAAAAACCCCGGTAACTAATGTTGGTGTTAAAGTTAATGTTCGAAGTGTACTATTTGTAAATTCGTTCATGTTTATAGGCACATTTTATTATAAATATTAAATATGTGTATAAATTCATTCATACATACATATACTCGTATGAATAAAAACATACATATGCAGTGTGTAGGTACGAATAGATAACATTGTTTAAAGCTTTGCTTCAGAGTTTTTATTTCTCTATTGCAAATTATTAAAATGCTAATTAAAAAAGTGAGAGAGTGCCATCTCGTATAATACTTTTACCCTCATATCTCATGCACATGCTGGTGAGCATTTGAAGTAAACGTAAGAATCACCTGATTTTGGATTTGTATACCAATGYTTTTGTTAGACATGCGGCGGCAAACACGCCATTCTGTTGATACAATCACACATTTGTAGACATGTAAACACAAACATGTATGCATATACTCGTTTGTAATATCTCTTAGTTACGAATATATTGCTCTTAGTCTCTTTTAGCTCATATTCGTCTGCAATTTATTGATACAGTAAACCTCATAAATCAAGACACTTTGCACTATTTGATGCGATTCGAGTGCAAATACTGTAATCTTTTCATACATAGGTGATAAGTATTGCAATAATATTAAATAATAAAATATATTTAAGAGAAAAAAAATTAATTTTTTAAAAATTAATTTCCTAAATAAAGTTAAAACATAATGGATTAAACTAAGCGGATTTGTACTTTTAGTTCCGTCAAGCTGATACAAAACATCAGTAACAAAAATACTTCAAAAACTGGTGCTGTTAACATCTTACCAGCGCCATCATTACAAAAAAAAGGAAAATCGCGTTCAAATCGACGAAAGAGGCGCCGCAACAAACATCAGCAAAATTCCGCAGAATCAAATTGTTCGCAACTGTCGAAGGAGCAGATAGTAATAGCTAACGAAATGCCTGCCCGTTTCGCAGAAGACGTTATAACCGACAATGAGCGTAGTGTTCAATTGAATTTAGGTGGACACTACGACCATCATTCAGCTATAAATGACGACATCGTAATAACTGGTTTTTCTGGCAGGCTCCCTGAGAGCTCTAGTATTGAGGAGTTTAAACGAAATCTCTATGATGGTATAGATTTAGTTAATGATGATCCGAGACGTTGGGAAAGAGGTAATGTAACAAATATTTGAACATTATTCTTGCTATGTTGGATTTTTTCATATTCTGAATTGCAGGTCTTTACGGTTTACCTGATAGAATCGGAAAAATCAAAGCTGAAGATTTGGAAGTTTTCGATCAACAATTTTTCAGTGTTTCTGCAAAGCAAGCTGAATGTATGGATCCTCAAATGCGTATGTTGCTCGAAGCCACATACGAAGCTATTATAGATGCGGGTCTTAATCCTGCAGAGTTACGTGGTTCACGTACAGGAGTTTATATTGGCGTTTCTAATTCTGAAACTGAGAATCATTGGTGTGCAAATGCAGATCGAGTAAATGGATATGGTTTGACAGGTTGTGCACGAGCAATGTTTGCAAATCGGATTTCATACACATTTGATTTCAAAGGACCCAGTTTCGCAGTTGATACGGCCTGCTCTAGTTCACTATATGCGCTATCCCATGCCTTTACAGATATGCGCGCTGGAAGATGTGATGCAGCCGTTGTCTGTGGTTCCAATTTGATTTTGAAACCAGAAATGTCATTGCAGTTTAAGCGATTAAATATGTTAAGTGACAGTGGTATGTGCAAGGCTTTTGATGCCACAGGAGCTGGTTACGTTCGTTCCGATGGAKTGGTAGTATTGCTTTTACAAAGAACATCTGTGGCAAAGCGAGTTTACGCATCGATTTTAAACGCTCGAACAAACACCGATGGTTTTAAGGAACAGGGTATCACCTTTCCTGACGGACGTATGCAAAATCGCTTAATTCGTGAAAGCTACGAGGAAATTAACTTGGATCCTAATGAAGTTATATATGTTGAAGCGCATGGTACTGGTACAAAAGTAGGAGATCCACAGGAAGTTAATTCGATTACAGATTTTTTTTGCAAAAATCGTCCAACTCCATTATTAATTGGTTCTGTTAAATCGAATATGGGACACTCAGAACCCGCGTCAGGCGTTTGCTCTATTGCTAAGATTTTAATTGCTATGGAAGAAGGCGTAATTCCTGCAAACTTACATTACAGTGAACCGAATCCTGACTTATACGGTTTGAGCGACGGACGGCTTAAGGTGGTCAACAAAAATCTTCCCTGGAACGGTGGCATTATTGGACTTAATTCTTTTGGGTTTGGAGGAGCTAATGCGCACATTATTCTTAAATCGAATCCAAAACCAAAAACTATTACTCCTCGTGATGGTCCACCAAAACTKGTTATATGTTCCGGTCGAACAATGGACGCTGTCCAAGATTTGCTTGAAGATGCAGCCACACATCGTGACGACGATGAGTATTTAGCTCTAATTAACGGCATACATACAAAGCCTATCTCGCTTCATTATTATCGTGGGTATGATGTGCTAACATCTAAGGGTTCTGTACAGCGTGAAGTATTAGAGTTTTCTGATGAAAGCCGTCCTATTTGGTTTGTCTATTCTGGTATGGGCAGTCAATGGGGAAGTATGGCTAAAGATCTCCTCCAATTTGATGTGTTCAATAAATCAATTCATCGATGTGCAGAAATTTTGCGTCCTGAAGGCATTGATCTACTGGAAATTCTAACACGTTCTACTGACGAGAATTTCGCAGACATCGTTAGTTCCTTTGTTTCAATTACGACTATGCAAGTTGCTCTCACCGATTTGTTATCTTCACTTGGTATCCACCCCGCCGGTATCGTTGGCCATTCCGTTGGCGAGCTTGGTTGTGCATATGCAGATGGTGCTTTGAGTGCCGAACAAGCTGTTTTGGCCACATATTATCGAGGACGAGCAATTACAGAATCAAATTTACCCAAGGGTAAAATGGCTGCCGTAGGACTTGCTTGGGATGATGCTCATAAACGAGTACCATCTGATTGCTATCCAGTTTGCCACAATAATCAAGATAATTGTACTATTGCTGGTCCGGGTGACTCTATTGATGCGTTAGTAGCACAACTAAACTCTGAAGGAGTATTCGCTAAGGCTGTGAGTTCCTCTGGTTTCGCCTTTCATAGTAAATACATTGCGGGCGCAGCACCTAAACTAAGGCAAATGTTGGAGAAAATTATTCCAACAGCAAAAAATCGGTCTCCACGTTGGGTAAGCAGTAGTATCCCAGAAAGTGCTTGGAATACGCCTGTAGCCAAGCAATCTTCAGCAGCTTATCATGTAAATAATATGCTTTCACCTGTACTTTTCTACGAAGCTCTACTGCATATTCCAGCGAACGCCATTTGCATTGAGATAGCACCTCATGGCTTATTGCAAGCCATTCTCAAGCGAGCTCTTGGACGTGATGTTTTAAATATTAGTCTTGTAAAACGAGGTCATCCGAATAATGCCGAATTCCTTTTGACCAATATTGGCAAATTATATGCAGCTGGAGGACAACCACAGATACATCATTTAGTACGACCGATTTCCTACCCTGTTGGGCGTGGAACCCCTATGTTGAATTCGAAAATCGGATGGGATCATTCTCAGAGATGGGTAGTGCCAAAATATGGAGCTGCCAAATCTTCAGGCGATACAGTTATCGAAATTGATTTGTCAACTGATGACGATTCATTCATTATGGGTCATACAATTGACGGGCGTATCTTGTTCCCAGCCACTGGTTATATGACTTTAGCTTGGATGACGTTTGCAAAAATGCGTGGTGTTGAATTCAATAAAACAGCTGTAGTAATKGAGGATTTGATATTTCATCGTGCAACTATTCTAAACAAAGAAAATGTTACTAAATTTGGCATTAACTTTTTCGATGGCACTGGAGCTTTTGAAATTTGTGAAGGCGGCAGCTTGGCCATGTCGGGAAAAATTAAAATTGTCGACAATATTACCTTGGAAGAATTGCCTTTAGAACCCCTCTCCCCTCATTCTGTTACCCGAGAATTGGTAACAAATGATGTGTACAAAGAATTGCGCCTGCGTGGCTATGATTACGGAGGTATTTTCCGTGGAATTGTCTCGTCAGATATCTCTTCTCGTACAGGTAAATTACAATGGGTGGATAACTGGATTAGTTTCATGGATACTATGTTGCAGTTCAGTATTTTGAGTAAAGATCTGCGTGAACTTTACCTGCCTACTCGGATTGAAAAAGCAGTAATCAATCCAGCCAAGCATATAGAGATTTTATCACAATTATCAGAAGAAGACCTTACAAAAGCTGGCGTACCTGTCTATATGTACAGCGACATTAATGTCATAAAAAGTGGAGGAGTTGAGTTCCGTGGGGTGAAAGCTTCACTAGCACAGAAACGACCAAATGCGCAAAAACCGCCAACACTAGAGCGCTACACATTTGTTGAGAATTCTGGAAACGCTGGGGCTCATGCTCTTTCTGTAGCTATCCAAATTGTCATTGAAAATGCGGAACGTTCTTTTAAAATCAAGGGAGTGGAACTCGCAAATGGACGCAACCCCGACTCTTTGATGGCTGGAAAACTGGTGCAGCTGATTGAAGGGGAACCTGCTGTTGCTGCTGATGTTGCTGTGGCTACTGCAAGCAAGGATGAGGAGAGCATTAAAACAGCTTTCAGTGATTTTGGTATTCGAGTGATTTCGAAAAATGTGATCAAGGAACAAGTTGAGCAAAACTGTAACTTCTTATTTGGTAGTGACATACTATCTCGCCCTGATACTGCAGTTTTGGAGAATAGTATTGCAAGTATCAAAGAAAATGGATTTCTAATTTTTGACGAAAACGTTAATTCTTTCAAGAAATCTGGGTCGGAGTTACTGACCAAATATGGGTTTGTTGTCGTTCAAGAATTATCCAAAGGGGATTCTAGGGCTCTTATAATATCCAGACGTGCCATAGATTTAAACAAAAGAAAATCAGAAATTATTAACGTAACGGATAAAAACTTTGAGTGGTTAGAAAATTTGAAACTTGCACTTTCGAAAGCAGCAGAAGAAGATAAATATATATATATTGTCAGCCAAGGAGAAGAACTTTTTGGAGCTGTTGGCTTAACCACATGTGTTACTTACGAAAACGGTGGTAAATATGTTAGAACCGTCTTCATTCAAGATGCAAACGCCGAAAAGTTCTCTTTAACTTCTAAATTTTATTGCGAACAACTACGTAAAGATTTAACTTCAAATGTACTTAAACATGGTAATTGGGGTACATTCCGACACTTGAAATTGGAGAAAGAACTTGCAACATTGCAGGTGGAACACGCTTATGTAAATGCGCTTGTAAAAGGTTAGTAAAAATATTTATAATTTATATCAATTTTAATATAGCATTGATTAATAATTTGAAAATTATTTAGGTGATCTCGCATCACTAAAATGGATCGAGGCATCGCCTTCTCAGAATGTGAAAAATGAAAGCTTGGAGCTGTGTTCTGTTTATTATGCCCCATTAAATTTCCGGGATGTTATGTTAAGTTCAGGAAAATTATCCGCTGATGCTCTCCCTGGTGACTTAGCACAACAGGATTGTGTGCTCGGTCTAGAATTTTCCGGAAGGGACTCCTCCGGTAGACGAATTATGGCAATGGTACCTGCAAAATCTTTGGCAACAACATGTTTGGCTAGCAAAAATATGATGTGGGAAGTCCCCCCAAACTGGACCATGGAAGAAGCATCTACTGTGCCATGCGTATATTCCACAGTTTATTATGCGCTAATTGTGCGAGGAGAAATGAAAAAGGGTGAAAAGATATTAATACATGCTGGTTCGGGTGGAGTAGGCCAAGCTGCTATTTCGGTTGCGCTGCATCACGGTTTGACTGTTTTTACYACTGTTGGTAGTAAAGAAAAACGGGAATTCTTGAAACAACGATTCCCAAAGCTTGAAGATCGTTTTATTGGTAACTCACGTGATACAACTTTTGAGCAATTGGTTATGAGGGAAACACAAGGCAAGGGTGTTGATTTAGTGCTTAATTCACTTTCCGAAGAAAAATTGCAAGCTTCTGTCCGTTGTTTGGGTATTAATGGACGCTTTTTAGAAATTGGAAAGTTCGATTTGAGCAATAATAGTTCTCTTGGAATGTCGGTATTCCTGAAGAACACATCGTTCCATGGCATTTTGTTAGACAGTGTAATGGAGGGAGAAGAGGAGATGCAGAACCGTGTTGTCTCCTTAGTTGCTGAAGGCATTAAAAATGGAGCTGTGCGCCCACTGCCCACATCAGTTTTTAATGAATTGCAGGTAGAGCAAGCTTTCCGTTTCATGGCTTCCGGAAGGCATATCGGCAAAGTCGTTATAAAGGTTCGTGATGAAGAGCCTGGAAAACAGACATTAAAACCAAGTTCCCGACTGGTTAATGCAATCCCACGCACCTACATGCATCCAGAAAAGAGTTATATACTGGTAGGGGGATTGGGCGGCTTTGGTTTGGAGCTCACTCATTGGATGGTCTTACGCGGAGCTAGATATATTGTTTTAACATCAAGGTCGGGTATCAAAACCGGATATCAGACGTTAATGGTACGCCGATGGGAGGAGCGTGGAGTTAAAGTGGTTGTGGATACTAATGACGTTACAACTTCGGAAGGCTGCAAGAAATTATTGGAAAATGCAAATAAGCTAGCACTGGTTGGTGGAATATTTAATTTGGCTGCTGTACTACGAGATGCTCTAATTGAAGATTTAACTTCTGAAGACTACCAAACTGTTTGTAAACCTAAAATTGATGGTACAAAATTCCTAGATTTGCACTCACGTACACTTTGCCCGGAATTGGATTATTTTGTGTGTTTTTCTAGTGTTTCATGCGGCCGTGGTAATGTTGGTCAATCCAATTACGGCTTGGCGAACTCCGCTATGGAACGTATCTGCGAAAAGCGTCGAACTAATGGACTTCCTGGTTTAGCCATACAATGGGGAGCAATCGGGGACACAGGACTCGTGCTAGAGGGATTAGGAGATAATGATACGATTATTGGAGGCACACTGCCACAGCGTATGAATTCGTGTCTTCAGACAATCGATCTATTTTTGCAGCAACCCCATCCTGTTCTGGCCTCAATGGTTGTAGCGGAGAAGCGGAGTAATGATCCATCTGGTGGTGTAAGTATAGTAGCCGCCATCGCCAACATTTTGGGATTGCGAGATATAAAAAATATCCAAGATTCTGCGTCGCTCGCTGATCTGGGTATGGATTCATTGATGAGTTCTGAAATTAAACAGACCTTAGAACGTTGCTTCGATATTGTACTATCACCACAAGAAATTCGTGCTTTAACGTTCGGTGAATTAAAGCAACTGGATGGTGGCGTTGGCGAAAGATCCGCTTCAGCAGCTAGCTCAGCAGAAGCTCGCACACCAACACCTATTGGTGATGGAACGCAAGTAGTTTTTGTTACTGAACTAATGCCTTCTGAAGCTATTATCCGCCTAAAATCAGCCGCACCATCCAACTCATCGAAAAGGGCAATTTTCTTAGTTTCTCCTATAGAAGGCTTTGTGGACGCCTTGAAAGTAGTGGCAGAACGTATGGATTGCCCCGTTTATGGGCTGCAATGCACAGCTGATGCGGAACAGGATTCTATTGAATCCTTGGCGAAATTCTATATAAAACATATACGTAAAGTCCAGCCTAAAGGACCTTATTCAATTGCTGGGTATTCATTTGGTGCAACTGTTGCTTTTGCTATGGCCGTTGAGCTGGAGCAAAACAAAGAAGAAATTAAGTTAGTGTTAATAGATGGTGCACCTAAGTATGTAAACTGGTACACAAAAGCCTTCAAGAAGCGTTATAATACATCTGATGATGAGGATCAGAATCAAGCGTTTGCTTTGGCGTATTTTGGCGTAGTTGCGGCTAATACTGGTTATAGTGTAAGTAATTGGACTTTAGACCAACTCCACTACATATAAATTTTGATTTTTACAAATATTKTACCTAATAGATGGCAAAACTACTCGTGGATATTCCGACGTTTGAAGGCAAAGTGGAGAAGTGTGCGGAAATTGTGGCGGATGAAATTGATAAACCAATTGAATTGGTACATAATTGTTCTTCTTATATGAATCTCCTTAATTTTTTTATTAATTATACATTTCAGGTAAAAGCTGCTGCCGCTTCGTTTTACTACAAACTGGCAGCATCTGATAAATATTGYGTAACGAATAATTTACAATGTGACGTAACATTGATTAAGCCAACTGAAAATTATTCAAAATTAGAAATWGATTATGGCTTAAATGAAGTATGCGATGGTAAAGTTGATGTTCTAATTGTTGAAGGTAATCATCGTACCATTTTGCTGGATGAAGAACCGTTGCAAACAATTGAGGCATCGTTGAAGCGTCTCCTGAATTAGTAGATTAAAACGATAAGGGACACTTTTATTATAGCTATGCCACTATGCTTATTTTAGACATTTTATAGGTCATGCACTAAATGATAAATTATTTTCCTTTGCAACTTATTAGTAATTAAAACTTCTTAATGAATTGCTTTTGGAAATTACACACACTAATAGTAAATTATTCCAATAATTTTTATATTAGCAAACCTATACATATATGAGTATGGAAGTGTAAGCATGACGATATACATATAGTTTTAAAAAAGCTAATACAAGATGTAAACTATGTTTCTTGGTTATTTTTTGCATTTTATTAGTCTCGAATGGAATAACATAGTTAAATGAACTTCTAATTTATAAACATATGTTTGTAGAAACATTACTTCTTTATTTACCCATGATTACATATTAATATTTGATAAGTTTTATGCAATTTAGTTCCGAAACATTCCTTAAACTAATGTTAATTAATAATTTTCTTATAATATGTAAATATAATTTGTTTTTCAACAATAACATATATGCACTTGAATATTACATAAGAAAACCTTGTCATTTATTTTGGTAAATACTGGGAATTAGTAGGCTGTACGATTTCAGACCTAATGACCATAATTCTATAACATAATTTTTGAGAAAGTGAATTTAATTTATGGCGTTAGGTGAAGTCAGAGACATGAAAAAATTACAATTTCAAATTTTTTCATTTTATTTTATAAGAGTTAAATAGTGTAAGTAGATTTTAACTTCACAGAAATGTTTATCCTAATTATTTATAGTTATCACAAAAAAAATATGATTAAAACTATTATATAACTTTTTTTTATTGCTGTTGCAAGTCTTTCCAAAAACTTACGCCGAACTTTGACAATTTTGCAACACTGCTCTCGATAAAATTGAAGTAAATTTAGAGGTAAAAGAGTCGAATAAGATTTTTAATATACGGGAGCAAGGTGGTTTTGATTGCCTTGTTGACAATACAGATTAATTCAAATGTAGCTAACAACTGTAGGATGGATTGCAGCTCACTGGCAGGTCAACTCCATATATCCATAATTTGGGTTCCCGGTCACAGGAAAATTTTCGGCAACGAAAAGACGGACGAGTTGGCTAAACTAGGAGCCTCTTTAAATAAGTCTGAAGCGAAGTCAGGACTTTGCTCCCTGGGAACAATGAAAAAAAGCTGTATAATCATTTTGTGCAAACCGCACAGAACAGATGGAACACAATAGCAAGCTGCGACGGGAATGGAACAAAGAACCCGCTATCTAGGTCCACATATGTCACGGGGCACTGGCYTTTTGGAGAACATTCGCTAAAAATGTACCTGTCTTATAACAGTAATAGCCGCAGCTGCAAGCGAGAAGGGAATACGGAAACGGGTTTCCACTACTTTTGTGACTGCTCAGCTTTATCACAAAATACTTGGAACCCATCAGGCACCAAACCTTGAATAGTTGCCCACATAAAGCATAACGAACCAAGTTTCATTGAGAGCACCAAATGGTTCGAGCGCAACAATAAAACGGAAAGCAGCGCTCATACTTAACTAACTAGCGTGGTACTTTGACAAATTTGCAACACTGCACTCCATATTATTTAGAGAAATTGACCGTCTGACGCAGACAGCGAACTTATTTATTGCACCTTTGCCTTAAAGTATACTAACAACTGATATCAATAATTATTCATATGGCAACTGAGTTATAGGGCAAGGTAGCAATTTTGTATTGTTTTATTGTGCATATCGTCACCTAAAATGCAAAATAACGTATCATCAAAAAATCGAAATTGAGTAAAAATTTCTGATTCGGAAAATAAAGTTCAACTGTTTCCAAATGAAGCAACTTTTAAATAATGGAAAATACAAGGTCAAAACTTTTTTGAAATAGTACACTTTAAAAATTGATTTTTTGGCTCAAAAACCATTCATTTGACCTATAGTGCATTGCATTGAAAATTTTAAATCGGAATTTATAATAAAATATGTGTTATATATTGAATTTCAGATGTTATTTCATTTAGATTTTATTTATTTTAAGTTATTTATATTATTATTAGGCCAATGCTCGGAGCCCTTCATAAACGTAAAATAAATGCATTGCATATTTTCGCAAAGAAAGGTTGTAATGCATAAATGCTTTCTAAGGGTCTACAATTTCAAAATTAACTTCGGTTAATGCGAAAGCAAATGCATTTTGTTGGCAATCATGCTCCCAAAATGCTGCTTGTGTTCCTGGAATTAATAATATTTAATTGAAGACTTTTGCATCAATATACATATACAAACGATTTAATCAGTGTCCCAAAGTCGTTGTCTTTTYTGCAAGGGCAAGGTGCTGGGTAGGAGGATGGAGTCATGTGTAGAAGTTCACGCAAGTGAGGAAAGTTCTCTGATCGCCATTCACTTGGGAGTGGCCAGAAATGATTCTTTTACATATGACTCAAGCAGCTCACGTCTTCCGGTCCTTGACCAAGTATCCTCTGGGTAGCCTAAGAACATCCATTTGAAGGYGAAACATTCCCTGCATAGGGTTGTGCGCTATGTTTGGGACCCGCCACGTAAAAAAAAACAACCCAATGAAAGCGCAACAACAGCCTCGGATGAGAGACCCCACTTTTGATGACGACCATGGCAAACGAAATAAGGACTACGAATTGAGGGCATGCACCTGGAATGTCCGGTCCATTAATTGGGAAGGTGCCGCTGCCCATCTGGTTGATGTTGTCGTAAAAATAAAGGCTGACATCACCGCCGTCCAAGCAGTGCTGCCCTCGCCACGATGTCAAAATCGTGCTTGGCGACTTTAACACCAGGGTGGGCAAAGAAGGTATCTTTGGCACTACGGTCGGTAAATTCAGCCTCCACGAGGAAACATCCCTAWATGGGTTGAGGCTGATCGACTTCGCTGGGGCCCGAAATATGGTTATCTGTAGTACTAGATTCCAGCATAAGAAGATACATCAAGCCACCTGGCTGTCTTCGGATCGAAAAACCACCAACCAGATCGATCATGTCGTGATAGACGGAAGACACGTCTCCAGTGTTTTAAATGTGCGTGCGCTGCGAGGTCTAACCATCGACTCGGACCACTATCTTGTTGCAGCCAAGATTCGCACGCGCCTCTGTGCAGCAAAAATGCACGCCATCAAACACACGGAAGGTTCGACGTCGAGAAGCTGCAATCAAAACAGACAGTCGAACGATTTTCTACTCGGCTTGCACTCCTGCTCTCTGAGAGCACTCGTCAACAACTCTGTATAAGGGAACTGTGGGACGGCATTTCTAATTTCATACGTACAGCTGCAACCAAAACCATTGGTTTTCGGAAAGTGCAAAAGAATAGTTGGTACGACGAAGAGTGCCGTGTCGCAGCGGAGAGAAAACAGGCTGCCTACCTC
>NW_017537377.1:11451-20967 GCF_001853355.1 Bactrocera latifrons | reverse complement strand
CCCACAATCTGCGCCAACTATCGTGGGATAAGCCTCCCCAATATCGCATATAAGGTTCTATCGAGCGTATTGTGTGAAAGATTAAAGCCCACCGTCAACAAACTGATTGGACCTTCAAACCTGGAAAATCAATAACTGACCAGATATTCACCATGCGCCAAACCTTGGAAAAGACCCGTGAAAGGAGAATCGACACTCACCACCTCTTGGTTGATTTCAAGACTGCTTTCGACAGCACGAAAAGGAGCTGCCTTTATGCCACGATGTTTGAACTTGGTATCCCCGCAAAACTTATACGGCTGTGTAAGCTGACGTTGACCAGCATCAAAAGCTCCGTGAGAATCGGGAAGGGCCTCTTCGAGCCGTTCGATACCAAACGAGGTTTCAGACAAGGCGATTCCTTATCGTGCGAATTTTTCAACCTGCTTCTGGAGAAAATAGTTCAAGCTGCAGAACTAAATAGAGTAGGTACCATCTTCTAAAAGAGTGTACAGCTGCTGGCGTGTGCCGATGATATTGATATCATCGGCCTCAACACACGCGCCGTTAGTTCTGCTTTCTCCAGACTGGACAAGGAAGCAAAGCAGATGGGTCTGGCAGTGAACGAGAGCAAGACGAAATATCTAATGTCATCAAACAAACAGTCGTCGCACCCGCGACTTGGCACTCACATCACTGTTGACAGTCATAGCTTTGAAATTGTATATAATTTCGTCTATCTTGGAACCAGCGTAAACACCACCAAGAATGTCAGCCTAAAAATCCATCGCAGGATAACTCTTTCCAACAGGTGCTACTTCGGACTGAGTAGGCAATTGAGGAGCAAAGTCCTCTCTCGASAAACAAAAACCAAACTCTATAAGTCACTCACAATTCCCGTCCTGATATATGGTGCAGAGGCTTGGACGATGTCAACAACGGATAAGTCGACGTTGCGAGTTTTCCAGAGAAAAGTTCTGCGAAAGATTTATGGTCCTTTGCGCGTTGGCCAYGGCGAATATCGCATCCGATGGAACGATGAGCTGTATGAGAAATACGACGACATTGACATAGTTCAGTGAATTAAAAGACAGCGGCTACCCTGGCCAGGTCATGTTGTCTGGATGGACGAAAACACTCCAGATTTGAAAGTATTCGACTCAGTACCCGCCGGGGGAAGCAGATAAAGAGGAAGACCTCCAATCCGTTGGAAGGACCAAGTGGAGAAGGGCCTGTCTTCACTTGGAATATCTAATTGGCGCCACGTAGCGAAAAGAAGAAACGACTTGCGCGCTGTTGTTAACTCAGCTATAATCGCGTAAGCGGTGACTACCCCAATCAAGAAGAAGAAGGTGCTGGGTAATAAAGGTCTTTATCAATTCTCTTGAAGAATCATCATTGCACAAGGTATTTATCTCGCTTCTTAAAGCTAACACTTTCATAATTAAAATTGCATTGCTGGAATTATATAAAGCACGATCTTAAATAATAATTTTAAGCAAATATTAAGTATTCCTAAACTTACCATTCTCGTTGCTCAAGATGTAAATTAAGAATTAAATTTGTGAATTTTCARCGAAAAGGATCGGAAACAGAGCAATGTGGGCCCGAATATAGTATAACGTATGTTTAATCTGTTTGGATGTGTACGATTTCCTTTTGTTAAAGCTTCTGTTGAATTTGTTTTCTCGCCTTTCAACGATTTCCTATCGGTAGTCAGTTTTATATTTTTCATTTGATGACAATGATTGAATATTGCTCCCACAAAAGTAACAATTTTTTTTGATAATGATTATTGATTGACAAACAATTAGAAACAGTGGTTTAGTGTCATTACTTATTTATAAACCAATACTTTCATTTTCATAACTTCATTTTGGATATTCCCAGACCAAATTGAATTGATCGTAGGTGATATAATTTTTGCGCTTTTATTATTTGGGATGGTTTATGTAAACGGCTGTAAACATGTCCGGGACGGACAACTCTTCTTCATAACTTCCGTGGCATGTTTCTGTTTCACATGTCAGTACCTCGAAAAGATTGGTTTTGACGTTTCGTAATTGCAATGACCGTTCAAGATCAGTAATATAATATGTGAAACAATGAAATTGAAAGAAAATACAAAATGTAAATGTATTTGATGAAATGTTTTGTAATGTGATGCAAGTAGTATTCATTTTAAATTAAAAATTATTAATCATTTATTAATTCAGTGCTGACAGCCTTAATTAAGTTTTGAAAATTTAAAATTCAGTTGTTTTAATATACCAAAAAATATAAAAACGATTAAAATAGTTGTGCCATATATAATATTAAAAGTTTAAATTGTAATAATTCTTAATCGAAATAAATGTTGGGCGTTTTAATTTAAATGGAAAATGGTATAAAAAAACGCTAATTTTGAGTCGCTCTCAAACTGAAAATAAGTAACTTCTAATTTTTTGCACTAATAGCAGATAAAAAAGTAAAATACCGCTATCATTGGCGACGATTGAAATATTGAATTTAATTCTTCATACACAAACGAAAGGTACTGCATTATTATTTTAATTTTCTTCTCCAATTTTTACAAAATATCATTCAATGATCAAAAGAATATCATATATGTAAATGAAGAAGTAAGAAAAATAAATTTTGAATTGAATTAATTAGAACTTAAGAGTAAAAAAAATTTATTACAATTTTGCTTTATTTTGTACATCCGGTCTACCTTTCAGCACCTTTGCTGGTAAAGAAATAACAAATAGACTCTAAAATTTATCTAATATATTTTCAAATGTTAATATCTTTACTAGGATTTACTATATACACTTTTCATAATGCTTTTTCACCTCCACGTTAAAATAATGAAAAACTTTCATAGCATCCCTGTCTTTCGTTAAAAATACTTATTTATGCTATTTATACAAAATTACTACATGCCGTGTGATGATCCATATGAGACGCGAATAGATATCGTACAAATGTGAAACAAACTGTTGGTACTTTTAAATTGAGTTAACTAATTACTGATTTGATAGTTACTGGGTTGAGTGAGATCACCGCACAGGTTATCATAGGATTTGTTTACTAATTCCACATCATTTGTCACCGTCCACCTTATCAGTGAGCCTACAACTCTGTGAAATGAAAATAACGGATASTTGTTGAACGCGCTTTTTTGCTGTACATGTCGATCCTAGTGTGATAAAAGAATATGTTCGGTGAATTAATGAAATTCAAATTATAAAATTCGGGTTCAGTGTCAAATATATAATTATGTATTTACAGAATAACGATACGTTCAATAAAGCATGGAGAGTTAAGTGCGAGTTCCGTTATCAAACAATAATGTAATAATGTATTACATTCTTGTGTTTTATGTGCATACAGAGATTAATATGTATGAGCCTAAATGTCAACATATACTATATGTAATTTACATCAGTATGTATGCGCTATGTAGGCAACGAAGTACCTCCCTCGTCGTACACTTTTTTACACAAGCTCTGTATACTAGAATAAAATAACAGCTGTGTATAGGGCTAAATGCGCTTATGTCCATTTCACATACATATATGCTCCTAAATATACCAGCAAAGCTTACATTGTCGAACGGCGTGTTTTGTATGAGTACGTTTTATCTGCATTCGCCACCACTGTAGAAAGTTAGAAATACAAAATAGATAGCTGATGCTACTGATCAGTGTTCGGTCCAACAGATGTATTCGCAATTCGCATTTCGCAGCGATTTTGGGCAAATGAACTAACAATCTAATTCACATATTGTAAGTTCTCCATGCGTTGAGCTGTGATTGTAATTTTGGAAGAAGCACATGAGTAGTTTTCAGTTTTCCCTTTAACATAGCAGTGGTGTGTTAATACGAAATCAAGAAATATCAAGTAACGAATTTTCCTCATATCCATGAAATGGTTCATATAGGAAAATTTTAAACAATTGATGTAATTTTCATCAACACATACAAATATTATTCGCTGTGTTTAAAATTATAATTATTGCAATATCTTATTAGTTAATTGTTTTGGCCATTATTAAGTATTGTAATATATAATAGTAATTCGAAGGATTTTTGATATTATTTGAAACAAAAAACGGGAGAAATATAGATAAACACACATTAAGAATCTTTATTTATACCTTCTTCTGAATAGGCTTTACTAACGTAGATTATAAGTTTTAAATATATTTTTTTACTTCTAATAAAAATAATAAATTTTTTCCAAGAATTTATGGGTTTTTTAACGTTTTATAGGTCGTAAATTAGAAAAATTGAAGCCAGCAAAGATACGTATATATGTATATAAATAAACTATTTGAATCACATTGCTCATACAGTAGTTTAGAGTTGGGATTAGCAAGCCTCATAAATTAAACTTTCCACTGCTGATTATTACCTAGAATTTTCATAATTTCACAATATGTCGCCGTGAGTACAATAGGTTGTCAACTTAACATTTGTTTGTAACACCTAAATCAATCATGTCTGTGCAAGAGATAACTTTACTCAGCTATCTTTTATGAAATCACTTGCACTTTATCGAGGTTATTATGGCTTATGGGGAAGAACGAATTATTGTCACGTCTACAAAATTCCGTTAAGCGAAAAATTGTTCACCATAGGCAAATGCGTTTGTGATCAAAGTGTATCAGACGCCCAACCTCTTACAGCTTAAATTTACACGGGGTTACGAGTTTCTCAATTAAAAAATGTAAATTAATTAAATTTTTATATTTTAGTCTATTAAATTTTTATATTTTAGTCACGAAGTTGGGATTAAAATTTAGATTTTTATTTCTTAATCCCGTTGTTGGGGCATTGTATCTCCACAGCTATATCGTCCCATTTTTATAAAAATATTTTTGCTGAAATGTTTGGTTATGACTTATATAACTAACTTATATCCTATTCAAATGTTATTTTTAAAACTACTTAATGTGCAATAACTGGCTATAGAAAAGCATCGATAACATGAATTTTTACCGCAGAGAAAGTACATGTGGGTGGAATAAGAATCCAGAGAAAATCCATGGCATTTCTTTATATTGGAATAAGATCATTCTGTAATCCCTGTCTTAGACAATGTTAGTGGTTAGTGGTTTGTGTGTCTTTAAAACATTCGCAGGCACAATTAATTTAATGGAAAATTAAGTGAAATCGTAATAAATAAAAAATGAGTTCATAACCTTTAATATAACTACGATTATGTTGAACAACGAATATTGTATTCCTCTCAATAGCTGACAATATTATCACGCATTGGCTCATTTTCGGCTCAACAAAAGCTAAGATTTTCCTTACTTTTGAATATTATGGATTATTTTATTTTTATTAATAATAACGAATTATTTAAAATGACTTTCTTGTAATCTAAGGTAGTACGAAGTGTTAGCGATTTATTGAAATCTCTAACATCTATATGTTATGTGCTATCTTTCGTATATTATATGTTACATATATGTACATATAACACATACGATATCTACAAGCTCAACTGTTGAATACTTACCGGAGTTCTACTTCTAAAAAATAATATGTGGCTGTTTATAAAACTATTTACATTGAGTATTGTACATGCCATACGCATCTCTGCAAGATACTTCTTCATGTCAGCCGAAAACAACCTATTTTAAAATTGTTTGATATTAGTCGGAAAGTGGTCAAGCATGTTGATTGTTTATACATACATATATGCTTTTAAATATACCAACAGAACTTACTTACAACGATTTGTTTTCTATGTGTTCGTTTTATTTGCATTTGCCACCACTGTAAAAATTTTGAAAAATAGATAGCAGATGCTACTGATCAGTGTTCTATACAACAGATGTATTCCTCGCAATTCGTGTTTCGCAGAGATTGTGCGCAAATGAACTAACAATTTAATTCTCATTCCGAAAGTTCTCTACAGATAAATATAATGTGTGCTTTAAAGTTATCTACATGCGTTGAGCTCTGATTCTGATTTTGGAAAAAAGCGCATGATTAGTTTCAAGTTTTCGCTTTAACAAAGCAGTCGCGTGTCGATACGAAATCGAGAAGTATCAAGTAGCGAATTTTACTTAAATCCATTATCCTCTCCATTTAGTTTATGAACTGCAAACAGCTCAAATTATTTAAATGTTATCTCTATATAAAATATTCGTATTTGTCGTCAATAGTTATAACAAAGAATAATTGTGCGCATACATATTTTATTTATTGTTAGTACAAAATAGTTTACCTGAAATGCTTCACATCGAAAAGTTTTAAACAATTTATGTAATTTACAACAACACAAAGAAAAATTATTCGTTGTGCTTAAAATTACAATAATTATAATACATTTATTAGTTGTTTGTTTTGGCATACATTATGATTATACTACATCAAAAGGATTTTTCGATATTTCTTCAAATAATGTAAGGATATTCAATCAATTCGCATATGTTCAAAAACATGAGACATATAGGTAAACACACATCGAGAACCTTATACATCTATTCATCAGAATAGTCTTTTCTGACGTAGACGGTAAGTTTTAAATATATATATATTTTTTACTTTTAATTAAAATAAGAAAATTTTTCCAAGAATTTATGAATGTTTTAACGTGTCATGGAAAGCAACTTAGAAAAAATTAAGACAGCGAGAATACGTAAATATAAGTTTTATTTGAATTACATTGCACGTACAGTAGTTTAGTGTTGAATACAGTCTGGGATTAACATGACTTATAAATTAAACTTCTCACTCTTGATTATTGCTTAAAAATTTCATAATCTTACAATATGTAGCCTTTGTAACACCTAAACCAATCAAGTCTGTGCAAGAGATAACTCGAGTAAAAATTTAGCTTTGTTGTGATTCATCTGTGATCAAAGTGTAACAGGCGCCTAACCCCCTATTACTTTTAATATACTATAAGTACATACATTATTACATTGTAATATATATATAGTGTATATATGTACATAGTTGAACTTCCAAAACTCCAATTCGTGAATTGCGAATAGAAGTAAAATTTTATACAAATTTCCTTCCATAACTTGAGGTTTCACTAACTGTAAGTATTTTTGTTGATTATGGTTATTCGAGTTAGATAAGTTCAACTTTTTGTATGTATAATATCTCCAGAAACAGTATCAACCCAACTTCATAAAAACATGTTATGCTGAAAGTTTTGATTATAGTGTATACATATCTTAACCAAAGGTTCTCTTTAAAACTTCTTAATGTGCAATAACAGTGTATTAAGAAGCATAACAAACATGAACATGAAACATGAAATCGTACAGATAGTACAGAGTGGTGGAAAAGTCCATGTGCCTATTTTTACACTCTTGCAACCAGTGGCTACATTATATTATAGTTTTTTTCACTTACCGATTATACGTATCACCTAAAACTAATCGAGATAAAACGAGAGAAGTTGAAATCCGGTTAACTCCCTGTCTGTCCGTTCGTCCGTCCGTGCAAGTTGTAACTAGTGTAAAAACAAGAAACAACGTTAACTTCGGCTGCACCAAGCTAAGATACCCTTCACAGGAGCATTTCTTTTAGTAACTTTATGTCCAGTTTGTATGGAAGCTATATGCTATATCGGAGATTATGTTATTACCTTAAGCAGTAATCCACGTCAAATTTCGTGAAGATACCACGTCAAATGCAAAAGTTTTCCATACAAGAACTTGATTCCGATCGTTCAGTATGGCAGCTACATGTATGTTATAGTGGTCCGATATCATCAGCTCTTGAAGAGAAAATGACGTTTGCAAAATTTCAAAAAGATATCTTAAAAACTGAGGGACTATTTTGTATGTAGTCAGATAGACTGACGGATAGACAGACAGACGGACATGGCTAAATTGACTCAGCTCAACACCGATCATTTATATATATACTTTATAGGGTCTCCGACGCTTCCKTCTGCGTGTTACAAACTTCGTGACAAACTGAATATACCCTGTTCAGGGTCTAAATAATACACCTCGATGAAACTGAGTATGTGGGCTCGTTAGTACAAAAAGAAAGTAGACTGTAACGCCAACAAACCGTCATTAACCGAAAACATATTTGCCAGTGCTATAACTATGCGCCAAAATAAGATATTAGAGTGCAATAGCAAGGGGCACCTGTGGGAAAAGCTTTTATGATATAGTGGGCGTGGCTCTCAAGTTGCGACAACCAAATTCGCTATGATCGAATATTATAATAACTCCTACCGACATTATGAAAATGGATGAAATGGGAAGATAACCCCGCACATTCCCCATATAGGGATACTGTTAAAAACTACTAAAAGCGTGATAAATCGATAACTAAATACGCCAGAGAGCTTTATGGGAAGGGGTAAAAAATAGATGATGGTCATGGCACCGCCCACTTTTTGATGAAACCCCATATCTCGGAACCCGTCCAACCGATTTCATCAATATTTAGTACATAACATTCTTTTGATCTTCTTATATCCCATTGTGAAATCGGACTACAACCAAGCCTATTTCCAATAAAACATAATTTTAAATTCCTCTTGATTAGTTCAGTTTGCAGTACAAAAATCATATAACAATTGATATAACGGGATAAAACTTTGCACGAATTTCTTTAGTGTGTACCACTCTATGATCAAAAATTGTTTAAATCCAATTAAAACTGTACAAGCCCCTAGGTACCGAATATTTAGAACCCGGTACCTATAATTGACTTTTGCTCGAAAATGTTGGTCAATGTGTGATATATATAACTGAAATTAAAGTACAATCTTTCTCTTATAATGGTATGTCTGTATGTCAAAAATGGATTCAATTGGACAAATATTTCTCTTAGCCCCCATTTACATAATATCGTATAAACATTTTCAGTATTCGGGGTAACATACATAGTTATGTTATTTGTATAAACAATAACGAATTACTTTAAATAAATTTCTGATTCAAGACCGTAAAAACTGTTAGATATTTATTGAAGTCTCTGGCATCTACTTACATACATATATGCTTTGTGCAATCTTTCGTATAATAATAATCCGTATATGCTACATATACATGCATACGATGTCTAAAGGCTCAACTGCTGAATACTTGGCGGAGTTCTACTTCTAAATAAATGCTACAMACATCTCTCCTAAATGCTTAGACGATCGTTTTCACGTGAGTCGTAAACCAACCTATTTTAAAATTGTCTGATGTAAGTCGGAAGCTGAWCTTTCACAGCAATGAAATAAAATAATACAAGTTTTCTTATTTTAATTTACATCACAACATTTATTATTCGCTACTGTTCGCAACTTGTCGTGTTGGTAGTTAATTCCAATGAGTCTTAATAATCCTACTCAACATTTCATTATTTAAACCTACTTGAAAAGTTACCTAGCTAAAAGAAGCGCGATTTTTATTACCCATTTTTATGGCAAAACATTACATACCCTGTCAGACTATTATTGCAATGGTACAGAGATGTGATGTAAATATTCCGCACTCTAAGTAATTAAACCACGTGAATTTATTATCTATAGTACAAGTTCAAAGATACTAAACAGTATTATTCATTAATG
>NW_017537377.1:7399-10931 GCF_001853355.1 Bactrocera latifrons | reverse complement strand
TTTGCAGCTCTAATCTTCATGCATGTTATTTTACTAGAGATGTGTTTTCTCCACGTGAGCCTTCTATCTAGGCGAATACCAAGATATGTTACATGAAAACATGAATGGATTAAGTSTTCTTAGAATATTGAATTTTCAATTCCCATGAAACATATTTGTACTCTCACAATATTATGTCACAGTGTAATATAGCATTCTTTGAGATAGATTTGTATATATTTATTTATATCTGAATGATGAGTATGACAACACGACTTGAAATCTGAATGACTATCCTCCGTCTGCGTAAAGGAATTGAGATATCTTGATGAAACTTGGTGAACATTTTTCTTGATTCTATAAGAATACTAGTATTTCAGATCTGGGCAATAAAACTATTGTCATGAAATCAAAATGCCTTAATCGCAAATCTTTAAAGTCTCATATAACAAACTTTATGCCGATTATGCCGTTCATTGACGTCAGTAATCAAATTTTAGTTGACATGAAGTAAAATATAGTATAATAAGTAATTAAACTATGTGATCCCAATACCTGCAATATGAGTTTAAAAGATAAATGGAAATTACATTATCATCCATTCACGATTTTGTCGAATAAATAGTCCTTATTTGTTAATTCTAACTTGGATAATAGAATTCTTAATCCTAACGTCAACAAAGTTAAAAACGTAATTTCGAAAACGAAAGTCAATACTAAACCAAAATATTTTAATTAAAAATTCGCACTTGGTAGAGCATAATGTCATATTACAGAGCAAAAAGAAATTATCTTAACATGTAATTAATGGTGTTTTTGGTAAATTGATTAAGTATTAAATTTAATAATTACGCTTTTATCTATATATATAAAAATTAATCCCTTTTTCCCTTGGTCAGGGCATCACGCGTGAATGGCTGGAGCGATTTCATAATTTTTCTTTTTTTATTGTATTTGTTATTATTAGGACAAGGTTCTTATGAAAGATAAAATTACGAAAATTGGACAGGAAACTAGAACATTTCACCTTTTTTAATAAAATATTGTGTCACTTGACACGCGAAACTCAGTATGATTCCGAGGCATTAAAAGAAACCGTTCTAAGAAACGATCTCTCTTTTAAATTACCAACAAAATATAGCTACGATACTCTTATGAAATTGATGAACAATGGAACAGGTGGAGTTTTTTCTTAGATGCTCCTGTTGGGATTTGAAAAGCATTTTTGATATCACTGATTTTGGCAACGATTTGATCCCAAAATTGTACTGCACTTGAACTTTCTTCGACAGGTATTCAAGTTGCCTTTAAACATGAAAATAAATGGCATTCCAAGATGCAACCCTTCGAGAAATTTAGCAAAGCCGAAGTGTTGCAGCAATGCAGATTAATAGTTTGGGATGAGTGCACAATGGCACACAAAAAACCTTTAGAATCATTAGACCGCACCTTGGAAGATTTGCGAAAGAACTCAAACCGGTTTGGTAGTGCAGTGTTATTATTTGCAGGTGATTTTCGACAAACACTACTAGTAATACCACGATCAACGCCAGCCTAATGCATGCTTAAAGTCATCCATTTTATGGAGATATGTTAAAACACTCAAATTAAGTATGAACTTGCGAGTCGAACTGCAGAATGACCAACCTGGAGAGACTTTTTCAAAGCAATTGCTTGATACTGATAACGGAAAAATATTTGTTGACTCATCGTCTGGATGCATTACGTTCCCCACCAATTTCTGTCACTTTATGAAATCTTAGACGAAACTGATTGAATACTTTTTCCCAAATATTGCACAAAATTATAGATCATGTTTGGATGAGTGATCGATTTATATCGGAAGCAAAGAACATTGTTGTCAATGAAATTAGTTTTCAAATTCAAAATAAGATAACTGATTTGATTACATACAAATCGATTGATTCAGTCACTAACCAAGATGACAAATTCGCTGGAATTACGCGGATTACCACCTCATAATCTGCAATTAAAAATCGGATCGATAATAATCATGTTGCGGACTTTAAACCAGCCACGTCTATACAATGGACTGAAGTGCAGAGATTAATGAATAACGTGATAGAAGCCACAATTTTGAAAGGGAAGTACAAAGGCGTAAACGTTTCACTTCCACGGACTCCTCTAATTTCGAACGACATGACGTTCGACTTTAAACGGATACAATTTCCAGTGCGGCTAGCATTTGCAATGTCGATAAATAAATCACAAGTTCATGTTTTTCACATGGCCAGTTATATGTYGCCTGTTCCCGTGTCGGAACACCAACAACAATTTTTATATAAGCGCCAGAAAATAAAACTGATAAAGCATTAGAATAATAAACACTATGTTTTGGGAATAATTTTGATTTATTAATATACCATTTAGAAATCAATATTCACACTTAAGAAGACAGAACATTGTATGTTGGGTCAGCTAAACTTAATAAAGAAATTAACTTCATTCAGATAAAAAAGTAACATTTATTTCTTGTTTATAGGGCGGTAAGAAGTTCGCCGGGTCAGCTAGTGTAAAATAAAATCAAACATTTATTTCTTACAAAACTGAAGACAATATAATATATCAAATTTCGAGTTTTATTAAATGATCTGACGCATTCACTTTCAGTGATTTTTAATGTCCTGAAAAAATTTGGTTAAAAAAGGAAGTATATATACACATATACATAAGTCTATTCCATCGTTTCAGTTGTTACGAACAACCGTTAGGTGAACAAAACTACAACACTCTGAAACTATTTGTTGTGAGAGTATAAAAATCCGATCACTCAAAAGGAAAGATACCGCCACTTGATACGATAATGTACTTTTTTTTATATGTAATACTTTTATTTATAAAGTTATTCTTGAGATGAACAATGATGATCTCTCCAAATTGGATGTCCGTAATTTGAAACCGTGGTAAACAATATATAGCCGTCAAGTTTAAGTCCACGCAACGATTCTTGCACTAACCACTTTCTGAGAATACATTATTTTCGTCAAAAAATCTAATGACCTCCAATTTTCTATATACAAATGTTCAATACACTTATTTCTTACTTTAAAAAGTTTGAAGCTATTGGTTTGGTGATTTTATTATCTTTTGAATCATATTTTGCATTGTAGACATAAATTGTATCATACATTGTGTAATATTTAAAATCATAGTTTCAACGCTGTGATTTGGTTGGTTTTGGGTCAACTGCATTTGTGCAGTGTTGCGTTTCACCACATTTGCATAGCTCCCTTGTGTAGCATTATTTTTAAGATTACCCAGTTTTGAAATATTAATGGGAATTTCAATATTTTAGTTAGGTGGAATATTTAACATTTGATTACGACGTGCTTGAAATCTGACATACAGTTTTATTTCTAAGTCTTTATACACAGGACAACCCCTATAGTTTGCAGTGTGATTTTCTCCCTAATTACTACTTTTTTTATTTAAATTCTCTTTTTTAACCCTAGACAGCTAATCTTCAGTAGCCCCCTATAAACCCTAACCATTCGTCGATTCGACGAGCTGTTAGAGTGTCTTTATTTCATGC
>NW_017537377.1:0-6244 GCF_001853355.1 Bactrocera latifrons | reverse complement strand
TAACTTTTCAATGCAATTAAAATAAATGAAAATACAATTCAATACTCAAAGTACACAAATTGATGTAATCTAATTAATTTACAGCAAAATAAAAAAATATGTAAATGACGGATAATGAAATCTCGATTATCACTTTATCATGCGAGAGTATAAAATGTTCGGTGACACCCGAACTTAGCTCTTCCTTACTTGTTTTATATTCTATTTCAAATTGTATTTGTTGAGCACATCTTTAATTAAGGCACTAATTTTAATAAGATCCGAGAAGAAAACATATTTATAAAAAAACTTAAAATAGAGAAACACATAACATCCATTTCTTCTTTAGCGTACTTTAATAAAAACACTATAAATATTTTGAATAAAATATAAAACCTAATTTTTAAAGAGCATTTTATGCAAAAATCAACTTTATGCTCACCACAAATTGCAGTGTTACATTTTGCGCATACCGATTTTGTCATGCGCCTTTTTTTATAGGAACGTAGACCGCAAGCTTTCCTTTTATTACTAGTTAGTGCCTTTGCTGGTTGAAGGTCATTGGTGTCTGATGGTTGGCTTTGACCTTGATTTTCATCATTATTGGTAAATAATATCTCTGTTATTTTGTTTTTGGTGTGGGTCGGCATGGTACAAATTTCCTGTCGGATTTTCAGCCAATGTTCTACAAGTTGCGAATGCAGCTTCTTCATTAAATCACGCCTAGGAAGTATTTTTTCACCCTGTACCGAGACATTGTGACAATAAAGTATGCTATATTCATTATTCCATAGAAAACGCACATTGGCCATAGATTGGTTTTTCTGCTGCATGACATTACAGAGCACATTTTATCAAAGGTGTCAACGCCACTTTTTGTAGAATTGTAGAACTCTATCATGCGTGGTTTTTTATTAYCTGGATTAACTGAGGCTTCCTCATCACAAGAGGAAAGCATGTAAAGCATTTTTGATGGTTTAGGTTTGAAGGAAAGAAGTGTAAGGGGTCCATCATACACGAACATCGATGTATTCACCTTTCTGGATGTGTTGACTTCGGTGGTTTGATTATTCCTCATACTCATTTTCTTGTTCTTCATTTCTTCTGGAATTTAAATTTTATTGGAACGTAATGTTCTTACAATTGTCAGCTTATAAGGCTGCTGAAGTAATTGCTTTGCTAGTGGTATTGAGGTAAACCAATTGTCCTGTCCTGTATTGGTTCCTTTTCCGAGATATTGTATACAGTCGACCATATACCTTGTGCCACTATCATACATCATTTCTTACTTGACCCCATACTTGGCGGGTTTATATGGTATATACATTCTGAACTTGCACCAGCCGTGGAAATCCAGTAGCTGCTCATCAACAGTAACATTTGTTCCGGGAACGTAGTTTTGGCGGCACTGGACAATAAGCATTTTCCATATATCTCTTATGGGGGTAAAAGGATCGCTTTTTTGCCGTTGTAAGCGAACTGTTCCATCATCAAAACGTAGACATAGAAGAAGGAATTCGCACCTGTCTTTGCTCATACAAGATACATACCTTGTACCACAAAACTCTGAATTGAACAATTCATTAAGGGTCAGATGGTTGTCTTTCAATGCTGCAGTTAACAAAATAATTCCCMACAGGGCTCTGATCTCCTCTTTGCTATTKTTTTTTTGCGTAGATGATATTGACTCATAGTTCTGTCTTTTCATCTCAATCGCTAATTTTGTCCATTTTAAAATCTCATCTACTATCTGATTTGTTATGAATTGTCCAAATAACATTAGCGGGTCGACAATATCCTTTACTGCGCGAGTTGGCCCCCTGGCTCCACGTACTATATTTATGGCTGCTGTTCTATTCGAAGTTCGCCCTTTGCGCGTAACAAAAACAAGACGAGACCGACTACGGATATTGCTGCTTGAGAATGCTAAGATACTACGATCGTTACCTGGGCTTACTTCGTTTGAAGCAGATGGTGTTGCAATCCCGGCACATCATCCATCAAAGCACCAGAAACCCCTTGAAGACATGATTAAAACTGTAAAAAATAAAAAAACATATATTTCATTAAATTCCTAACCATTCGTTGAAACGACGGGCATTATCGTAATATCTAGAAAAATATCGTACTTACAGACCAAACACGTGTGCTTCTCAGAAAAGCTCAGCGAACACTGAGTTGACATTGGGATGATCAAACCTCGCGGGCAAGAGAGGCAACGAATATTCTTTCTCATACTCTTCGAATCGACGAAGGTTAGCTGTCTAGGATTAAGAGTACATTTTGATGTGGCATGTACTATATCACACCCTTCAGATACTGTGTAGGGTGCAATTTGATTTCGGGTGTCCATACTTTTGTCAGTTTGTGCATTGTTCTGGATCATTACTTTTATTGGGTTCCTTAACTGTAATTCGGCGATGGAGCAGATATTTTAAGTTGTAATTCGGATGTGTAACGTTTTTTTTAGCTGATTAGAATTTGGCGTTAATTCTATTTTAAACATTGGTTGTGGAACTTTGTTTCTGTTACACATATTTGCTACTGATTTAATACTATAACCGCACTCTTCCAGTGCTTCTTTTAATATCGTTAGAGCCTACAGAAGACTGAGTTCTTCAGTTGGTAAGGGTAGTAATTCTTCTTCCCTAAACTGAATTGCGCTCCGTGGAAAGCGTTTTCAGTCGATTGAGGAGAGATCGTGTTTCAAGTTCTGAAATAATCGTTGGCATAAGTATATTACATCTGGTAGGGATTACTTTGAAGGCGAAGAAATAAATATTGATGAATAATTAAATGCTATATTGACATTTCCGGGTACTTTTTTATCGCAATGTGCTATTCTACGCTAATGTAACATGTTGCAAGATTATAAAAATAGTTATCGCGTTTGGTTCGGGATAAGCTCCTAAACTACTGAACCAATTTTAGTAAAATTTAGCACACTGTGTCCAGTCAATTATTTTAGAATTAAATATATCATAAATAAAAAAATATATATTTGCAAATATAAGCATATGTTTAAAATTAAAAAATAATAATAAAAATAATTTTTATTTATATTGTCAAATGTTTGTATTATTGTAATATTTTCGCGTTGCGCAGTTCGCTCGCGCCATCTGCGATCGCTAATTGCCCAACGATCGATTCCCCATACTTTTTAGGAGCGGTAGGAGTCACAAAACATTCAATATCTTTGGAATGGTATGAATGAACAAACATATTTTTTTTCAGATTATTAAAGGTGAATATTTTCCGCGTTGTGTCACATATTTTTCAGTTTTTTTTAGCGAGAAGAACACCTTAAGAATATCAATTGTTTAAGAAAAAATTATGGTTAATACTATTATTTAAACAATTAACTGTGAAGAAATATTTATAATATAACATGAACATTTTTCTTTCCGATCACAAAATTTCATTGATTCATCTTCAGTAGTTTATGAGAAAATAATTTTAAAAATTTACCTTTTTACCATTTTTTCTAAATTTCAACCTTCAATAACTTTAACAAAAAAATTAATTTTTACTAAATATTTATATCACGCGGTATGCGTCTTAATGATCCCTTCCTAATGAACTGCTAATTTTCAAAATCGGAAATTTTTCGACCCTTATACAAACATATGGGAATGCACGTCATTCATGCCATTGGAGGTAAATTTGTTTGTTAGTGAGGTATTTAAAAATCAGATTCAATTAGCCTAATCTGTAAAAGCCGGATTAATTAAACGCATGTATGCATATACTATATTCTATAATTGGATAGTAAATGTGCATATACTGTATCATTGCACATACAGTGAGTGCCAGCTTATGGATAATATTATTGGAATGAGCAGCTTATTTGATGTATTGGCGCATCAGGGTATAAAAAATTTTACAGTATTTTGTTTGGTAACCATTTTGAGATATAACCGCTCTTAGATGATTTTGCATTGCATTTACTAGTTTTTTGGTTTCCTCCGGTTTAATTTTGGACTATTCTTCGAGTGGTGCTGTTTTTAAGGTTTCTTTGCTAGAGATGTTGTGTTTTCTGATATATTTTTTTCTAGTAAAGCCCATCAATTCTCTATACCATTTAAGTCAAGAGATTGTGCTGGTAGTTGGATTAGGTGAGGGCAATTCCATATTAGCCACGTCTGAACAATTCCCAACTTATGTTTAAGATCGTTCTCCTGATAAAAACTAAAGTTTCCATGCAGACCCAGTTTTTCAGCACTTTGCAGCAAGTTATCTTTCAAAATGCCAAGATACATGTTTTTGTCCATATTTCCGTCCATCGACCTTCCGTCGGAGCTAAATGCATTAGATTTGGACTCGTCTGAAAAGATGACGGTGTCCCAAAATGTTCCTTAAAAACATGATTATTGGCGAATGTCAGACGAGTAACTCTGTTTTTCTGATTAATGAATGGTTCTTGAGAGCAACGTGACCATGAAAATCATGTGATCGTAAGATGCGGCGAATTGTTAATGCACTGCAATCTTTCCCAAATAAGTTTTTTACTTCTTCGGCCAATTTTTGCGCCGACAATTCGGGATTTTCACTAATTTTTATAATGATCCATCTTTCATCACTTTTTTTTTTTTTCAAAAGTATTTTATTTATTGTATATGCATTTTCTTAAAGCCTAACAATGGGTTATAAAATCTTAAATCTTTTTGAAAACTAGACAGGCTCAAGGAAGTGATTGAGCTGTTTTGGTGATATGTCGCTCTTTAATACGCAGGCATATCTCTTATTTTAAGTCATGTTTGATCGCAGGAATGTACCAAAGCATTAGCCAAAGGGTTTGGGTGATCTCGGAGTTTAGATATGTAATATGTATATTTAATTCTGCTGTCTTCTACTTTTTTTTACCATAGGGATACCAAGGTCTTTATGGATATTTTCGTTACGCATGTACCGTGATGCACGTGTTCATAACATTTTGGATTGGAACCTTTGTAATGTATCAATATTAGTTGCACAGGTCGTACCCCACAGTTGAATGCCATATATCCAAATCGGCTTTATGACCGCATTATATAAAAGCACTTTGTTGTCTAGGCTAAGTTTGAAGTTTTTATTTAAATTTGCAGACCTAATCTTGGTACATGTTATTTTACTAGCGATGTGTTTTCACGTGAACCTTTTATCTAGGTGAATACCAAGATACGTTACTTCGTTTGCTTGGGGTACTCAAATATGGTTTATTTTTACTGCCGGTCACATCTTTGGTCTTAGCGAAAATGTAATATGCTTACAGTTCTGTTCATTCACATTTATACGCTAGTTCGCTAGCCATTCTTCGACAGAACTTAAATGCTTCGTYAATATTTTTGATGCTAAAATCAAACTATAGCTCGTCCGCAAAAGTTGAAGTTAATACATTATTAGCTGTTGGACAATTCGAAACGTATAATTTTTTTAATCTTGTATAAAAGTTCTTCGTGCCACACCTTATCAAACGCCTGAGCTACATCTAGAATAATTGCTGAACAGTACTCCCTGTGCTCAAATGCTTTCCTTTCCGTTATTAATTCTATTTACTTGCTCTATTGTGCCATGTTTCGCACGAAAACCGAATTGATGCATTGGTATTGTATTATTTTCATGGAGGAAAGGAGACATCTTTGATAGTAATACTTTTTCAAATACTTTTGAAAGACAGATAATCTGCGACTTTTTCCATGCAATTGGAATTGGAATTGGAAATATTATCATGTTCTGGTGACTTTTTTGGTGATGATACCAATAATTTCAGAAGGTGAAGTCTTAAGAGACTCGAGCGACTAGCTGTGTTGGGTAAGATTGACAGATTAAAGTTGTTCTTTTGCAAATGGGGGTTGAAATTCCTTTTCTAGGTGATTTGCAAAGCAATTAGCCTTTTCCTCGTCACTTCAAGCCCAATTTCCACCCAAGTCTCGTATAGACATGTTGGAGTCAGTTGGTGGCTTCATTAACTTTTGGGCTTTCCAAAGTGAATTTTGCTTGTTTGAATTTGGACACAGCTTCTTTATATATGTATATTTCGGTGTTCAATTCTGCCTAACGTTCAAGTGCTTTTTTAATACGCTTTTATTAGCTTCACTTGTATGTATGTATGTATATATGTATGTATGTATGTATATATGTATGTATGTATGTATATATGTATGTATGTATGTATATATGTATGTATGTATGTTTGTAACTTTTTAAGTGGTACTGAAACGTAGAATATTTTAATACGCTTTTTTAGTAGCTTCACTCGTATGTATGTATGTATGTATGTTTGTAA